>NC_057810.1:611590508-611894433 GCF_018294505.1 Triticum aestivum | reverse complement strand
GGATCTAGAGGGGGCCGACCCCCTCTCCCCTTCCCCTATATATAGTGGGGGTTTTTGGGCTGCCAAGGACATGGGTTTTCCTCTCTCCTGGCGCAGCCCTACCCCTCTCCCTCCTCATCTCTCGCAGTGCTTGGCGAAGCCCTGCTGGAGTGCCACGCTCCTCCATCACCACCACACCATTGTGCTGCTGCTGGATGGAGTCTTCCCCAACCTCTCCCTCTCTCCTTGCTGGATCAAGGTACAGGAGACGTCATCGGGCTGCACGTGTGTTGAACGCGGAGGCACCGTTGTTCGGTGCTTAGATCGGATTCGGCCGTGATCTGAATCGCTTCGTGAACGAGTCCACCGATCGTGTTCTTGTAATGCTTTCGCATCACGATCTTCAAGGGTATGAAGATGCACTCCCCTCTCTCTCATTGCTAGTATATCCATAGATTGGTCTTGGTGATGCATAGAAAATTTTGAATTTCTGCTACATTATCCAACAGGCGGCAGAGGCTCGACTCGACGCAGAGCGCGCGGATCCCGCTGCCATCAAGGCCCTCCTGCAGGCGGAACCAGACGTCCTAGACTTGAACCGGGCGGCAGAGACTCGACTCGACGCAGAGCGCGCGGATGCTGCTCTCATCGACGCCATCCTGCAGGCAGAACCGGACATCCTGGACTTGAACCGGGCGGCGGAGGCTCGACTCGACGCGGAGCGCAGAGATGCCGCTGCCATCGAGGCCTTCCTGCAGGCGGAACCGGACGTCCTCGACTTGAACCGGGCTGTGCTTTCGTCCGTGCAGAGCGCCCGCACGCTCCGCTTGAACGAGTAGTTGGAGGCCGAGGACAACCACGGTGCGGAGACACACGTCGGCAGCGACGGCTGGTTCGCGCCGGCAGCAAAAGACGACGAGGCCGTCTCTTTCCGCGAGTAGTGATAGTTTTTCTTTATGTTGTTGTTTTTATGGATCTTTTGCTGTGTAAAAACATATATTTGTTATGCAAGTCGCCTGACTTGGGTCATTCTAGTATTTCAGGCGGTTGGATGAATATCTTACGTCTCCTAACCCTTCTTTCCTTTTACCTCACCTCTTCTTCTTCCCCAACAGACCACCGCACAGGCTGTACGGATACTCCCCAACATGCGGTTGGATAAACATACTCTATGAACGAAAATTATGTGTCAGCGATAGGATGGCTGAGTTTGGTTTGTTCACATGCGACAGCACGTGTCAGTGAGGGTGCGTTCCCTTGGTTGGGTTTGCGGCGTGCAGGAGCGACTATGTGAGGGTGCGGTGCGACCGCGGCGTGCAGGAGAGACCGTGTGAGGGTGCGGTGTGACCGCGACAGCCATGTGCAAGTGTACCTCCTTCTCATTTTGAAAACTTTAGGCAAGCTTGGAAAAAATGTGTGGCGAAGTTTGGCAATGCAAGGCCTAGACCAAGGATAAGTACGTACGTACTAGGAGTACTAGTGTTAAAAAAGAAAGGCGGGGATTTCCTTCACGGGATTTAATCGATATAAATCCTCGTTTCACGTGTCAATTAATGCGTATTTTTTTCTCCAAAGACCAAAGAGCTAACCATCTCACTTCTCATCGCTTGATTAATGCAGCGCCATGCAAACCAACCTTCTCACTTCCGCATGCATGCAGGGGATATTAATGTCCTTGGTTGCTAACCCCATCAATTTTGCCTCGATTAGTGTTAGTGGCCCTTTGCAAATTGTAATTTTGATATACTGGCCTTGTGTACAAAAAAATGGAGGTAGTAACTATATTTGACTTCCTTCCCCATTGCGGTGACGTCGACGATATGTTTTTTTGTGGTTTGGTGAAGTGCGTTCGACGGAGAACACCATTGAGGGAGACCACGGTAAGTCGTTCGCAAGTGCCGCCTGCAAGCCGAGACAACCGCCTTATTTGCATCCAGGAAGTCCTTTACTAGTAATACTAGGATTACTAGTGCGGTGAGATGGTTTCTCAAAGAAGACGATGGAGAAGCGGAGTCAGCGAAGAGTGAAATGATGGTTGCTTCGTCCGTGCTTTTGTGATTTGACGCCTCACTGCTTTGTGATTTGTGATAGAAGGGACAGGGGAGTAGACTCTGTGCTCTATACTGTACTACATGCGTCCAAGCATGGGAGAAAGAGGAGAGACGTTGCATTTTTCTATTCCTTCAATCAATCAATCAGGGAGCTTCGGTTCCATATTTTTGGCTTTGGCAACACCGTCCACAATGGTTCCCACGATGCCAAAAGCTATTTTCACATTTGGCTACACATTGTGGATGCCCTTAACCGTACCACTTGGTTTTGCTCCTGTGTGCTATCTATACAAATCTCAATTATATTGATCTAAAAAATTATAGAATCAAGATTAGTAAAAAGGAGGTGATTTTGCCGCGCGGATGGCGGGGGGAGGTTTCTTATTTGAGCAATGCTACATCCACGTAATGGTTTACGTAAAGTTACGAACTGATGTGATGTGGGACTATTTGATTGGATTAAAGGAGAGGATTAGGCCCACCCCACCTGAAAATCAGGGGGGCATATATAGATTAGATGGAAAGTATACGTAGCAGCTACGTAGCCCTTTGTAAGTCTAGGATTAGGCTTCTTATTTTCGGAGGACGTTGTCCTGGCGGTTTGCTAACATGCGGTCCCACGTGTCAGTGCTTTACCAAGCCGATCCGCGTCCCACATGAGGCAGAACAACGGCAGAAGCAACACGTGGTTAAGTTGAAGAAGATGAGGGAGAAGCGGATTCAGCAACGAGTGAAATGATGGTTGCTTCGTCCCTCCAACTTCTTTTTTAGCATTATTACTTCGTCCCTCCAACTTAACTGCGGGAAAGGTGCAGCTTTGTGATTTGACGCCTCATTGCTCATTACTACGTCGGCGCCATGACTGGGGTGCTTCACCCCGGCTGCTCTGCACTGTATTCCGGTATGGCACGTGGACCCGGTAGCTTGATGTCCCACATGTCGGCGAAAGGGACTAGAAGATTTATGAAAGCGAGCGCTCCACTCTTACGACGGAGGAGTAGACGACACGACGGCCCAGTGAACTGTCACTTGTACTGTATAGTACTATAGTTTTGCTGTTTCGCACGATCCATCGATACAAACCCGATTAAACAGGAAAGGGCGGGATTTTTCCCGCGCGGTAGATGATACTGGCCATACATTTCAAAGGCAATTTTAATGTATGCAAACTGAATAATTATAAGTAACAATATGATATCTAGTAAAACTAAAAACACATATGATTTATTGTGTTAGAGTGTAGTAGTAGTGTTGTATTGCATAGTTGTTAGATGTAACATGCGAGAACGTGTAGAGATGTAGTTTTGGAGGGCCTACAGAGAGAAAAGCGTAATACGGTCACCGAACTTCAGAATAAGCTGATTACGGTCACTATATACGTTTTGCGGTGATTATACGGTCACTTGCTCACAGTTCAGCATCGGATTGCACTCTGTTGACCGGCCAAATAGTCTGCGTGGCGCCATGTTGACTAGTTAAATTGACCATGTTCCTTGTGGGTCCCACCTGTCAGTTCGCATAGGCAAAAGGTTCAGATAAACACAAATTTACGCAGGCGCGACAAGGCTCCAACCCGTGCGCGGGAATCACCTGGTTGTGTATGTGTCTGTCAGGGCCTGATGTGTGCGCATGCACGTGTAGGTTGAGCACTTGAGCGTGAGAGTGTGTGTTGGTCGTGTGGTGTACTGGTGTGTGCATGCATGCGTGCGTGTGTGCGTGTGAGTGTTGCGTGCGTGCGTGGCTGCGTGTGTACGTGTGAGTGTTGCGTGCGTGCGTGGGTGCATGTGTTTGTGTGAGTGTTGCATGGATGCAGTTCGTGTGCATGCGTGCGTGTGTGTATAATCACCACACCAGCTCTGTGTGTTAAAACAGACGGCTCAGCATACCAATACAAGGCCACCTTGTCCGCTGTGCCCGCGGTCATGACTTCGAACCACCGTCCAAATATTTTTTTGTCGTTTGTTTTCATTCTTACTAGCAAGATGCCCGTGCGTTGCACGTAACATCAAGATGCATTTGTATGACTTGTTTATCTTGTGAGAGAAAAGGATGAACGAGGGAAGGCCTTATTTGCAAATGTGGAGAGGTGTGTGGGTACCTTTTTGCAAAATTGCCATAGTTTCTTTCCTATCCGTCAGATATAAATCGGACGGCCTATATTGCAGGATGGCAGGCACACCATCATCACCAACTCTGTTTTTTATAAGAGTGTATTTTATGTATTTTATAAGAGTGTAGATGTAGAGTAGATACAAGTCGACAGGTGGGCACGATGGTAGTGAGATAATGTGATGCAACACTAGAGGTGCCACGTGGAGCGTTTAACTGGTCAACTAGTCATGTCATGAGCAAATACAGAGTTGTACGGTGAGCCCGTGACTGTATAATAACCACTAAACGTAAATGGTGACCGTAATGAGTGGATTCTGAAGTCCAATGTACGTATCGTGCTTTCGCTTCAAATACAATGATCGTCATTGCATATATCGCGAGAGAAAGATGAAACATGCGTGAATTTTCTGGGGGCTTACTTTTAGAGGACCTGGAGATAGTTTTGTGTGCATACGTGAAAGGGGCGTACAGGGGGGGTATGCGATGGAGAGAGAGATGCTCTTCGTTTCTCTTTATTATGACTAACTTTGTATATAGTATAAAAATATACAAATTCACAGTGCGGAATAAATATCATTGTGGGCACCATGCAATGCAAATTAGCGTTCGTACTCCTCCATATAACTTTGTAATGTTGTATATATGTAGAAACTCTAAAATAATTTTTTGGCCACACTTTATTCAAAAGGAATGTTGTATGCGAAATAAACGTGAAGAGAGGGCTTTTTAGATCAATGGGGTACGTGATGTAACATGTGTGAATGTGTAGTTGATGCATTTGGCGGGGCCTAGAGAGGTATGTGTGTGTATTATGTATTCGAGAGAGGCATGGATAGGGCCGGGGGGCGTGGGAGAGATAGCACGACAAATGAGAGTGGTCTAGAGAGAGAGAGAGACGAATATGACGTCACGACAAGAGATTCCATTCCCTTGAGTGTGTATATGCAAGGGGGAGGGAATAGAGGCACCAGGAGAAATTTTCTGTGTGTGTGGTGTTTGTGTTGGTATGTGTGGGTGTGAGAAGATAATGAGACGTGGGGGCAGAGGGTGTGTCACCGCGTGAGGTCCGGTGGGACGAGGTGAGGCCCTTCGTTCGGTTCCGTCCTGCGCCACATTGGTCGGCCCATGACGCATATAGGAAGACCCATGGATGACTAGTCGTACAAGACAAAGATAGCAGAATTGTGAAGGACTCTGTGTCCACTGACAAAGCCGGCTAGGATTTGTAACCCTAGGTTCTCGGACTAAGGTAACCCCTTTATCTCTGATATTACTATTCATCCAACCTAACTTTAAGGGGCATCCTACAGAATGCTCTGCTAGAATCATACTCGTCGATTAGGAAGAGAGGTGTGAGACAATGCGTGAGAGACAGGCGTAAAGATAATGTGCGTACATGAGACACGTAGGCAGGTCCATGTATATAGAAAGGGTCGATGAGGATTGTGCGTGTGTATGTTTGCGAGAGGAAGAGTGCTTGTGATAAAGGTTAGTGAAAACAGTTGTAAATGGTTACGAGAGGGAGGGAGGGTTATATCTAGAGCATGTGTGCGAGAAAGACACCTCGGGAGAGAGTGTGTGAGCATGTGTGAGAGACCACCGATGGAGAGTGAAACTACACGTAAAAGACTGCTCTACACATTGATTAAAGATATAAATTGTATCCAAATATTAGGATGGGATCATGATATTTGCAATTCGCGTAAGGAGCGGTCATTGATCCATCAGACATCTAGATTCTATCGAATTTGAGCATGTCTATGTTATTATTCGACACAATTGATCCACATAGTTAGTATTTTGAACTCCAGACAATGCATCGCTTTAGCAATCGAATATAAACGTGAGTATAGTTCATGTTGTGTGTGTAAAGCACATTATACATACGAAAGTTACACAATGGACATTATAAATAGCTACCTATGAACTAGCATACATTTGAATTCAACTTAAGGTGGTTTAAAAAAATGAATTCAACATGAAGTCCATTCAATTATTTGAATTTGATATCATGGCATTTGTAAACCATACCTAAATTATGGGGGCACCAATCTTTGCTCTGATTTTGTACATAATAGCATATGTAGTCGTGTACAAAATAGATTCAAATTTAGCTCCTCCATTCCAAAATAATCGTAGTTACAGGATTCTCAAGTGTCAAAATTTCAAAAAGAAGCGGATAATTTAATGAGGTTTTCAAACATACAAGGTCAAATATAACATTATCTATTTAAGCCAATCCTCATAGTTCAAGAGTACTCTAAACGTGAATGCTTGTGTTTCAAAATTTCGAACGAAGCGCCGAAAGAGCCTCTACTCGCCTGAAACCGCGTGAGACCGATGTTTTTTAGGGTGCGTGAGACCAATGTTTGGTAGTACAAGGAAGTTACTTTTCTAATAACTCCGACCCGTGAAACCTACCGGCCCGACGTCCAACGGTCTAAACAGGGGTAGGTTTGTAGCTTCATCTAGACGCCACGCAACCGCCTCCGAAAAACATTCATACACAATGGCCGCCTAAGCAAATATGCGCGCGGCCAAAATTGCTCCCGCCCACTATTTGGGACACCCGGGATTACCATCCTACCCCCGACCCGCAGTAGGTCCGAAATTTAAGAGGGGGGCAAAGTTTGTACTTTCCCCAAATTTCAAACAAGCGTGTCCCATCTTCTGTTCAAAAAAGCCAAAAACAAGCGTGTCCCAGACTGAAACATGGTTCCCCCCCACCCGTCCGATTCCCCATTCATACTCCATGGGCGCCAAAACTACCTCTCCACCAGCCGTGAAACCCCGGCGTCCTCCGTTCGCCACCCCATCCCACCCATCAACCGCCGCCCTCCTCCATCACGCTGGAGCCGATACCCCAATGTCGGCGTCCACCGCAACCTAATCCGTAACACCCTCCATGGCTAGTAGTTGAAGCCGAGGCCGAGTAGTCCGTACCTGAACCAGTTCAACCACGCCGTCCCACGCCTCACTGCTGCCGCTCCAACTTCGCCACCGTCCACCGCACCAGAGTTGTTCCTGCTACGCCATCCTTCGCCGCCTCAGATCTGCTCCCCCTCCGCCGATATACGGCCACGGCAACACAGTCAACAATTTGGCCATGGGTTTGTCCAAGGAACAATGGCTCTCCAAAACATCGGTTCCCCCGGGAAAAACAAGAAGATAGCTGCGACATATCGACACCACACTGGAAACCGATACGGGTACTCCTCTTCCCTTATTCGTGTAAATCTTACGTGTCTGCTTGCACGGTATTCATCCCACAGAAGACACTAGTTGATCGCTTCCTCTTCATACTAGATGTTCCTAGTAACTCGCGATGCACAAGGTTTCTCCTCATATACTATGTCACCTTAGCTAGAGGTCCGTCGCCTCCCTGAATTTGAATTTCTAGCCAGTTGATTCCCAATTAAAGGAAGCATTCCCCAGCATAACAGGCGCTAGTACGCCTATTACACCGGGGAAGCAGTGCCTTGGTGTTTATCTTAGGGGTGTGTGCGGACTAGATCTACTGGCGCCTGGTCTGGAGACTAGAGGTCGGCCGGGATTAAAGGGATGGCCTGGGGGCGCTGCCAAGCACGGCTGTGGTGTGAGGTCGAGAGGAGGGCGGGGCGGCGGAGGCAGGGGTCTGGGCCGGTGGTCGCTGGCGGTTCGAGAAAGATCGTCAATAGTGACTGGCGGGAGGTAGACGAAGGCCATCTGCCCATTCCTTATAGATCAGACGGTTCATTAAAAAAATCGACTGACCTATTTCTTTTTAGTCGACTGTTATCTTAGATATGACCACATGTGGTGGTGTGCTGGAGGAGTACCTGTATTTCCTGTGCTCATATATTACAAAATCATACGGAGTAGAATCTAATTTTGTTTGCCATGCAATGTTGTAGAGCTATCATATGTCTCCTGTCATTTATTTTTCAGCCACCTGCTATCTGCTACTTTTACAGTGCACTAGTTCTGCACACACTTCACCCATACTCTCACTATTGTGTTTTTATGCAAGGGTATTTCAGAGTCTGCCGAAAGAGAAGCAGCAAAAGAAAAGAGAGAAGTCGCGCCAGCTTTCTTCGCGGGTATGCACGACACGTTACAACGCTATAAAGGGTGCAGTGTCAGCAGATGGAGACGGTAAACGTAGCTCTGGAGTTGATGACCTCGCTCGCAATGAACCACCATCCCAGGTGCTTGCTTTAACTTCGCGGTGTCATATGTGGTTGCATGTTCCATATGGTGTCTAGCTTGTATTCGAAAGGCCGAAGTCGGTATGATAAGGAAAGATATTTTTTTACATGAACCACCATCCCGTGAGACAAAATAGCTAGTCAGGGCACTGGCCGAGCCAGTGACAAGCCCAGCAAAGATAGGCATCACCTGGAAGCCAACTAAAAAGCTGCGATGGTGGCGAAGCAGCCCGCCTCCCACCAGGCTCTCAGGTCCTAGATGATCATGCTCACCACTCCAGCCGGATGTCTAGCTTGTATTGCTTCCAATTTGGTTAAATTGCATCTGCTTAGCTTACACATTATACCTTTGAATATGACATGCCTTTCTGTTTTTGGTACATACTAGTACATCTGTGTATTAACCATGTTCTTACATCAAACTAATGTTCTTGTGTATCCCTCATCAATCACTTATGATGAGGCAGGCAGGCAAGGGGACTACTCCTCATTTAAAGAATGCAGCGTCAGCCTCCCGACATGATTCTCAAGAAACAGAAATGCTAGATGAAGATAGTAAACGTAGCTCTGTAGTTGATTACAGCATTTCCCCTACACTAGCATCGCAGGTGCTTGCTCTAACTTGGCAGCGTGATATGTGGTTGCATGTTGCATATGGTGTCTAGATTGTAATTCTTCCAATCTGGTTAAACTGCATGTGCTAGTCTGCTTAGCTTATACATTATACATGTTAATGTGACATGCCTTCCTGTATTTAGTACATAGTACATCTGTCTATTAAGCATGTCCTTACATAAAACTATTGTTTTTTTGTATCCCGCATCAATCAATATGACGAGACACCTTTAGTATATGCAGTGCGATATTAGTTGCATCTTTCATATGATTTATAGCATGCGCTGCTTCTAATTTGTTGAAATTCCATTTATGATGGGACGCTTTTAACTTGGCAGAGTCATATTGGTTGCATCTTTCATGTGGTGTCTAGCTTGCATTGCTTCTTATTTGCTGGAATGGTTTCTGCTTAGTTTACACAAACAGTTGTGAACATGCCATGCCGTCCTGTTTTTCGTACATATTCCATCCTGGTATCATGTGTTTGCCTTACATCAAAGTAGTGATTGTCAGTATCATGCATGAATGAGTTCTGAAGAGAGAATTTTATTGCTTTTTCTTGTCGGTTTTACTTGACAATTCAAAATCAATAAAGCGGAAGGAAGTTAGCAAGGCAGCGGATAAAGGTGCTCCTTCCGAACGGAGGGCCTCTACAGTTTCTACTCCTCCACACCCCCAAGATGATTTCCAAGACAACACATGCATAGACACTCAACAAAGCTGTGTTTATGATGAGCACGTCTCCCCTAGTGCAGCATCACCGGTGCTCCCTCTAACTTGGCACTGTTATATGTGGTTGCATGTTATGTGTGATGTCTAGCTTGTATTGCTTCTAATTTTGTTGAATTCCATCTGCTTACTTTACACATTATACTTGAATAAGACACGTGTTCCTGTTTCTAGAACATACAATATCTGTCTATCACACCATGTTCTTACATCAAATTACTACTGTTGTGTAACCTGCAACAATCACTTATCATAAGACACGTTTGACTTCGGAGTGTGATATAGGTTACATCTCACATTCTTTTCTAGCTTGTACTACTAATTTGTTGAAATGGCACTTATGACGAGACAGTTTTAACTTGGTAGAGTGATATTCGTTGCATCTTTCATATGGTGTCTAGCTTTCATTGCTTCTAATTTGTTGAAATGCCTTCTCCTTAGTTTACACATCATAAGCTGTGAATATGCAATGATGTGAATATGCAATGGCACTAATGACGAGAGACCTCTAACATGGTAGTGTGATGTTGTTTGCATCTTGCATATGATTTATTTCTTGTACTGCTTCACATTTGTTTAAACGCCATTTATGATGAGACACTGTTAACTTGGCAGAGCGATATTTGTAGCATCTTTCATATGGTGTCTACCTTCCATTCCATTGCTTCTAATTTGGTGAAATGTCTTCTTCTTAGTTTACACATCATAGTTCTGGTTATCTCTTCCGTCCTGTTTTTCATACATATTACATCCTCCTATCATGTGGTTGTCTAACATCAAAGTTCAGTTCGTCTGCATCACGCATCAATTTGTTCTGAAGAACTAAATTGTTATTCGTTTTTCTTGTCGGCTTGACTTAACATGGCACAGAGAAAGAGGAAGAAACACAGAATGGTAGGGAATGAGAAGCGGATGAATCCTGCAGATTCTGCTGGTACTGATGGTGCAATAGAAGGTTAAAGTCCAGCGGAAAGTTCTACAAACATGCCATCCCATGCTACACGAGCTGCAAAAAAGCCAAACAGAAACAAATAGCTGCCACCAAACAAGCAGAGACAGCCCTAGTTCTTGCAACACCTACCACCGTACTACCAGCTGCACGACTTACTCGTGCGTTAACTGAGCTAGCAGCACGTTCCCAAGCTCCCTTGCCACCTGACACTACTTCCCAAGCACTCTTGACACAAGACGAGTTGGCAATATCAGATGAACCTTGTGAGCTTCAACAGCAAGAAGGTAGTTGTTGGAGTCAAGTTACAGTTGCATGCTTCTTTATATGTAGTCTCACAGTTTGATGTACACTAACACTTCCTATGTTCGTTGTTGGACTAGCACCTAGGCGCAAGAGGAAACAAACATCAGGGATAATGCTCGATAGGTTAACTAAATCTAGAGGAGGAAGAATGGAGATCCGTTTTGAGGCAGGTTTAAAAAGGCCACGTGATGCTACAGAGTCAGCCAAGTTAGTATCAGAGGCAGCGGTTGCCGTTAGGTGTCATGTACGTATCCTCCCAACATGGATTCAGTACAGGAATGACAAAGATGAAACCCAGTTCAACACCTTCCTCGACCATTTATCTGTAAGTATGGTTATGTATGGAAACTAGTAATATCGTCTTGCTCTGTCCCATACTTTCTAGGTTGCTGATAATGAGACTCCCATAATTTTCAACAGATGAGGTTCAAGTTGGATAGCCAAGATGATGCAACCAGACAAGCTTGCACCCATGTTTTCAAGTCTGCTCTGCGACAGTATCGGTATAACTTGAGGAAAACTCACTTTGAAGGCAAGGCTAACAGTGAACTTTCCCAAACATCTCCAGTGGAAAATATATCGGATGAAGACTAGAGGGGCCTTGTTAAACACTGGTCTGATCCGAAGTATCAGGTACATTATATATATGTGATCAGATCACATGTTGAAGTCCTATTTACACATGTGCCACACAAATCTATCTTCTTGTAGGTGAACTGTTCAAAGAACAAGGCCAACCGTACGAAAGTGAAATTCCAACAGACGATAGGATCTCGTAGCTATATTGCACACTGCGAGGCTCTTGTAATTAGCTGCTGTTTCACTGTTTTTGCTGTACCATATTATTAGATCTATATTGACTTGTTCGGAATGCAGAGGAAAGCCCGCAAGGACCAAAAAGTACCTGAACCAAATGTTGTGGAAATCTTCAAGGACTGTCACACCAGCAAGAAGAAGGGCATGACTACACCAGTCAAAGCCGCTGTTGTAAGTCCTTAATCCTCATGCCTTTTAACAACTACTTACTCTGACTTGTGCCTTGAACTGCATGGTTTGCAGCCAATGTCTATTACTCTTTTCAATTTTATACACAATTGTCTTAGCGTATCACTACAACTTACAAGGTTTAAAAGAGAGGAGTTATGTTCCTTTGATCTTGACCCGTAATCTAGTTCCGTGCTAGACTTGCCCACACAATGTTACAATTGCCTGTTTGTCTATTCTCATTTGTTTGGTGATATACATGATGTCATACTATGCTTACCATATTATAAACTTCGTCTCTTTATCCTTAGCCCTCAATACAATGTGAAGAAATAGACAATACATTAGCGATGGTACATGGTCATATGTTTGGAACCTGGTTTTATTATGTGCTTTGCAATAAAATACAACTAATATTTTACATGGGTTCACCAGAATAAGTTCTGTCTATAGACCAAATCTATTTTGTTTGGTTTTGCTGCCTCCTTAATATCTTCTGTTCTGGTACTACTAATGTAAAACCTCAACTTTTCAGTGAGCTATGGAAAAAATGGTGGAACCGCCCCCTTCTGAAGGTGGCGAGGCAACTATAACCGCAATGTCAGCTCTTGCTGCACTGGGTCAGTACCTGTCCACTAACAGTGCCAAAAGCACGTTCCTGCATAATACTGGGTTGGTTGTTAAGGCCATATCGTCCAAACTGCCTCATGATCAAGATATGCAAGCTCAAAGCAATGTTGTATCTGCGCTCCAGACACAAGCCCATTCCCTAAAACAGACCCTTTGTGAAACAAGGAGAGACATTGTTCGATGTCGTCAAGATATGCATGGTTTTGAAACCAGACTATCAGACATTTCCTATGTTGTTCAGGAGCCTAGGGGAAATGAATGCGAGGGTTATGGTGCTCCATCGGACAATACAGCATGAAAACGTAACAGTCAAGTCAAATGAACTGAGCTTCTGAACTTCTGGTGGTGCATTTATCTGCTAGATTGTTAAGTTTTATGCCAACCTTCCTTTTGTTATATAGTTGTAATTTGTTTTGGTGCGATACAAAATTTATTCTTAACGTGCAGCCACCGGCTGAAGAAAACAGCAAGCCATTTTTGTATAGTGTAGGGTGTTCCCTATATTTGCACTGGTGGCGATCTTTGATGCCAAGTGGATGTAATTTGTGCAATCGCCTTAATAGCCTAGCATTAGTTTCAGCCTTATTTATTTCCTAGTCTTCTTTTTCCCTGGTTTGCTAGTGGCCGCAACTACCATGGGCCATATACGGGCCGTAGGATCCATGGGTCTCCTACGGGCCGTTGATAAATGGGCCTCCAACAGGGCCGTAGAATCGGTCGGCCTTGGGCCGTCGGATAAATGGGTCTACATGGGCCGTAAACGGGCGTAATTGGTATCGGCCCAGCATGGTAACGGGTCGTTAATGGGCCACAATATAGGACAGGCTGGAAACGGCGCAACGGGTTAACATGCCAAAAATGGGCCGACTCTTGCCATGAGCCAAATTTGGCCCATTTGGGTAACCGGGTAGTAACGGGCCCACTCTTGCCATCGGCCGAATTTGGCCCATTAGGGGAACAGGCCAAAAATGGGCCGACTCTTGCCATAGGCCGAATTTGGCCCATTAGGTTAACAGGCCAGTAACGGGCCAACTCTTGCCATGGGCCGAAATTGGCCCATTAGGGGAATAGGCCAGTAATGGGCCGGAAGTAATCGAGGGCCGAAAAGGAGCCCAAGAACATATGGGCCGTCAATAGGCCGAAAGCTAACACGGGCTGGAAACGGCCCATGTAAAGCACGGGCCATTAACGGGTACAAAGAAAATTACTGTTCATTATGGGCTAGAGTCACCGTGGGCCTGAAAAGGGCCGAAAGATACGAAGGCCTCATATGGGCCAAAAGATGTCATGGGCCATACATGGGCTGAAAGACGTCGTGGGCCATACATGGGCCGAAAGTGAAATGGGCTGGTGTTATATTCGAAGGCCCACATGACGTTGTTGGGCCGATTTCCTTCAGGGCCTAACGGGCCGTGAGTTAACGAGCCGTAAAATTGGCTATTTGCGAAGAGACCATTAACAGGCTTTTCATGGGCCAGCCCATTAACTTTTGACCAAGTCAAACGGGCCGGCTTTGTAAGTTAAATGGGCCAGTGGTGGGCCGTGGCACGTGTAGACATATCATAGGCGCCTATCTGACCCACTGACGAGCTGACATGTGTTTCGTCCGGCCAATAAGAATTTTACACGTGGAAATTTCCCATTGGTCGGGGCTGTTAACGGGTTATCGGATCCAAAACCCGACCCGATAGCTTAACGGTGTTGTATTACGGTGGATGCCACGTGTCGGTCACCCTTGATGAAAGCACTTCTGTGACGCGTGATTTATCGTCATGGAAGTGGACACTTCCGTGATGATAATTTTGGTAATGTCATGGAACACTTCTACGACAACACAGGTATGACTATCTTGATTCCGTCATAAATTTGTCATGGATGTACATGCATGACAGAAAACGCGACCTACAGTGACAAGCACGTATCATCATGGAAGTGTATTTTTTTGTAGTGTCTTCAGAAGGAAAACGATTAATTGCTTGCTCAATAGATCAGTTGCGTTCAGGAAGAATTTATTCAACCATGTTTGAAATGCATTGAGCGTGAATCTGTTAATTCTTCACCTCAATGTTCAAATGCTTCTATTGCTGAAAAATCTTCAACTGTCTCTATCGTGGAATTGTCATGTCAGATGTCCTTAGTGTGAGGACTTAGTCGCGAGGCCAACGCATCTATGTGGTAGCTTGAGAGGGGTTGGGAGGAATTGAGAGACGCAACATAAGAAAAGGATTTAGATAGCTTCGGGCCCCGGGAAACATCATCTGGTAATAAACCTACATGATGTTTGTGGCTAGGTCTCATTATGATCATGAGGGAGTCGCCGGTAAGCCGGCTCTTTGTGTCTAGCCCTAGAGATTGTTTCTTCTTGCTTGTCCCTCTTGGGGAGCCCTGCCCCTCCTTATATAAGTTGAAGGGGCGGGTTACATGTAGAGTCCATCTCAGACTAAGACCTAAACTATTCTGACTTCTCATCACGGGCTTCTCTCCATGGGCTTCTCTAATGTCTTGGGCTTCTTATAATATGGCTTACAATCTGACCCATGGTCTGGCTTACGATCTAAGTTACCATCTGGCTTAAGATCTGGCTTACCATCTGGCTTACCGTTTGGCTTAACGTCTACCAGGTTACATGACTTTGTCCGCCGGGTTACATGATTGTGCCTGCCGGATTACATGACTGTGTCCGTCGGGTTACATGATTGTGTCTGCCGGGTTACATGACTGTGTCTGCCGGGTTACATGACTACGTCTGCCGGCTTACCCTGCTTAACTGTTCCTGCTGGCTTAACCTACTTAAATGTTCCCGTCGGCTTAACCTGCTTAATTGTTCCTGCAGACTTATAGTCTGTCGGGTCTCCAATGAAACATCAAGTCCCAGCCGGGTCATATCTCCGGCCGGGTTACACCGTGGGGTATATCCCCGAGATTAGCCTCTAGTTTAATTTGGATTCATCCATGTTAAACTGATCCTATAAAATAAACACAAGAACAATTTTTACAGATTATGCTCCAAGTTAAAAACTCTTGTAAGATGGCACCTGATCATCCTTAACTCCTTGGTATTTCCTTTTTCTAGAAAATCCGGGTCAATGGACCAGCTTCATAATCAAAAACATTGGTCATGAAATACTCATCTGATTTTCAGCCAGCTTGAAGATGTAGAACTTTACTATATTCATATCACTTGTAGCCCCCAAGTGTCGGGTCATAATGAAATAATAAGCAAGGACTTTGAAATATGATCATGTAGACTTGAGTAGCAATGTGTAGCCCCCAAGGGCCGGCTTAGTAAGATAATACTGAGCTTGGACTTTGTATATAATTCATTGATAACAACATCATATGATGTAATCTTCACCATGGGGCTTGAACCCACGTCCATAAGCTGAAGATCTTTATACTCTACCAACTGAGTAGTGGATCTTTCAATATAATGGACTGAGGCTTGTGTACCTTGAATTTTTGACAGGAGCAATTGGTAGCCCCCAAGGGCCGGCTCATTACAATGTGATGAGTCGGGTCTTCAATAAGTTGATCAAAAAATGACTTTGCATTAGCCCCCAAGTGCCATGGTGCATGCTGGCAGTGACATGGGACTTGCATATTTGATGTAATCTCAATTTGAATAATGTAGCCCCCAAGTGTCAGGTCGTTAGCCTGTAGCGACTCGGGACTATTCCCTCCATTGTAGAAATAAATCATGTCCATTGATAAAATAATAACCATTGCGCTGAAGCGACTTTGAAGAGCTCCATCATAATATTGGCTATTGATAACCATAATAAAAATCCAGCCATGTTGGCTATTAAAGATTTGAATAATATAATCCGGTTTGGAAAACCAGTTCCTATGATATTAAATCATACTGCTGGTTTAGGATACCTGTGCAGTAAGGGTGATAACCCAAATCTTAGAAGCCAATCACTTCCAAATGTATGATGATTGTCATATACTGACGACTTATCGTCCAAAGCCAAGCCGGATTATATTTAAGGGACATTTGCATTTATGCCCCTAATTTGCGCCCACTCTCAAGACAAACCCAAACATTGTTTCCAAAAAACTTAAGCCAAATAGAAAGAAAAATCAAGGCTTCTGATTCGAATACGATCAGTAAACCGTTCCAAAGGGGTTAAGCTAGGATTCAAATATGATCATGTAGCCCCAAGTGGCTTTGGCGTTGCGCCAATCAAGAGGGTACCGACACCTATGTTCTCTTTGGTACGAATACGACCTATGTTTGAACAGGAAGATTAGAATACGATCAAAGTCGGACCCAAAAGGGGTTAAGCTATTATTCGAATACAATCAAGAAGCCTCCTAGTGAGTTTGGCATTATGCCGATCAAGAGGGTACCGGCAGCTATGTTCTCTTTGGTTCGAATATGACCTATGTTTGAACAGGAAGCCCCCAAATGACCTTGAAGCAGGGTACCTATGTTTGAGCTATGCTTTGCAATAGACTCTCTTTGGTCCCTTTAATTTTTCCTAAGACCTCGAGCTTTGCGAGAGATAAATTCTTCTCGAACCGGAATTTCTCCGAATGGCTTTTAAACTGGCAACATTTTACTGAGCCATGTCATCGTAGCCCCCGAGTCTTAAGACGACTCAAGGAGCTGTCTTGAGATTCTCCATGCTTGACCGTGATATAAACCGGTGTGAGTCTTTTAACAGCTCAGTGATACAATAGTCCCTTTTTGCAGTAGACAATTTGTCCTACATTGGAGAACTTTCAAGCCAGAGTAAATTCTCTTGTAAAGAAAGCAAATATATATCATAAAAATATGCTGGATGGATTTCACCTGATATATCGGGCCAGAAGTTATCCACCGCAGAGTTGATGATCACGGTGAAGCTGAAATCAATCACGGGTGAGCCGTCCGCAGCGTTGTGAGCCAGCGCAGATGGGCGAGTCAATCGCAGGCATGGTAAGTCGTGCAGATGAACGAGTCAACCGCATCGTGTTGATGTAGACTGGGCCACAGAGGCGGCGGCTTGCACATATATTCTTTGAGCATTATTGCATGATCGGATGCTTGCGTATGATAATGGTGGCGCGAACTATGTATCCATGACATAATGCTCTTGCAGTGTACAATTGTCCTGCGTAAAAAATATCACATGCCAAAGTGATTGTTCAAACAAAAACTAATATGTGCTATGAAAACAAGTTGGACAGATATCATCTTGATGATTTTGGATGAGAGATGATCTCATTGTGTCTCCACAAAAAAGCGAGCCCTTGTCCTATTTTACTTGCACAAAGATGGCCCGTGCATATGTCCTCCGAGGAGCGTTGCCATTGAACATCTTACTATGAAGGTCCAAATCATCAGAACTTCGCCCGGGTGTTTGAGTGCTATGAATCCTGTGGCGGGCATGTACTGCACCCACATGTCCACTTTGCACCGGTAGCGTCGTTCGGGGCATTCTATATGCTCAGATTGAATCAATCTCACCAGGTGATTCCGAGTATGCTGCTTGATGTACCAGAGAAGGGCTTGAAACGCCTCAAGTCCAAAACTTGTGCCCACAAGTGATAATTTCTGGTTAGAGCAAAAAACGGGTTTGGTTATTTGTGATTTTGACTGTCATGGGAACAGCAGGCGTCGGCTTGGCACATCGGGCAGCTCACGCCGCTGCTGGAGGCAAGACAAGGTGGCGGCCTGACGGCGGCAGGTTCCGACATGAGGCCACGGGCGGTTTGAGACTACAGAACCATGGTAGAGGTGGCGGCTCAACAACGTCCGCAGCGTGACAAGGCCAACTTGCGGCTTGAGGCAACAGCGAGGTTGCAACTGCGAGTGACACCACCGTGGCAGCGACAGCGAAAGGCGGCTGACTTGAGGTATACAGCCCGGAGGTAGCTCACAGACGAAGGAGAGGATTCATTGGCGGGTCAACATTAGAGGCGGAAGAGGCGCTTCATAGCAGAGGCGGAACCACAACAGTGGCCTTTCCGCGGCAGAGGAGGAGATCGCGGCCGCGACTGCGATTGAAGAACGGCAACTCATCGCAGTGAGGCGAGGCCTGCAACGGCTTGAGGCGGATGCAGCAGAAGGGCACCAGCGAGTCAGTGAGATTGATGAAACTGGGGCAGCTCCACGCGCCAAAAGCAGACGCGCGACCCAGGGCGCCGGAGTGTCACTGGCGCATGGCTGCATGGGAGCACGTGGAAGAGCCGGACGCCAAGCGCCCACAAGGGCGGCTTGACAACTGGCAGAGGCGGAGCCAGTGGGTCAGAGCACCGCGAAGGGGACAACCCCATGCAGTTCAAAGTGGAAGCAACAGTGGGTGTAGGCGCGATATCGTAATTCACACGGGCGGCTTGTGCAGCCGCTTGGGAGACAGGCGCGCGAGCATAGAGACAAGGCCAAGGCGGGCCATAACCCACCGAAGATACAGGGGCTTGACCCGGCGGCGGCTCGGCAAATTTGATGGAGGTGACCCGCTATGCAGTCAAAGACGAGGCAATAGTGGAGGTGCGCTGAATCGGAACGGCCCACAGCGATGACTGGGGAGACCCTGGCGACTCAGTGCAGAACGACGCAGTGGCAGCTCAGCAACACAGGGTTGCGGCTCCATGGCGGGTGATGGCCGCAGGAACGGCGGTCTAGTCTGAGGCAGGTCGCGGAGGCGGAGTAGAGGGGCCGACAACGGTGTGCACAACCCGTAGCAGTGCGACGCGGGTGCTTGGGAGCAGAATTAACGGCGGCTCGGCCGTGGAACTAGGCGGCGGGTCAGAGCATGGAGAGCCAGCACAGTCACTCTCCACGGGGTTGGTGGTTCAGGGAGGCGTGGAGTTAAGGCACCTTGGCCGCTCAAAAATCTGACAGAGGTAGGTCGCAACGCGGCTGAAGAGGCCCGAAGCGCGGCAACTTGCCGGCAGGGCCGACCTGGAGTTGCTCTGGCAAACGCGGGTTATAGTCGGAGGCGGAGCCGGCTTGAAGCTTGATTGCGACCACGCAACAACGGCTTGAAGGTGACGCCGGCGAGGTGATGTGGCTCTAGTATCAATGATGGAGTCTGGGCGGCTTGAGGCTCGATCCTGAGAGGCTTGAAGGCGGCAGTGAGCAGGGACGGCTCACGAGGGCGGAGCTGTGTCACAGCGATAGAAGGGAGGTCAGCGCCGTGGTGATGGTGGTTCTCTGTGACGACTCAGCAAAGCGAGGGCAGCCTTGAGGCGGGTTGGCTCGGTGGCGTTTGGTAGGTGGCGCAGGAGCAAAGGCGGGCAGACATAGCCGGCCAGCGCGGCAGGGGAGGCCCCATCACTGCTGCTCAGGGCGCAGCCCGGCGGGTGAACGGAGCGGGTCAACCGAGGAGTCCGAGCCCGAAGCAAAGTTCTTGGGCGACACATGGCATCAAGTCGGATCTCGAGGACGAAGGCGCGGTTATCCATGGAGGCGGCACTCAAATCCATGGTCGAGGCGACAAAAAACAAAGCACGGGGTCCATTTGCGTTGACCCGGCGAAGCGGAGGCAGGCCCGCTCGAGATGTGGCGGTTCAAAGTAAAACGCGAGGAGTGCACCCATGAGGCAGCTGTTGGCGGCGGTAGTCCCTTCTCATGAAGAGTCGGTGAGGTGCCGACAGCTCACAGTGGAGGCGATTCATGGTAAAAGCCAATCAGCAGAGGCAACCCGCGGTGGCGGCTTGGAACAACTTGTGCCTGATGATGAATCTGCCAACTCTTTTCATTGCTAGTTCTTCTTCTCTTGGTCAATCGCGAGCTTCTCAATCCCTGGAAGAAATCCCTTCAAGAACTCAACACCACTGTGCGCAGGCCCCATGGTGGGCGCCAACTGTCATGGAATTGTCATGTCAGATGTCCTTAGTGTGAGGACTTAGTCGCGAGGCCAACACATCTATGTGGTAGCTTGAGAGGGGTTGGGAGGAATCGAGAGACGCAACATAAGACAAGGATTTAGACAGCTTCGGGCCCCGAGAAACATCATCCGGTAATAACTCTACATGTTGTTTGTGGCTAGGTCTCATTATGATCATGAGGGAGTCGCTGGTAAGCCGGCTCTTTGTGTCTAGCCCTAGAGATTGTTTCTTCTTTCTTGTCCCTCTTGGGGAGCCCTTCCCCTCCTTATATAAGTTGAAGGGGCGGGTTACATGTAGAGTCCATCTCGGACTAAGACTTAAACTATTCTGACTTCTCATCAAGGGCTTCTCTCCATGGGCTTCTTTAACGTCTTGGGCTTCTTAC
The DNA here is from genome assembly GCF_018294505.1 of Triticum aestivum. Classification (NCBI taxonomy): domain Eukaryota; kingdom Viridiplantae; phylum Streptophyta; class Magnoliopsida; order Poales; family Poaceae; genus Triticum; species Triticum aestivum. The sequence continues at coordinate 611,873,685 of NC_057810.1, read as the reverse complement.
AATCTAGCTTACAATCTGACTTACGGTCTGGCTTACGATCTGACTTACAATCTGGCTTACCATCTGGCTTACCGTGTGGCTTACAATCTGGCTTACCATCTAGCTTACCATCTGTCTTACCGTTTGGCTTAACGTCTGCCAGGTTACATCACTATGTCTGCCGGGTTATATGACTGTGCCTGCCGGGTTACATGATTGTGTCTGCCGGGTTACATGACTGTGTCTGCCGGGTTACATGACTGTGTCTACTGGCTTACCCTGCTTAACTGTTCCCGCCGGCTTAACCTGCTTAACTGTTCCTGCCGGCTTAACCTGCTTAACTGTTCCCGTTGACTTATAGTCTGACAGGTCTCCAATGAAACATCAAGTCCCAGCCAGGTCATATCTCCGGTCGGGTTACACCGCGGGGTATATCCCTGACAGTCTATGTGGTCACAAATTCCTCATCTGAGGATACCACAAGTATCACTGACGAAAATGCAGGGTTGAAGGAATTGCATGTGATAGGCATATACAAAAGCCTCAAAGGGCATCAGACTCTTTGTGATGTGCTCAAAAATCATATCTTGAACAGGAACCCTAGGAAAGAGGGTATTGGCTTTGAGAGGAACTCAATGCTGATGGGACCTACTGGAAACCTGAGCAGTACCCCAAAACCTCATGGGTTGCTGCAAAAGGACCCCCTGTAGATCCATGCACTTTATCTGGCTTTACTTGTGAATCTTCATATTCCTCTGATGAGTCATTTGACTCCAACTATAAACTGTTCAAGAATCAGAATGGTGAAGTATTTGCTCGATATGTTGGAACTAACTGCAGGAACGGCCCCCCTATGAAGAAAATATGGGTTCCCAAAAGGTGCCTTGAAAATCCTCAAGTGAATGTCATCATGACGCCACCTATGAAGAATAGGAACCCCAGATCAAATTATTCATATGGATCAAAATCTTCATATGGATCCAAGTCCTCATATTGACCAAATCCTTCATCTGAATCAAATTCCTCACGTGGATCCAAATCCTCATATGAACATCATCGTGCTAACACTTCTGTTTCACAGGGATAATCTAAAGGCTATGAATATGTGCATTATTCTTAAAACTATTATGTTCATAAGTCCTCGAAGAATTTCTCTGCTTATTCGTATGCTTATCCTAACCCCTCTTCTGTGAAACGAAGTGCACTGGCTTCTATGCCATCTTTTTCTTATGGAGCTCGTAGAATAATGAACTCTTTGCCACCCCTCCAAATGTGGGTGGTGAAGAAAAAGATCTAATCTCTTGTGCAGGGTCAGGTCTCCAGATGAACTTAATCATCTGAAGAATTTTCTGGAGACCTGAATTTGCTTGAATGGACGCAAGCTAATCATGAAGAAATGAATTACTCATTTCTCACGTCCTCATATTGCTATATCCGTTATACTGTTGATGAAATTCAATCTGATGATGTTGATATCATATTCTTCACTGATGAAGTATATGGGTTCGTAAGTTGCACTAATTCATCTGCAGGATGAACAACCCAAAGCTACCGAGTGGGTCCTCGATAGTGGATGTACAAATCACATGACCGGTGATAGGAACTTATTGATGGACACAACTTTATCTCCATCTCATCTGAAGCATATCACCTACGCTGACAAAGGCAAAAGCAAGGTATTGGGTCTAGGTAGGGTTGCAATCTCAAAGGATGGACATATGGACAAAGTCATGCTTGTCGAGTACTTAGGATTCAACCTCATGTTTGTCTCAATGCTTTGTGATCTTGATATGGTTGCCGTCTTTGGAAAATATTGTTGCATTGTGCTAATGGAATCTGAAAATTCCAGTCTTCGAAGGCTTTAGAAAAGGAGACTTGTATATTGTTGATTTCTCTGTAGGACCACAGCTTGCCACATGTCTACTTGCAAAAGCTTCAGAAGGCTGGTTATGGCATCGATGACTTGGTCATGCTGGGATGAGGAACTTGCATACACTCGCGAAGAAGAAGCATGTCATTGGCATCGAGGGTGTCAAATTCCTCAAAGATCATCTTTATGGGGCTTGTGAGGCTGGAAAGATCACCAGAGCCAATCATCCCTCGAAGACGATCATGACCACTTCTTATCCCTTTGAATTACTTCACATGGATCTCTTTGGCCCTACTCATTATGCCACATTCACTAATGCTGCATCTTTACATGGCTTTGTCATTGTTGATGATTATTCTCGTTACACATGGGTGCATATCATCACTTACAAATATGAAGTGCAGTAAGTCTTCAAACAATTTTTTCTCAAGAGCATCTACAAACTTCCGTGTGAAGATCAAGCATATCAGGAGTGATAATGGGACTGCGTTCAAGAATACTGGTCTTGATGACTATCTTGATGAACTTGGTATTACTCACAAGTTATTTGCTCCCTATACTCCTCAGCAGAATGGCGTCATGGAGCGCAAGAACAGGACTCTTGTTGAGATGGCTCGCAAAGAGGGCACCTACCTCCTGTGCTAGATGAAACATCATCTGAGGAATCCATCAAGTTAAAGGATACTAAGGATGTCATCCCTACCAAAGAATCTGCTGAAGAAGTCACTCCGGAACATGAAGAAAATCACGCTGGTGCTACTGAAGAAAATGGCCCTGAAGAAAATGTTGTGCCAAATCAAAGTCGTCAACCTGCTCATCCTCGCGTTGCAAATGAAGTGCAGATTGAGAGAATCATCAACGACATCAATGCACCAGGTCCTCTCACGCGCTCAAAAGCTTCACATTTGTCTAACTTTTGTGGGCATTTTGCATTTGTCTCTATCACAGAGACCACCAAAGTTGATGAAGCATTCATGGAGCCTGAGTGGATTCAAGCTATCCAAGATGAATTGCATCAATTCGAGCTCAATAATGTGTGGGAGCTTGCCAAGTGACCACACCCACGCAAGCATAATATCATTGCCACCAAATGGATCTACCGCGACAAGCAAGATGAAAATGGCCTTGTGGTGAGGAATAAGGCTCGTCTTGTAGCTCAAGGCTACACACAGGTTGAAGGAATTGATTTTGATGAAACTTTTGCACCTATTGCTAGACTTGAGGATAGTCACATATTGCTTGCTTATGCTAACCATCATAATATCATCTTACATCAAATGGATGTGAAAAGTGCATTCCTCAATGGTAAGCTTGAGGAAGAAGTATATGTTTCTCAACCACCAGGTTTTGAGGATCCAAAACTTACAGATCACATCTACAGACTCAACAAGGCCCTCTATGGCCTCAAGCAAGCACCTCGGGCGTGGTATGCTACATTGATGGAATTCCTCATGAATAAAAGCTTCAAACCCGCTTCACTTGACCCAACTCTTTTCACCAAAGCATATGATGATGAATTATTCATGTGCCAAATATATGCTGATGATATTATCTTTGGTTGTACTAACCAACATTACAGTGACGAATTTGCTTATATGATGAGTGAGGAATATCAAATGTCTATGATGGTAGAGTTGAAATTCTTCTTAGGTCTTCAAATTCGTCAACAACACAATGGCATATTCATATCCCAGGAAAAATACCTCAAGGATGTGTTGAGGAAATTCGGCATGCAAGATTGCAAAGGCATCAAAATCCCTATGCCCACAAATGGCCATCTATGCACCGATGAAAATGGTAAAGACTTCGATCAAAAGGTATACCGCTCCATGATTGGCTCTTTATTGTATCTATGTGCATCTAGGCCGGATATTATGCTTAGTGTTTGCATGTGTGCCCGATTTCAACCTGAACCGAAGGAATCACACCATAAGGCTGTGAAGCATATTCTTTGATATCCAGCTCACACTCCAACACTTGGATTATGGTATCCCCAGGGATTGGCTTTTGATCTCATTGGATATTCTGACTCTGACTATGCTGGTGATAGGGTGGATCGCAAATCAACATCAGGCACATGTCATTTCCTCGGACGATCCTTGGTATGTTGGTCCTCGAAGAAGCAGAACTGCATATCACTCTCTACTGCTAAAGCTGAGTACATTGCTGTTGGATCTTGCTGTGCTCAATTGTTATGGATGAAGCAAACCCTCAAGGACTATGGCATCAATGTGAAGAATGTGCCACTCTACTGTGACAATGAGAGTGCTATGAAGATTGCTCACATCCTAGTTCAACACTCAAAGACAAAGCACATCCAGATTCGTCATCATTTTCTTCCTGACCATGTGTTGAAGGGCGACATCTCCATCGACCACATGAATATTGAAAATCAGCTGGCAGATATCTTCACAAAGCCCTTGGATGATGTCGACGTTCTGGGAACGGGGTCCCCAGATTTGCCTACCTACCGCGTGGCTCAACCAGTGGCCCAGTACGGCCCATCTTCATCAACCAAACACTCAAGACCCTCGCGAGGGGCCGAGCCGCGTGGGGCGAACGACGCAAGGCCTCCTGAGGGGTGGCCTTGCCAGGTAGGCTCACGAGGAGGCAGAGAGATCAAGGCAAGGGGTACCTCGCGAGGTGCCCATGACGCAGGCCATGACGATCAAGACCAGGCGGGTGCCGGCCCATGCAGTGTACTTGTTTCCTCTTTGGTGCAAAGGGGGCAAGCACATGCGTGGAGTACCAATGCATCAGGCAAAGGTTTCCATATCGGTGCAACAAGACCAAGACCAGCAGGACGGCAAGGTGGAGGTCACCGTGGAGCCCAAGACTGCATCATCACCAGAGCCTTTGACAGACGAAGACCACCTTTAGTCAGGACAGCTTGTACTAGTTGTCCCTTTTCAAAATGGCCATTGTTGGATTCCTTCCCGCCCAATATTTGGGAAGAGGACTAGGGCCTCTATAAATAGGGCTAGCCACCATAGTAAGAAGGGCATCTTATCGAGACCCGCATCGATTGACTCTGAAGCAACACAACCACAAGAACACCTCTCCTCGCGAGGCTGTTCTTCCCCTTGTACTATTCATCATCAGCCCAAGAGGCAATCCACCACCCCACACTGGAGCAGGGTATTACACCACAACGGTGGCCCGAACCAGTATAAATCTTGTGTCTCTTGTGTTGTGAGTTCATCTTGTTAGCTTAGAGATCGCGGCGAGGTTGAGGGCGTGAATCGGTAGGAGGAAATCTTTGTGCGCACCCCAGAGTTCGAACCTTAAGGGTTTTGCCAGAACCCGATATCTGACATTTGGCGCGCGAGGTAGGGGTGCGCCAAAATCTTCCTTCCGCTGATTTGCGTCCCATCGCTTCGTCGCATCCATGTCGGACGCCCACCGAGCCCACGCCGAGCACCGGGCTGCTCTCGCCGCTCGTGTCGCCCAGACGGCTCCTGTCGGTGGGCCTCCTCGTCATTCTCCGTTGCCTGCCGCCAACGCCGCCACCCGCCCGGCGGGGAACGAGCAACAGGCGTCTTCGCTGCACCCATCGGTGCAGCGTGAAGGCCGCACTGCCACTCCATCGCTGACCCCAGCTAGTTCGTCGTCTCACGCTCATCGCGCCCTCACGGACGCGCAGGCCACGCTGCTTCTGGCACGTGAGCTCCTGCACTACCACCCCGTCGACAACCTCTACGAAGAATGGCTCGCTCGCATCACTGAGCTCGTCAGCACCGCAGGGGGCTCTTCCATGCAGTCCCTCTCATTGCCTCGCCCTCCGCCAGGCATGGGCGACGCGGCTCAGGAAGCGCATCCGCCACCTCCACCCCAAGACAGTGACCTGTCTCCAAGTTGCGGCCCCTGGGCGTGACCCACCGCACCCAGCACCCGTGTGACAAGAAAGAAGCTGTCAAGAAATCCCTCGGCCCCAAGAAGGCGTTCCCGTGCTTCCTGCACCAGCACGGCAAGACCGCTCTCAGCACCGGCGCACCAAGACTACGTGTTGCACCTGGCAGCAGCGCATGGGGACCATCAAGAGCAAGCTCTGCATCAACAAAGGGCTCCAGTGACCATAGCAGGTTGTCGCGCCTTCACCACCGAGCTGCGTAGCGTCGCCTGGCCAGGCAAGTTCAAGATGGACCTGCCTCCTTGCTACGACGGTACAACCGACCCCGCGGAGTTCCTGCTGCTCTACGAGCTGGGCATCAAGGCGGACAACGGAGATGAGAAGGTCATGGCGAACTGGTTTCCCATGGCGCTCAAGGACGGTGCACGCACCTGGCTCCTTAACCTGGCTCCCGGCTCGATCTCCTCCTGGGACGAGATGCGCAGCCGCTTCATCGCCAACTTCCAGGCCACTCGCGACCGCCCCTCGGCCGCGGGTGACCTGCGCTGCATCAAGCAACAGCCTGGGGAGACCCTGCAGAAATACATCCAACGCTTCAACAGCGCTCACCTCAAGATCCCCAAGGTGACGGACGAGGCCATCATCTCAGTGTTCTCTGATGGCGTCTGTGACATCAAGATGAAGGAGGAGCTCGCCATCCATGAGGAGTTTTGCACATCTCTGGAGCTGTTCAACCAGGCGATCAAGTGCGCAAGGGCTGAGGAAGGACGCCTCTCCCTCCTCGAGCTCCCAGCTGCCGACCCAGAAGAAAAGAAGGCCAAGGCCAAGGACGTGAAGTGCAAAGGAGCAGCCGTGCTTGTATCAGAGCCAGACACGAAGCGCGGCAGGGACCAGCCAGAGTCGTCCAAGGATAGCCGACCGTTCTGCGCCTACCACAACCTCCACACCCACAACATGAACGAATGCCAAGAGCTCAGGGCCGTTCGAGAAGGACGCTTCGGTCGATGCCCCGAGCGCAACGACCGGGGCTATGGCCGAGGAGGAGGACGAGGCGGCGGACGATGGGACGACCGTGGACCTCGCCGGGAGTGGCGAGACTGACCTCGTGAGGATCGCTGGCAGGACCAGCCTCGCGAGGTAGCCTGGAGGGATCATCCTCGCGAGGACCGCCCGCAGGGCAACACAGGCCTTCCTCCTCTGCCACCACCGCCGAGAAGGAATGACGACCATCATCAGGACGAGGGGGCTGGGGGCTTCCAGGAACCACGTGCCATCGCTTGCATCTTGGGCGGAGCATAGGCCCCAGCCTCTCAGTGCTTCTTCAAGCAGTTCGCTCGCAAGGTGAACATAGTCCTCCCCAAGCTCGAGGTTGCGCGCCCTCTCAGGTGGTCCAAGTGCGCCATCACCTTCAGCTCAGCAGATCAACTCAAGTGTGCAGCTACTGCTGGCGTCCTCCCAATGCTTTGTTCCCCAGTCATCAGCAACATGCAAGTCACCAGGACCCTCATCGATGGCGGCGCAGGGCTAAATGTCTTGTCCATCGTGATGTTTAACAACCTTCAAGTACCATACAATCAGCTCCAGCCAACCAAGCCTTTCTCAGGAGTCACCGATGGCTCCACCAACCCGATAGGGCAGATCCGCCTCCCTTTCACCTTGCGCCAGCGCGACAACTACCGCACCGAGCTCATCGACTTTGACGTCTCCCACATCCGCCTACCGTACAATGCCATCCTCGGGTATCCAGCCCTGGCCAAGTTCATGGCGGTGACCCACCATGGCTACAATGTCCTCAAGATGCCAGGAAGCAGCGGGATCATCACGGTCCCCTGCAAAGAAAGAGATGTAGTGTGCTCCCTTGAGCGTGCCTTCCAAGCTGCATCAATCGAGGACCCAGACAGCAGGGGCGAGAACCGTCATGAGGTTGTCCCCAAGAAGAAGAGCACACCGCTCAGCTTAATGCCTCGGGAGGTTGGCATCTCAGGGCATGCTGCATCAGGATTAGCGCCCGTGCAAGGGGCACCTCCTTCCATTGCATAGGAAGGCGCGCCCGGCGCCCTCCTCGGGCAGGGCTCAGGGGCTCTCTTCTGGAGGGCCTCTGACTTTGCCAACCTCACGAAGGTGGCGCTTTGGCACCATTTGGAGGCGTGCTTCGTGGCACGTTTCCCTCAGGAGGCCGCAGGGCGTGGAAAGCCCAACGTTTAGGATTTCATCACCAAGACCACTCAGGAGCTTCAGGAAGCACGAGCCATGCGCGGCAACCGCCGCTTGCCTGGCGTGGCTCCCCATCCAGGCGAGGATGGTGGCTATGCGTCTGCATCGACGTCCCAGGGCTCAACCAAGCCGCATCTCAGGAACGTTTCTGGCCTTCGCGCATAGGGCGCTGCGAGGGTCCGCCGCACAGCTATGTCTGCATGCCTTTCGGCCTGCCGAACATGGCTGCCATCTCCCAGCATCACCTGCGGAGCATTCTGGCGGCTCAGGAGGCCGGGCACCACGCGGTCCTAGCGGAGATGGAGATGGTCCTCAGGGAGCCTCCTGGACCCGCAGAGCCTCCCAAGGCTCGGTGAGGGAGTCCTAGATTAGGGGGTCCTCGGACAGCCGGACTATATACTTTGGCCGGACTGTTGGACTATGAAGATACAAGATTGAAGACTTCGTCCCGTATCCGGGTGGGACTCTCCTTTGCGTGGAAGGCAAGGTTGGCAATCTGGATATGTAGATCTCCTTCTCTGTAACCGACTCTGTGTAACCCTAGCCCCCTCCGCTGTCTATATAAACCAGAGGGTTTAGTCCGTAGGACAACAACAATCATACCATAGGCTAGCTTCTAGGGTTTAGCCTCTACGATCTCGTGGTAGATCAACTCTTGTAATACTCATATCATCAAGATCAATCAAGCAGGAAGTAGGGTATTACCTCCATCGAGAGGGCCCGAACCTGGGTAAACATCGTGTCCCCAGCCTCCTGTTACCATTAGCCTTAGATGCACAGTTCGGGACCCCCTACCCGAGATCCCCCAGTTTTGACAGCAACATTGGTGCTTTCATTGAGAGTTCCACTGTGCCGTCACGGTAAGGCTTGATGGCTCGCCTTGTTATCAAGGACAACATCACCTCTAGGGGAGCCCTGGCTGTAGGCCAAACTCTCCGACTAGGCGGCTTCGTCATGACCGCCCGTTCGGCCGCCGCACCGAAGATGACTTCTCAGGTCATCAAAAACAACCTCCACGTCAGCTCGGAATTCACCGAGCCGATGGATCCAATGGAGCTCTCCTCCCTGAACGAGCTCTTGGATTGCATCGCCGCCCTGGGAGTCGCTACAGACTATGATTGGATTGGGCTTAAACCCGACCAAAGGGAGATTAACTCTCCGTCGGTTACCCATCAGATAGCGGTGGTGGACGAGCAATGCGGCGATTCTTCCTCCGTTTTGAGGACAAACTATGTCCGGATTCCCGAGCTCTCCGAGATGGATACCCATCTACGGGAGGACATGGCCCAAGCTCCGAACCTACAATCGGACAGTGGGCCAGAAAAATTGGGCAACTTCCCGGAGTCCGAACTGCCAAGCTCGGAAGCTCCGCTACCCCTGGGTCTTAGATCGGGTCAGGGTTTGGACTTAAATCTACCCACCCACCTAGATACAAGTGATCTTTCCCGCATTACACAAGAGCCCCAAGAGACAATGCATCACTTCTAGGCTAGATTCTTCCTTGTAATGAGCAAGGTTAAGGACTGTCACGAGGAAGACGCAAACTCATTCTTTTGCAAAAATTTCACGGACAAGGGAATCCTCAACGCCATAAGTTGCCGTGACATAGTACACTTTGCTGACTTGGCGGCCATAGTAAAGAAGTACCGTGCGATGGAAAATGCCTGGAAAATCCAAACAAAATTCTGGGATCCTCTGGCTCTCACTAAACCCCTCGCCCTAACTAAAAGGGTGCACTCTCGCAAGTCACCCGATCCAATTACAAAGAAACCAAAGCCCACTACAGGGTGTGGAACCGTATTGGAGGGATGGCTCAATGGGCCTTGCAAAATTTATAGCACACCGGATACCATACCAACACATAGCCTTAGAGCATGTTAGATACTCCGGCAGGTGGCCAAGTGCGGCAAGGATCTCCTCATCATCAATACCGCAGAGAACCATCCCGCAGAAAATAACAATACAGTATTGACAGTCTTCTTGACCTTCGCCTCAAATAATCGGCGCAAGCAAGCACTCCGCAGCCTCGCTGAAGTCTGCCATGTTGCAGCAATAAATCCATGGAATGACATGGCCATAACCTTCAATGCCAGTGATGAACCTCAATTCCGAACAATCCGAGCACCAGCCGCTTTGGTCCTTAGTCCAATTTTGGACGGCTTCCGGCTTACTAAAGTGCTCATGGACGGTGGCAGCGAATTAAACCTCATCTACGAGGAAACTCTCAACAAAATGGAAATAGACAAGAGCCGCATTGAGCAAAGCAACACGACCTTCATGGGAATCATCCCTAGTCGGGAGGCACGATGTGTGGGAAAAATCACATTAGATGTGGTATTCGGCACGCCAAAGAATTATCTGAAGAAATCATATTCCAAGTGGCCCCGTTCAGTAGAGGATACCACGCCCTTTTAGGGCGAGATGCATTCACGAGCTTTCAAGCTATACCCCATTACGGGTACATGAAGCTCAAGATGCCCGGGCCCAATGGAATCATCACTCTAGCTAGTGATCCGGACGTAGCACTCCGCGCCGAAAATAAAACCGCCGCACTAGCCCTTGAAGCATTATCCGAAGCCCTTGCAGCTGAAGCACTAACCACACTGCGCTCCAAAGTAGATAGGGACGACGTGATACTCGACAAACGACCCAAGTCCACCTCTTTCAAACCAGCGGACGAAATAGTCAAATTCTAGGTTCGCCCAATGGACCCTACAAAAACAGCATCCATTGGGGCACAGTTGACCCCCACAATAGACACCGCACTGCGAGAGTTCTTGTGCGAGAATTGGGACATCTTCTCCTGGCACCCTTCAGACATGCCAGGTATCCCACGAAGGCTGGCCAAACATAGCCTAAACATACTGAAAGGATACAAGCCGGTCAAGCAGGCTCTTCGGCGCTTTTCAGAACCTAAACGACAAGCCATGGGAGAAGAGCTAGCCAAGTTACTTGTGGCCGGATTCATCAGAGAAATAAAACACCCACATTGGCTAGAAAACCTAGTGATGGTACCAAAGAAGGACAAATCCTGGCGCCTATGTGTCGATTTCAAGGACCTCAATAAGGCTTACCCTAAGGATCCCTTCCCCCTCCCCTGCATTGATCAAATCATCGACGCCACCGTAGGACACGACTCATTGTGCTTCCTCGACGCATACTCCGGATATCATCAAATCAAGATGGCGGAATCCGATCAAGCCGCAACGGCATTCATCACTCCATACGGCCCGTTCTGTTTCAATACCATGCCTTTCAGGCTCTAAAATGCCGGTGCAACCTATCAACGCATGATTCAGACATGCCTAGAAAAACAAATAGGCAAAACAGTGGAGGCATATGTAGACGACGTGGTCATCAAAACCAGACACGTCGAATCTTTAATAGACGACTTGAGGCTTACGTTCGACAATCTCCGAACATATGACATCAAGCTCAATTCAGAAAAATGTGTTTTCGGCGTGCCTGTCGGAAAGCTGCTGGGCTTCATCGTTTCCAATAGAGGAATTGAAGCAAACCCAGATAAAATCCAAGCTCTGTCACAGTTGGCTACCCCAACAAACCTCAAGCAAATCCAGAAATTAACTAGATGTGTCGCGGCCCTAAGCCGCTTTATCTCCCGATTGGGAGAAAAGGCACTACCTCTTTATCGCCTTCTTCGACGAACCGAACACTTTGAGTGGACGGATGCGGCCATGGCCGGACTATAAGAAATAAAGGCCCTCTTGGCCAGCAACCCAATCCTGGCCGCGCCAAATATCGGCGAACCCATGTTGTTATATATAGCGGCAACACACCAGGTTGTAAGCGCAGTTCTCGTCGTCGAATGAGAGACGGACGGACATAAGTTCCCACTTCAAAAGCCGGTATACTATGTATCTACTGTCCTCACTCCACGCAAGTTAGGGTACCCACATTATCGAAAGATAGCTTATTCGGTCTTCATAGCATCCCAGAAACTATGACACTACTTTCAAGAGTGTTCGATAACGGTGGCCTCTGAAGTACCACTCAACGATATAATAAATAACCGTGATGCCACGGGACGGATTGCTAAATGGGCTATCGAGCTCCTCCCGTTCGACATAATATACAAACCACGGCGAGCCATTAAGTCACAAGTACTGGCTGACTTCGTCACCGAATGGACCGAAGTCGAACTCCCTAAAGAGTACGACGCGTACTCCAATTGGATCATGCACTTTGACGGATCTAAGATGTTGGCTGGTCTAGGGGCAGGCGTTATCCTGACATCCCCCACTGGAGATATGGTCCAATATGTACTCCAAATATTATACACAGACTCCAACAATGCAGCCGAATATGAGGCTCTATTGCACGGTCTTCGGATGGCAGTCTCCATGGGTATTCAACGCCTAGAAGTGTGTGGGGATTCGAACCTCGCTATATCTCAAATAAATGAAGACTTTGACGCCAAGGACCCAAAAATGGCGGCTTACCGTAATGTCGTCCTCAAAATGTCAGCCCGGTTCGAGGGGCTTGAATTCCACCATGTGGTTCAAGAAAACAATCAAGCGGAGGATATCCTCGCCCACATTGGTGCTAAGCGCGACCCCATCCCACCAAATATCTTCTTGGAAAGGCTGTTCAAGCCATCCGTGGTGTGGGAAGGGGAGACCGGCAATACCAGTCCGGGTCTGAACACAACCCTAGATTCCGAACACTCTGACATAATCGGAGGCTCCGCCACCGAAATAACACCTTCGGCCCACGTGATCATGGGTGTCCTCGCCCCGTGGACAGAACCCTTCTTAGCCTACCTAAATAGGCAAGAAATCCCTAGAGACCAAAATGAGGCACGTTGCATTGTGCGGCGCTCTAAAGCCTACAAGGTCCACGAGGGAGAGCTTTATAAGAAAAGCGCGACCGGAGTGCTCCAAAGATGCATCTCCGAAGAGGAAGGGCGGCAACTCTTGGCCGAAATTCATGCCGGATTCGGCGGCCACCACGTTGTAGCTTGGGCCATTGTAAGCAAGGCCTTCCGTACAGGTTTGTACTGGCCGACAGCCCGAGCAGACGCACAGGACCTCGTCCAACATTGCATCGGTTGCCAGCCTTTTGCAAATCAAAGCCATATGCCACCCACCACCCTCCAAACAATCCCCATAACTTGGCCCTTTGCGGTCTGGGGGCTCGATATGGTTGGACCCCTTAAAGGAGGAAGCCATAAGAAAAAATACTTGTTGGTCATGGTGGATAAATTCACCAAATGGATAGAAGCCAAACCAGTTAAAATGGCCGAATCCGGACTAGTGATAGACTTCATATCAGGGGTTGTACACCGTTACGGTGTCCCTCAAAACATCATCACCGATAATGGCTCCAACTTCACAGCCGACAAGGTGAAAACTTGGTGCGGCAAGACGGGCATTAAGCTCGATTACGCCTCCGTCTATCACCCCCAAACTAACGCTCAAGTCGAACGAGCAAACGGTCTTATTATGAGCAGCATAAAACCCAGACTAGTGCGATCCCTGAAGGAATCAGATACGCACTGGGTAGAGGAGCTTGACTCCCTACTATGGGGGCTGCGGACCACACTGGATCGTACTACCGGATACACACCTTTTTTTATGGTGTACGGCGCAGAGGTGGTATTGCCCTGCGATATCATTCATGACTCACCTCGAGTGTGCATGTAAGAAGAGAAAGAAGCTAAGATTGATTGGCAGGATAGTTTAGATGCCCTGGAGGAGGAGTGCGACATCGCGAAGGCCCGTTCCGCATTCTATCAGCAACAGGCTCAAAGCAGAGAAGTATGGGCCAAAACCTATAGTGTTGGCAAACTCGTTCTACGCCTACCGGAGATGAAAAAGGACAAGCTCAAGCCCAAGTGGGAGGGTCCCTTCATCATTGATAAAGTTCTAACCGGAGGGGCGTACCGTCTGCGTGATGCATCTGATAATCGACTCGAGCCAAACCCATGGAACGCGGCCAGACTCCAAAGATTCTACGCCTAGTGTCGAACTAAGTGTTTGTCTCCTTACCTCCGCCTTTCTTTTTCACGTTATATCTTATTTTTATTTTTCCTTTCTATGGCCTCAAAGGCTTCAAGTGTGTCTTAACTACATGAGTTTGACACGCTATGCGCGCTCACTATACCTAGGGGCTTCTTATACAGAAGCTTAATATAATTATCCTCCGGGCTTTATGCCCACCACATATGCGTCACTTCTCCATATGTGCCTTTTTTCACCATTATATGCATCGATATGACTTAAGTTTTGGCCAAGCTGGGTTGCCTGGCTCTTGTGTTTATGCCCTACGTTCCCGTTAATTCGGCTAGGGCATAAGGGGAGCACCTCTGGGATTGTTACTGTTGTGTTAGCCGGATGTGTACCTCCGAGTGGGTGAAGCCGAAAGCTAGCGTTCTTAAGGGAATATTCGATCGGTGAACAAAAGATGTTTTTTACCTATAAAATCCCCAGATGTTTCATCTCCTGTGTCTATGCCCGCAGTTCGGACATGCACATTCATGCATGCGCACCCAAGGAAAGGAACCCCTACGTGTTGGCATTCTGGGAACAGGGGTACCCAGACTTGCCTGCCTGCGGCATGGCTCAAGGGGTGGCCCAATACGGCCCATCTTCATCAACACAAGCTCAAGAACCTCGCGAGGGGCCAAGCCTCGTGGGGCGGACGATAGGAAGCTTCCTCAGGCACGGCCTCATTAGGCTGGCTCGCGAGGAGGCGGAGAGATCAAGGCGGGGTACCTCACGAGGTGCTCGTGACACAAGCTATGACGACCAAAGCCAGGCGGGCGCCAGCCTGCGCAGAGTCCTTGTTTCCTCTTTGGTGCAAAGGGAGCAAGCGCGGGCAAGAGTATCAAGCAAAGGCAACCATTTCGGTGCAACAAGACCAAGACCAGCAGAACGGCAGGATAGAGGTCATCAAGGAGCCCAAGCCGGCGTCACCGCCAGAGTCTTCGGCAGGCGCCCTTCCCGCTCAATATTTGAGAAGAGGCCCAGGGCCTCGCTCTATAAATAGGACTAGCCACCCTCAAGGCAAGGGATTGAGCAGTTGAACCCTAGCCAGAACCACCAACCCAAGAACACCCCTCGCGAGGTAGTTCTTCCTTGTATTGTTCATCATCAGCCCCTGAGGCAATCCACCACACCACAAACTAGAGTAGGGTATTACACCACAATGGTGGCCCGAACTAGTATAAACCTCGTGTCCCCTGTGTTGTTCTTCGTGTAGTTTTAGATCCTTGCGAGGCGACGAGACATAGGTAGGTAGGAGGTGCGATCTCCGCGTGCACCCCAGAGTTCGAACCTAGAGGGTCTGCCGGAACCCGAAATCCGACATTTGGCGTGCCAGGTAGGGGTGCACCAGAATCCGCCTTCCGCCGCCCTGTTTTTCGCCGCCCCTCGCATCCATGTCAGACACTCGTCGAGCCCACGTCGAGCGCCGGGCCGCCCTCGCCACTCGCGTCGCCTAGACGGCCCCCGTCGGCGGGTGCCGCCGTCGTTCCTCATTGCCTGCCGTCAACGCCGCCACTGGCCCGGCGGGGAACGAGCAGCAGGCGTCGTCTCTGCATCCTTCGGTGCAGCGAGAAGACCGCACCGCCACCCCGTTACTGACTCCAGCCGGTTCCTCGTCCCACGCCCGTCGCGCTCCTGCGGACGCGCACGCCGTGCTGCTCCTGGCGCGGTAACTCCTGCACTACCGTCCCGTCGATTACCTCTACGACGAGTGGCTCGACCGCGTCACCGAGCTCATCAGCATCGCTGGGGGCTCCCCTGCTCCATCCCTCTCGCTGCACCGCGCCCCGCCTTGCGCGGGCGAGGAAGCTCCGGGGGCGCCTCAGCCGCCTCTCCCTCAAGAAGGCGCCATGGCCCCAAGGCGCATGGCCCCTAGATGGAACCTGCTCCGTCCGGCACCAGCACAGCAAGAGAAGAGCTGCCAAGAGATCCCTCGTCCCCAAGAAGCTGCCCGGGCGCTCCCCGTGCCCGCCCGTCATGACCGCACTCCTGCTCCAGCGTGCCAAGACCCCGCGCTGCTCCTGGCGGCAGTGCACAGAGACTTCCAAGATCAAGCCCTCCGTCACCCGAGGCCTCCCGTGGCCACTTCAGGCTGCCGCGCCTTCACCGCCGAGCTGCGCGGCATCGCCTGGCCGGGCAAGTTCACGCCAGATTTGCCCCCAAGCTACGACGGCACGACCGACCCTGCGGAGTTCGTCCAGGTCTATGAGCTGGGCATCGAAGCCACCAACGGGGACGAGAATGTCATGGAGAACTGGTTCCCCATGGCGCTCAAGGACGGTGCCCGCACCTGGCTCCTGAACCTAGCCCCTGGCACGATTTCCTCCTGGGACGAGATGCGCACTTGATTCATCACCAATTTCCAAGGCACATGCGACCGGCCCCCGGCCATGAGCGACTTGCGCCGCATCAAGCAGCAACTAGGAGAAACCATGCAGAAGTTCATCCAGTGTTTCGACAACGCTCGCCTTAAGATCCCCAGGGTGTCTAAGGAGGCCATTATCTCGGCCTTCTCCGGCGGTGTGCGTGACGTCAATATGAAAGAAGAACTTGCGATCCATGAAGACCTATGCACCTCCCTTGAGCTGTTCAACTTGGCAACCAAGTGCGCTAGGGCTGAGGAAGGACGCCTTTCCCTCCATTAGCTGCCAGCTGCCGACCCAGAAGGAAGAAGCCCAAGGTCAAGGACATGAAGCGCAAGGGGGTGGCCGTGCTTGCAGCAGAACCGGACACCAAGCGGGGAAGGGATCAGCCTGAGTCGTCCAAAG
Source organism: Triticum aestivum (assembly GCF_018294505.1). Lineage (NCBI taxonomy): Eukaryota > Viridiplantae > Streptophyta > Magnoliopsida > Poales > Poaceae > Triticum > Triticum aestivum. The sequence goes on along the minus strand of NC_057810.1, from coordinate 611,856,999 downwards.
GCAGCCGGTACTGCGTGTACCACGACCTCCACACCCACAACACCAAGGAGTGCCAAGAGCTCCAGGCCATGCGGGACGTGCGCGCTGGCAGACGCCCCGAGTGCAACGACCGGGGCTATGGCCGAGGAGGAGGAAGAGGTGGAGGACGATGGGAAGACCGTGGCCCTCGCCAAGGGTGGCGCGATCGACCTCGCGAGGACCACTGGCAGGATCAGCCTCGCGAGGGAGGCTAGAGGGATCAGCCTCGCGAGGATTGTCCGCAAGGCAACGCGGGCCTCCCTCCTTTGCCACCACAGCCAAGGAGGAACGAAGACCATCATCAGGACGAGAGGGCTGGGGGCTTCCAGGAGCCGCGTGCAATCGCTTGCATATTGGGCGGAGCTCAAGCCCCAGCCTCTCAGCGCATCTTCAAGCAGTTTGCTCGCGAAGTGAATGCATGCCTCCCCAAGCTCGAAGCCACGCGCCCCCTTAGGTGGTCAGCATGCGCCATCACATTCAGCTCAGCGGACCAGCTCAAGTGCACAGCCACAGCCGGAGTCCTCCCAATGCTTTGTTCCCCGATCATCAGCAATGTGCAAGTCACCAGAACCCTCATCGATGGCAGGGCAGGGCTTAATGTCCTGTCCGTCGAGACATCACTACAAAAAAAAGACACATCCGTGACATTTTGGACCGAACAAAAAAAATTCGGTCATACATATGACACTTCTATGGCGATAATTTTGACAAAACCCGGTATCATCATAGATGTGGTGGGCTCCTACTTCTATGACAAAAAATAATGACAGAAAATGGGCTTTTTGTCCTGGGTGGGCCGGAGACGCAGCTGCATGACATTCATTAGGCCGTCCATGACGGAAAAAACCGTGGTATAAGCGAGGGGGAGGAAAATTTTGGGGAGTTGTCGGTTACGGTGGGAGGTCGGGGGCGGAGCGATGCGCGTTTCTCTTGTACGTACGCACGTGTGTGCGAGGCGTTGGCTCTAACTGAAGCCGGGCGAGGCGTTGGGCTCTAACTGAACCCGAGCGATTGCACTGCAGGCTACGTGTTACTGAACCCGAGCGATCGATCGATGGCTGTTAACCAAACCCGATGGAGCGATTCCTTCGCTACTGCTTCTAACTGAAGCCGACCGATGCTGCCTCTGGGATGAACAGTGAGCGTTGCGGGGGGTGGTTGGATGAACAGTGAGCGGTGGCGTTGCCTCTGGATGAACAGGAACCCGTGGTGTGGAGGGCTGGATGAACAGTAGACGGTGGAGGGGTGGCCATGGAGGGGTGGTTGAACAGGCCCCCGTGGTGTGGAGGGCTGGATGAACAGTAGCCGGTGGAGGGGTGGTTGAAAAGTAGCCGGTGGAGTAGCGCGCGGTGGAGGCCGGATGAACAGGAGCCCGTGGAGGCTCGAGGAGGTCGACGGTAGCCCATGGAGGCTGGAGGAGGTCGACGGTGGAGATGAACAGTATCCCGTGGAGTCCCGTTTTGCGGTACGCCACACCCCTCCCCCCTCCCCCCGTTTCGACCGTAGCACTCCAACACAAGTCCGTTTCGTCCATTTTGCGGTATGCCACACCCCTCCTGATCAACAAGACCCCCGTTTCGACCGTAGGAGGTTCGTTTCGTCCGTTTTGCGGTACGCGACACCCCTTCCGATCAACAGGACCCCCGTTTCGACCGTAGGAGGTCCGTTTCCTCCGTTTTCGGTACGCCAGGCCCCTCCCGATCAATAAGACCTAGTTTTGTACGTGGCCGGTCGAACACAAGGTCGTTTCCTCCGTTGTGCGGTACGCCAGGCCTCGTTTCCATCGCCTGTTCCGTCCAAGCCCTCCCAATGAACACGACCATGCATTCCGTTCCGACCCAGCCAGTTGGCTCCCCATGAACACGACGACGACACTGTTTCTCCGTTCTGACCCAGCCATGTACGTATGCGCGAGTAGGCATTCGAGACCCCGCCCGTATGTACAGATACATGGCCGTATTTTCTTTCTTGCACCCTGGCCGTTGTACGTACGTGTACATGCTACGTGCGCGTCTCTACTAGGACACGTGCGTGCCTCTACACATTCGCGACCAGAATGACAACGCTACGTACGCTTCGACCAGGTGGGTCTCGACTGTCAGGCACTTCCTTGCGTGTGAAAATGTAGCTGGTGGGTCCTAGCAGTCAGAGGGGCGAATCGTTTTTTTTTTGCCCGGACGCACTTCCCTGTGTGCGAAGGTGTAGCTGGTGGGTCCTAACAGTCAGGGGGGGAAACGTTTTTTTCACGAAACACGGTGGCCCGTCCGGTGGGTCCCTGCTGTCAGGTCGAAGAATAATTATTTTCCGCGTAATAAGGAGGCACTTCCTTGCTGCGGCCGTGGACCCAGCTGTCATCCTCTCCACATACAGTCCACGTCCGATAGAAATCGTTCCTTGACCACGTTGACCACGCTGCGCAGAGAGCACCAGGGTGGTGGACGACGGCGAGGCCTAGGAAGGGGACGACGGGGATCCGGGGAAGACGCGGCAGTGGAAGCCCGCGCCGCGAGGAGTACGAGGGTTCACTGGTTTGGCTGCGGTGTGAGGCTACCGTCACAGCAAGGCCTGGCCAGCGGTGGGAATAGTAGGGGGCGGTGAGGCCTCTATGGCAGCACATCTGGCCACGGGAGGCAGGAGCATGCGGCACGACCAGCGTTGCTTTGGGCGGCTGGAGCAAGAAGACCAGAGGTTGAAGAAGCACTACGGCCGTTGGATGGACATCGTACGGTCACTGGAGCTAGAATCGTTTATATTGACTAAGTTGACCAAGCCCTCCGTCCCTGTCAACTTAGTAGGCCCACAAGTCAGCCTCCCACCAAGGTGGGTCCCAGCTAGTTGGGTGGGTATTCATTTTTTTTGTGCGTAATAAGGAGGCACTTCCGGTGGGTCCGAGCTGACAGCAGGGGGAACATTTTTTTCGCGAAATACGGTGGCCCATCGGGTGGGTCCCAGCAGTCAGGGGCAAACGTTTTTTTCACAAAATACTGGTGGCCCGTCCGATGGGTCCCTGCTGTCAGGTGGAGGAATAATTATTTTCCGCGTAATAAGGAGGCACTTCCTTGTGGCTGTCGTGGACCCAGCTGTCAGCCTCTCCACGTACAGTATTCTTCCGATGGAAGTCCGTCGTTGACCACACTGACCACGCCGTGCCGAGAGCACCATGGCGTTGGACGACGGTGAGGCCTAGGAAGGGGACGACGCGGAGCCGGGGAAGACGTGGCAGTGGATGCCCACGCGGAGAGGAGTACGAGGGTTCACTGGTTCGGCTGCGCTGCCGTCGCCGCAGAATAACAGGGGGTGTGGGTGAGTGGAGTGGAGGGATGGCCTGGCCAGCAGTGGGAGTAGTATGGGGGCGGTGAGGCCTCCACGGCAGCACAGCCGGCCACGGGAGGCAGGAGCAGGCGGCACGACCGGCGCTGCTTTGGGCGGCTGGAGCAAGAAGACTAGAGGTTGAAGAAGCACTACGACCGTTGGATGGACATCGTACGGTTAGTCGAGCTAGAATCGAGCATATTGATTAAGTTGACAAAGCCCTTCGTCCCCGTCAACTTAGTAGGCCCACTATACTGGGTCCCAGCTAGCAGGGGGAGTATTCTTTTTTTGGGCGTAATAAGGAGGCACTTCCTTGCGTGCGAAGATATAGCTGGTGGGTCCGAGCTGTCAGCGGCAGTAACATTTTTTTCGCGAAATACAGAGCCCTTTTGGTGGGTCCCAGATGTCAGGTGGAGGAATCATTATTTTGCGCGTAATAAGGAGTCATTTCCTTGCGTGCGGCCGTGGACCCAGCTGTCAGCCTCTCCACGTACAGTCCACTTCCGATGGATGTCGTTCATTGACCACGTTGACCAGGCCGCGCCGAGAGCACCAAGGCAGTGGGCGACGGTGAGGCTTGGAAGGGAACGACACGGAGCCAGGGAATACTCGGCAGTTATTTCCCACGCGGAGGAGTACGAGGGTTTACTGATTACTAGTTTGTCTACCGTCGCCGGAGAATAACAGCATGTGTGGGACTGAGGTTGAGTAGAGGGATAGCTAGGCCAGCGATGGGAGTACGGTGGGGCGGTGAGGCCTGCGCGGCAGCACAGCCGGCCGCGGGGAGGAGGGAGCAGGCAGTCCCGCCGGCGCTTGTTTGAGCGGCTGGAGCAGGAAGAGCAGAGATTGAAGAAGCACGACGGCCGTTGGATGGACATCCAACAGTATACAGGCCATCTGTGGAAAGCCTCAAATCTGTGGAAAACAGCATACAGCCCATCTGCCATTATTTCAAATAGTTTACAGCCCATTTGCTAATTCTTACGGGTTTTTTTGGAGCCCATATTCTTTTTGTTAGCATTACAGCCCATATTGTGGCCACGGTTAAAAAATTATACGAAATTTTGCATATGTCGGTGCGGTCTGAACTGTTTTTAATCCCGAAATTTCGAGTCACATTCAGACTGATTTTAAAAATAAATGTATATCAATATAAAATCCAATAAATTGTCCACGCATAAAAATCAATGCAATTTAAAATCTCGAAATGAAAAAAAGATATTTGAAACTAATTGCCGGTTTGATGTGTTTTAAAAATGTACAGCCCATTTCTCATTACTGATAGGCCATTTTCTCGGCCAGCCGAATGAAGCTCTCCTCGTCTAGCCCAACAGGCCTGATAAAGTGACTTACTTGACAAATCACAAAAAAACTGGGCTAGCCATTTTCAAAAAGAAAAAAAACTACTGGGCTGGTCTGTGGTAAACATAAAAGAAAAGGCTGTCTAGACAGGCCAGAGTGTCCCGCACAGCCCAGTTGACACCCTGCTTCCGTCTCAAAAACATATTAGATAAATGCCACTCCAATTATGGCGATTCATAAAAATGCCACTGCAATTTCCAAACTTTGAAAAATGCCACTGCAATTTTTGCAAACTTTGAAAAACGCCACTGCAGTTTGCAAACTTTGAAAAACGCCACTCCAGACTTCAAAAAATGCCACTAGAAATGGCATGAAATGGCATTTTTCAAAGTTTGGAAATTGCAGTGGCATTTCTCGGAGGCATTTATCAAATTAACCCAAAACAAAAATAACTGGGCGAGCTGCTGGGTCCCTGGTGTCAGCCGCTCGTTGTGCAATTCTCTCGTTTATTGACTACGTTGACAATGGCATGGGACCCAGATGTCAGAAATCCACTAGGAGGAGCCATTTTTTTATTGGCTTGAAATAAGGAGGCACTTGCTTGCGTACTGCCATGACCTTGGCGGGTCCCTGCTGTCATCCTCTCCACGTACAATCATCTCCTGATTGTGTATGCGTCAACTTGCTAGGCCCACAAGTCAGCCTCTAAACCCGTGGAGGACAAATACAACCCATTTAAAAAAATAACAGCCCATTCCATACGTTCAAACGGAAAGTTCAACATTCAGAGCAAAGTAACAGGTCTGATCCACATATAGAGTACTGAACTTCCATGTTGACAACCATCATAGCCAAGTTAACTATCTACTCCCACTAGACAAGTACTAACTTACTCTTAGCTAACTAGACGATGCCGGCGATACATGCTAAACAACGGCACCGGCGTCCTGCGCCTCGCCTCGGACTTGCCAGAGGTGCGATAGGGCGCGTTGCTCGCGTGCGTTGGCCCTTTCCATGCCGGCGTGGTCCACCAAAGCTTCGGCTTCCAAGCGGCAAACCCACTTGACGAGCTGGTAGTAAAAATCGGCGTCGCGAACGCGTGCGTGCCCGACAGCCTCTAGGGCTATTTGCCGGGCGCCGGCCTCCATGTAGTCGGCCCAGTTGCGGGCGCTCTGCTCGCGACTCAGAACGTCGGTGCGCTGCTGCTCCATGTCCCGCTGGCGGCGCAAATCGGCGTTACGCTGCTCCTCCGCCAGGCGGTCGCGCTCCAACAACTCCTACTCCTCCGCCATGCGGTCGCGCTCCAACAACTCCTCGATCTCTGCATTGTCATCTAAAGACAGATAGAATGCCTCCTCCCTCCGTCTGCCTTCCGGTGAAAAACCGAACACTAGTTCCGACCGTGACCGCCTCCGGCGTCGCCTACCGCGGATGGGCGGGGGCATGGCGGACGTGGCGAGCGACGTTGGGCTGGTGGGGGCTTATGAGGATATGGCGAGTTGGGTCACGGTGGCACTGGAGAATGCCGGGAAAACAGTACTTATAGGGGGAAGGTAGCGCGACGGTCATCGGAATTCAATGCATAATGGCTTAGCGCGCCAGCTTGCCGTGGAAAACTAGGGAAACTGAAATTATGACTGTGTCATCCCGTCCCGTGTGGTTCGCACGCCGGCATGGCGGTCAAACGAGTGCACTCGAATCATCTCCCTCCTTGTCAATAATGATTTCACGGATTTAAAAAGCCTGCAACAATTAAAGCGTATCTTTTTTCGCATCAGTTAGCTGCCTTAATTATGGCCGGCTGCATGCAGGCACTCAGAATCGCTCGCAGGCAGTACGCGAAGCAGCATGCAACGAGTCGCAGCCGAGGGCACGCATGCAGCCACTTAAATCGCTGGAATTAATTAGGCTTAAACTTCTGCATGCCGTTAATTATTGCCATGCCTTGGTCTTGCTGCTTTGCTCACGGGACTAATAAACCCGGACGGAGGGAGTACCTTGGTTGGTGAGAGGTTTGAATTAAGCCCTGCAAACCGGAAAGGAGGTACTAGTACGTGCGTGATCCGCTATTTATTCGTGTAGGATCGAGTAGGTCGTTTCTTGAATTGAGCCCTGCAAACCGGAAAGGAGGTAGTACGTGCGTGATATGCTATTTATCCGTGTAGGATCGATAGTGTAGCTTGTCAGTTTCTTCAGAGGTAGGCATTTTTATCCGTGTAGGATCGATAGTGTAGCTTGTCAGTTTCTTCAGAGGTAGGCATTTTTATTCAAAAAACTGCCACTTCGCATCTTGCGTCGCAAATAAAACTGCCAGGTGCGCATTTGTAGGCTAGCTAGTGATCGATCAGTAACTTGTAAACACTGAGCGAACAGAAATAAGTAACTGTTAATGCATCTCAATGATTCACAGATCATATACAAATATGTAGCTCCAAAAGCAAAGATCAGCCAGTTCGGATCTTGCATCGCAACTAAAACTAACTAGTACGATTCCCATACATAAGATCAACATGTTAATGCATCTCAATGATTCACAGATCATATACAAATATGTAGCTCCAAAAGCAAAGATCTAGAAAAAACATTTGTTCTTCCAACTAACATGGATGCTTCTCTTGGCCAACATTCAGTACAGACTGAAAGAAAAATTTGTTTGTGAAGTCTACAATTCCTCTTGCAAACGTAAGTGGTTTCACCAACAGCTGGAACCATGAGAATGAGCCACACATGATGGAGGAACATCCACTGCAATATGATTTGGTCTTCTCTCGATCACACAGCGAGACTATTTTCGGAATACAAACTTTAACTTAGGGAAAATGATGCCCATTGTATAATCAGACCAAAGCAATGAAGCGCCAACTGTTGGCTAGTAAATAGTACAGTACTACTTTTCTGCAGTCCATGAAGTGACTATCCAATCTTTGTGTCCATTTTCAAATGGCACTGCATGCAGTGACTATACTATTCTCTTGTGCAGTTCAACCAAAATTGCGGACACTTTGTTTGTTTGCCAAATAGCAACGGGCAGACATTTCTGTCTGCACAAATATCAAGCAGCTAGTAAACATATACCACACCATGTTCGCAGCGATGGAAGAGGTGAAATCGATACAACCGAAATTGAGCATCCGATCATTGAATCCTGTCCTGCACCTCCAATGTAGGTCCACCCTGCCAATAAATTCACATGAAAACCACTAGTATTACTATCTAATGACAGTACAAAAAGAGTAGCAAGATAGTAGCAAACCATGTACCTTCGTAATCAATAGCTCATAGTGCCACCAATTGGATATAAAGGTTTAGAAAAAAACATGCTCCTAATGTTGAACCAGTTGGACTTTCTGTGCAGCTCCACTAAAATCGAGCATCCCTGTTTGCATAGATATTGAAAGTGTGATTACTATAAAAGTGGCACTAGTTGAAGCATAGACTCACAAATATAAGCATTCCAATTTCTTAATGGGAAAAGGTAGCAAGACTGTTTCTAACCACCAGTTTGAAGGAATAAATAAAGCAACAGCGGCTGATGTCAGGAAGGCATACATAGTTTTTTTCTAAAAAACTGAGCCATTCCTGACCTTTCCTCTTCTTTTAAGCAAATTTTGTGCAGTTCTACTAAAATAAAATGCCATCACCGCCTTAACAATTTAGTTACACTGTACAAAAGGAAATGACTTAACATTACATCATGATGTCGGGTATGTAGTAGACAGGCATTAGAGACAAACATACAGACCTCCTCCGATAACATAATGAACATTAATTTTAACAAAGGTGTGACTAGCTTTACCGGGATAATTTGAGTGAACTCTACACCCTCTGTTCCTTAATATAAGACGTTTTCGCGGTTCAATTTAAAGTACCCAAACGTCTAGTATTTAGAAAAACAGGTAGTAGTTTTCTTGAGCACATATCTGGGAAAGCTTGCCACACTTTTCGAATACTACAAATATACACTAATCCAGTGGCTACAAATATACACTAATCCAGTGGCTAGTGCAACAGTGGAGTAGTTAGTTTATTACAGGGTATAGTATAATGGTTTTACTGAACAGATTTCAATAAACTCTAGCACTGGAAGGTTTCTATAAGAATTAACAATACAAAATGTAAAGGTAACAAGTTTCAGCTTTGGTATACTAGCTGTGCATGAGCATTAAACCAAATACAAAAGTCTGAAGGTAACTAGCATTATTAACTAATGACAGTATAAAAAAATTGCAAACCATGTACCTCCAAGGTGAATATCATTTCGAACTCGGGGGGACCTTAAAAATTGCTATCACAATCTTGATAAGCGATCAAACATAAAAACTTGATCGAACGAATCAAGAGAACAGCCGGAGCAGGAAGTGCCCACTCTTGACCTTTCCTCTTCTCTTCATAATTGTTTGTGCAGTTTAACCAAAATAAAATGACATCAGCGCCTTGGCATTTTGGTGACACTGTACAAAAAAATTAACTTATCTCATGAAAGTGAGGTATGTAATCTATAAGCATTAACGGTGCAAAAATCTAAAGGTAGTAACAAGTTTCATTGTTGGTATACTGGTTGTGCAACAACATTATAATGCCTTAACTGAAAAATCTTTAATACATCCACAATCAACAGCTAACCCTGAAATAATCCAGTGACATTAAATGGCATTGCTTAAATTTATCAGTGGCATTAGACTGAGAGCGGCACTAGTTAAATGCGGCTTCACTTTAGCAGTAGCATTGCTTGACTTGACTGCTGGCGTTATACTAACAGCAAAAAAAGTGGCAATAAGAGCATGGGAGGCCCATTCGGACAGTGGGCGCACCAGTACGATGTACCTCCACGGACGTAGAGTGGTGAGGGAGGTATGGTTGCCCAGAGCAACAAATATCCAGGCAGCATATGTGGATTACGTCCCATTTTTGTTCTCTTTAGCCACCTTTTTCCTATGTGAGGACAACAAACCGATCGACCTGGTCATTCTCTATTGCATTGTCATGCATTTCTACCCTTCTTCAACAAAGAGACATGAGACTCGTTCCTTAGCTACTGATTTTCCCCTTTTCAACCTAGATGCGGGTTCGATGCCTACTCTCTTGGACAGTACAGTCTCCCTTCCTTTCCTTATTCAACCCAGACATGCATTAGTCTGCATGAAGTAGGGTTTCCTTTAATAGTGCAAATTATGGTTTTCGTCTGCGTGGCCAGCAGAGCAGAGGATAGCAAATTAGGAAGATGGTGGAGTGGAAAAAGATCCACATGCAACAACGTGCCAGATGGGGCAATAGAACAAGGGTATGGTTCGAAAAGAGGTAGCATACCTGAGGGTCAACGGGAAGTGGCTTCACTCGTGGTCGTCGTCCTCCGCACACACTACGGCAGCGATCCCGCGCGGGCGCTAGGTCTGAGAAGACGGCCTTGTTGTCAGTGCATGACCTCGCTCGCCGATGATGAGTGCGTCAACGCTGCACATCCTTTTCTTCCCCGGCGGATCTATGACCACCGGTGAGGAGGGAGAGAGGGGCCGTCTTTTTTAGATCTTGAGAGAGGGTGGTAGTGTGAGAAGCAAGTGGGCAGCCCTTGGCAAGAAAGCGCTGAAGCTCCAGCCTATATATCTTCTTTATACTACTAGTACTGGAGGTGGAGTAGTGGTAGAGTAGTTTATATTTTCTCTGTGTACAGTACCAGTTAGTCGTGCTTCAAAACTGAACGGTGCACCATTAAAAAAATAAAGGCCGATAACTAATGCGACACCTGGGCCAATGCGGCCAGATCGCATTTTGCACGAGAAATTACACACCATGTCTCGTTGACATGTGGTCCCGTTCCACATATCAGTGAGATGACGGCGAGTAGTAGGAGTATTTCCGAACCGACGTGTAGGCCGGGGCGCCCCTTCGTGAACCGTGGCAAACTGGCAACCGTCCACTGACTCTTCGCCTTTCCCTCTCGATTTGGAACTGCTGTCGCACGCTCTTCCTCTCCCTCCTCCATTTTCCTTCAGCCCTTCCCCCTTTCTTCTGCCATTGTTCGATCGTCTTCTCCATGGAGGGAACAGGACGGAAACGACCCCGTTATTCTTGCCCCAATCTGAAAGATGACGTGGTGGAGGAACTCATTGATCGGTGCGACGTCATCACCTCGGCTAGCATGGCAGGTTCGTTCAAGCCCATTCTCGACTCAACTAATAACATCATTACAAGGAACCCAAGAGTCAAGGAGCGGTTTGATATCCCCTATCTTCTTTGTCGTGACCCTGATGACTGGCGTTGTCATGACGGAGGCCTCTCCCTGTGCAAGTTGATGCCGCTTGATAATGATACGTATGATGTTAAGATGCCATCGCTTGAGGGCAAGGCTTGGACAGGCGCAAATGGAGATTGGGTTGTTTACATTGGGTCCAACTGCGAGTGGGAACTTGTGAATGTGTACACTCGTGACCGGGTTCCACTTCCAAAAATCTCAGCAGACTGCCCAGAGGTTGAGCACACCGGTATTGTACGCATGTTCAAATACAATCATGGTGACTGTCTTCTACGGAAGATAGCAATTTCTCGAGTCCCCAACCGCTCTTGGAATTACAACAACTATGAAGTTGTTGCTATCTTCGACAAGCTTGTTGCCGTCGTCAGTGGTTTGACTGGATGGATATTGCTCAAAAATCACTTTCTGTACACGGATGAGTACTGTGATGCAATTCAATACGAGGGCCTTGTGTTTGCTGCCACCACTCGTGGCACTGTTTTTGCATGGCATCCTCGTTGTTTCGGTACATTTGTCTTCCACCGTAATTATAATTGTTTCATCCACATGCATGCGGGTAGCAAGGCTGGTCATAGTGGGGAGTAACTTAGACTAGTAACATGCATATGTTACTAGTAGTTTATGTTACTACCTCTATAGTGCATAGTATCTTAGATTAGTATCATAGGTGGTCTCATTTATTGCCATGCATGACACATAGTAGCATCACATTTATTATGTTATGGTATCTACGTATGTTACTATAACCATCTCTCTCTTCCTTAATTGCCTGCCACATAAGCATGTTTGCGAGTCCCAAGTGCATGATACTACTCCCTCCGTCTAGGTGTGTAAGTCATCTTACGAAAACCAAATAATCCCAAAACACTTAGGAGCGGTGCTTTAGATTCTACCTCGTTTCTTGTTTCTTGACATATCAACCAATAAGAGATGTGGGGTGTGCATGCTTTTAATGACTCGAGACTACCAAACACGACATGCAGTGGTTAGTTCATGCATGCAATGCTATTAATTAGCAAATGAACATTAAGTTCTCGCGTTTTCTCCTCCTCCTTGGTCACGGTGCACAACCTAAGATGACTTACTCACCTAGACAGAGGGAGTACTTATGTTACCCCCACTATGGCCAGCCTTACTAATTAACCTTCTTCTTGTGTTTCCAAGGTCATGTGAACATTCCACCACCTATACTTGAAGATTTTTATAACCAATGGGGAGATGATGATGGTGATGACCACGAGCATGAGGACGAGCAGCGCCCATATACTATTTGGTGCCTGGCAACTAATTCTGATGGATCACCTCTTCTCGTGTGTATACAGCCCACTGATGATGTTACTACTAAGGAAGCAGGTGTAGTCTCCCATGGTCGCACTCTCCGGACCTATTCCAACACTCGTTGCATGGTATTCGGGATGGATACTAGTGTGCTAGCGCCAACTCCTTCTCCCTGGTACAGAATTGATAGTCTTGGAGAAAACTCGCTCTTCCTTGGACAAAACTATCCAATGATGGTGAAAGGTGATCCAACAGCTGTTGACACAACATTACTACCATTTATGAGAAGCAACTGTGTCTATACCTCGGACATTTGGGTGGTTCCCTACCCTGGTACTGATATAGTAGGCCGCTTCAGCCTGGATGATCAGTCCTGCGTTGGTCTCCAGATCGACAATGAATGGCCCGTCCCAGAGAATCACTTGTGGTTCAAAGCAAGCGTTTCCAACGCCGAGGAATGGTTGAGTTGAAGTTCATTTCATTGCTTGTTATTTGTTGTGTGGTGAAAACTTTAGTATTTATAATGTATCCTCGTTGTCGATGTGGGTTGATGACCTGTTGTATGTAATAAAATGATATGCATGTGATAAACTTACCAAATTTATGAATGGCTTTCGAGTTGCTTCTGTGAGTGAGTGGTGCGATGAGGCAAAAAAAATATTTTCCGAATACATAATTGTACATGCATTGCAACAGGTTATCGGATGGGGCCAATCAACAATAGTAGTACACTATTTGTACTAGCTTCACATGCTTTGCGCATCGTGCGGGTGTTTTTACTGTAGCCATACTATACTACGTAACCAGCACCTGGAATCCTCGATACTAGTAGTACTATATAGAACTAAACAGTAGGAGTAGTAGGGTGGCATGGGCCAGAACAAGCATTCACGTCCAGGAGTACGGCACACGCCACCAGCACGACTTCCATCTGACATCATATTTCTTGGAGTCCGTGCTAGAGCAATCTCTTCAACCTCATCGTTTCTCTAACTCAGCCATCGCGCAGCGGGCGAGGTGGGGTTTGCTGATAGTTGGTTTCCTTAACTGCGGTCCCACTTGTAAGGCCAACTGCAACGCACGACCCCAAACGGACCTCCGTTTTGCACGAACTCAAACGATAATTTTGACTAGAAAAGCAAGACCAAAGAAAACAAGAACCACAAGAATACATTTTACTACTCCTGTAAGTTGGATTAGTGCCTTCTGATGCATTCATTGTTGATCTGCGGAGGCTCGATCTTGCGTGCTTCTTTCTTCTTCGAGTGTAAAGAAGTAGACGTTGCTTCCTCGCATCTAGTCTCATGTCTAGCCTCTATTCTAGTACTCCCTCCGGTCCGTTTTTCTCTGCATCTAAGCAGCAACACGCATACCAAGTAGGAGTATCAACAAGTGCACTAATCTCATCTATAGCCTCTGTGCTAGCTAAAAGTGATAGAACATCTACTAAATTGCACTCTATCAATATATGGATGTACTCTTCTTCCCAATACAAAAACTTGCATCCATTCTACTCCCTCTGTTGCACAATACATGCCTTCTATTTGTCAAAATATATATGTATCTAGACATGTTTTAGTATATAGGCACATCCATTTTTGGACAAATGGAAGTCAAGTATTTTGGAACGGAGGGAGTACACAATGAAATTTTTAAGTTAGCACAACTAGTCTAATCCGAGAGCACAACCGAAGATTTGGTCGGGTTCTTCCTCCTTTTGCCGACACGTGGGACATCCAGCATCCAGGTCGTGTCATGAAAGAAAATAGAGTGGTAGTTGATAAGTTGAAGCCACGAGATGTGCATCTTGGGTTAAACTGTTAATAGAATCTTACTACTCTTGAGTAACTCCAAAAGCGGCCACCGAAGATCTTTCTTGGATTTGTTTTTCATCACCAGCATGTCGAGGTGAAAGATGGTGCAGGTTCAGTGGGTCCGCTTGCGTTTTCACTGACATGTGGGACCGCATGTGAGCAAACAGATGATGGGCTCCGCGCCTCCGCTGGCTGGCTGAGAAGAGATATAGAGGAGTGCTGAGCACGGAGTGCAAGAAATTTGTTCTACGTATTGTACCTCGATATTGGCTCGATATAGTGGGGTGGCATGGGCCATAACTAGCATTCACATCTAGCACTACGGCACAGGCCACCCGCACGAGTCCCATCTGACACCAATTTTCTTGGAGTCCGTGCTACAGCCATCTCTTCTCCCTCCTGTTTTCTCAGCCATCGCGCGGTGGGCGGGGTGGGGGTTTGCCGATAGACGGTTTGCTCAACTACGGTCCCACTTGTAAGTGAAAATGCAACACCGCACGCATTCCCGCTTGAGCGGCGTGCCGGACCAACCGTGTGGGGGTGCGACGCGAACACGGTAGGCTTTTCCTTTTGAACTCGTAACATGTAAAATTTGGTTCTGCTCCATGGCGCGATCGATAGATAGAAAATAATGATTTTGCCTAGAGTAATGAGAAGTTTGGTTCTGGCGCCGTTCATGCATGGAGTATGTACAAAAATTATGAAGTTGATGCGAAAGGTAAGATAATTACTGTAGTATCATATACTACTACATGGATTTGACGAAAAGATAAAAATCCATACGGATCCATCAATGACATCCTCACGCCCTAGTGCGCCGGGTCACCAACCGACGTGTGAGGAGCAGCGGCGTTGGCGGCGAGCTCAACGTGCTTATGAACAGTGCGTCCAAGGTTGCCCTGCGGTCCAAGAAGGCCAGCGTCCTATCGTCCTCCTCTTGCATGCGCGTAGACGTGGGTGATTATGTCCATGGTGTCTTGTTGTGCCAGGCACTGCGCGGCGAGCACGACCTCAAGGTCGACATTCTCCGGCGCAACGGCGGGCAGTCGTAGGGCCACCAGTGTGTCGAAGAGGTTGTCACCATAGTGGCCGTTAGGGTGGCGGGCATCGAAGAGCCTAAGCGCGTCGGCTGAAGGCTTATGTCAAAGTCGTCCGCGAGCTTCTTGACGACGGTGAACTTGTCGAGGAAACCGACGAGGGCCTCATCGAACAAGGAGACGAAGTTGTCATCCAAGTGGCCCCTCGCCCTGCCGGCCTCAAGAAATACTACCTGGAGACGTTCCTCGTTGTCGGGCCACAGGCCGGCGTCGTGGACCATCTGGCACAGCCGGCTGATGCTCGCGCTCATCGCCTCCATGGGTCTAGCTTAGCTTCTACTAGTCAACTGATCTTGCGATTCGAGTGATCACTCTTGCCCTTGGTTAGCGTGCGTAGGTGCGTAGGATTTCGTACTACTCCTTGGCCCTCTACTGCACCTGCCTTTGGCTGTATGATAGGTGGGCCAGCCACCCCCTGGGCCCATGTGTCATTCACCCAAAGGCAGTTGTCGTAAGTCAATGAAGCTGCGCCCCCCTCTGTGCCGGTGCAGTATAGTCATCTCACCGGACCTCTAGTTGGGGCCAAACGAGAGAAGTTTGATGTTTACTGGTTTATTGGTCCCCTTTGCATTTTGCGCCAAGTTTTGACCTTTGATTTAACTAATAAAATGTTAATGCATGTAAACAAAAATGTTGTGTAAGTCACATTACGAAAACCAAATAATCCCAAAACACTTAGGCATGGTGCATTAACTCCCTCCTTGTTTCTTATTTCGTGACATATCAACCAATGAGAGATGTGGGCCGTGCATGCTTTCAATGACTTGAGACTACCAAACATGACATGCAGTGTTTAGTTCATTGCATCATTGCATGTAATCCTATTAAGACTCTAGTTAGCAAGAAAACATTAAGTTCTCTCGTCGATAGGAATAAAACACCATGTATTTATTTACAGAGGGGGTAGTACATTTTTTGTGACATGCATTACTAGATATTGCTAGTCAAATACTAAAATCCAGATGGACGTGGTAGTACTCCTAAATCCAGATGGTGGTGCTACTAGTACTAGTAGTAGTACTACCAATGTAGTACTCCTAGGAGTACTAGCACTGTACTACCCGTTGGTCAAATTATTACGTGCTGCTCCTCACAGTGAAGTGACAAGACCCTGCGCCAGAGATGACACCTGAGTATAGGCGCCGTGTTCGGCATACCATAGTCAGCCTCACCGTCTGCAGTCACTATCCTCATGGATGTAGAGCTAGCCTGCTTACAACTAGTCCTGTTCGACATAATTTCCCGTGTGTAGATGCCCGTGCATTGCACGAAACACCAAGATTGGGGGTGGACTGATCCGGCAGCGGCCATCACGCCAGATTTTTCCACGGCCTTCTAGATGTGGTGGGGAGGAGATAAGGCTGATTGTGAGAGACAAGGAGTTGTTTGTAAATAGGGAACAAGTGCGGGCATCTTTTTGCAAAAATGGAGAAGCTTGGTTTGTATGCGTCAGATCTAGATCCGACGGCTACTGGTGAAAGATGGGAGGCACAACATCATCACCAACTCATGACCTATTTGATTCGCAGGATTTTGAAAACACAGGAATAGGACACGGCAATATTACAAGTTTCAAATTGATATTACAAATGTTAGGAGTAATGCTGCACCTAGGAAGAGGGAATTACTAGGAAGTTCACGTAAGAACTTTTGTTACTTTAGGTGGATGCAGCGTTATCGTACAAACTAAAATCCACCGCCCTGACAAGTCACTAATGGGCAAATAAGTTTTCGAGTCTCTGGCCACTTGATGTTTCAAAAACAAATTCAGCTTCTACGGAGACTTTGTCATTTAGGCTTAGACGCTTGCGGTGATCAGCACGCCATTCATTGTTCCGCCAAAGAACGCCAAACCTCATTACCTTGAGCACACTGGCCTCCAGAACAAAGAACCTGGCCAATTTAATCTCAGATGTGCTGCCTCGGTAGTCGATCAAATCAATTTCTGTAAGATGGAGATCAAGGCATTCGATGAGATTGTGATAGTGCAGCACATTTTTCACTTTCGGGTCTTTTTTTATCTGCAAAAGAAGAGAACATATTAGAGCAGCTGGCTGCATAAGATTGTCGTGTCATCACGAGGTACCAACATCATTCGCTCATACGATAGGGTTGGCTGGCTAGTGATATTTTTTCACTCTCTCTCTCCCTCTCTCTCTCTCTGTTTCTGTTTCCTCTCATTTAACTAGGAGCACGTGAAGAGCTTGGGCATTTGTTGCCTTCCACTATGTGGCCGATGCCATATTTCGCAAAAGTATGCCACATAATACGCATCAATGTCAAATCAAAAGATTTTGGCACCGCTCTCACGATGTGAGAGAGTTGGCACTGCTGTGCACACAGACCCACATGTATAAACAAATCAATCAAACCAACTACACCAGCCTGTCACTCTCCCAAACAAGTGTTTTTTTTATTGCCTCGGTCCTCTCTCTCCCACGCAGTGTTTTTTTATTGTGTGAGTTAATTTCGCACCGGAGCAAAGTAGGTGCTCCAGATTGGGGCACCAGGTGAGCAATGGAGGGGCATCGATGCCAAATGCATCACAAGTGAATTTGGCACATGTTTTGGCCTACATAGCCCACTTTTGTACTCCCTCCATCCCAAAATTCTTGTCTTAAATTTGTCTAAATACGGATGTATCTAGTTACATTTTAGTGTTAGATACATCCGTATCTAAACAAATGTAAGACAAGAATTTTGGGACGGAGGGAATACTACCTCGTATTTAGTATAAAATTTGACCATAGATTTACCTAAGAAAATGCCAATGCATGTCACTAAAAATTACACCATTTGAAATTATGTTCAAATATGAATCCAACGATATAGTTCTTAGTGACATGCATTAACATTTTGTCAGTTAAATCTATGGTCAAATTTTGATACTACAAAATTGGAAGAGTAGACCAGGACGGAGGTAGTACTTGCCCTTAGGGTAACCATAGAGTTACTAGAGTAGTCTAAGTTACTTTCCACTATGACTAGCCTAGGCTACTATAGTAGTACAGCATAAAAATGATGTAGGTGATCACGTGAGAAAAAAATACTAAAAACATTTCTTTCGGTGCAGTGCGTAGATGTAGTTTTGAGCACTACACTTGTCATCGTAATTTGGGAAAATTACAAAAAAAATTGAGCTATGTTGTGATTACCGTTTACTAATAGGAAAGAAGTTTCACCTCGATGAGTAGCTTCTCCGTGCATGGAAAGCATGTAAGGAATCCAACAACTTGATCCAGATTGGGGCCGATAGATTTTAGTGCTAAGATCTTCACTATGCGCATGGACTGGGTCAAGCTTGTGGGAATCATTTTCTGGAAGACGGTCGTAAATACATCAAGAAGAAATTTAAAAATGTGAATTTCAAGAAGACGGAGAAGAAGACGAGTGTTGTACCTGAACGATTACGGATCCAATAAAGAGTTCGAAGAATTTGGTAGACGAGTACACCAACGCTGTCAATTTCGGCGCGTCAATGACCCTGATTTTTGTTGGACCTTCTAGATCCGATACAAGCAATCTCTCAAGGAAAGGTGCATTCTCAATGACCATAACATGGAACAGCTGGAGTGATCTCTTCCCAATTGATGTCTTGTTGCAGGGCCAGCAAGACACATAAATCCATCGGAGATTCGTCGAGGCGATGTGGAGGCTAATGAACCCGTGGATCTGCTCAAGACGAAGGTACTCGAGCACAGTACAGCTGCGGAGCAGGTGCTCCATAGCCTTCTTCGAGATGACAATGTCGAAGAGGTCGAGCTGCTTGAGTTGAGGGAGAAGAAGGGAGCGCGCAGCATTAATCTGGGGAAGATAGCAGGAGCTGAAGCTGGTGCGGCGCAGCGTTGGCGTGAGGTGGAGCGCGGATGGCGGTAGAGAGCGACATCGTCCAGCTTCAAAGCTGATCTCCTCGAGCTGATCTAGGGCGGGGGATAAGAACCACTCATCGAACTTGGGTTGGACCTTGCAGTTGGTACTGAACATGCGGATGTCAAAGCGTCTGGCTCCCCAGGGTGCGATGAAAGGATCTTGGAGACTGCGGCCATGCGTTTGCAATCCCCGTCGCAGAGGCAGCTGTCAACGGTGAGGTTGAGGGGGTCGCAGCGCCAGAGGGGGCGCCACCACCGGGAGAGCAGGGCGGTCCGCACGGCAGATTTGGTGGGGAGGAGGCCGATGATGACGAGCAGCATGTCATCGGCGAGGCTGCTGATGAAGTCCAGGCTCGCCGGATGCAGTTTTGGCTCGAGCGGCCTCCGCTTGTTGGCTGCCTTGCCGTCCATCTCAACCGGCGGCGACGCCGGTGTACACGTGTGCTGGTGTGTGTTGTGTGCTGGGTGTGCGCGAGTGCATCCTTCTGTGCATGCCGCCGCACAATGGTGAATTGTGCGCGAGTGTGTCCTTCGCGCACAAGAAGTTTGTCCTCAATGCGCCCTCAATTTACTAGCGTGTGGGGTGCTACCCCGAGTGGTTTCAACTTTGTTTCCTTCATCGCGTGTCAGATGGGCCTCTAGTTTACTTATTTTCACCCACTGCCACATGGGCCAGCACACCAAGATACAGAACACGAGCTGACAACACAGCATGTGGATTGGTTGACCGGTCAACTAAACAATATACAGAGCTATACGCTGACACAGTGAGCGTAATAATCCGTCGGTATAGAGAGTTCGAGTGAGAGGGGAGGCCCATGAGAGATAGCAGAGAGACAGAGAGAAAGAGAGAAAGAGCTACTCCCTCCGTTCGATAATGTAGTTACAACATTTTTTTAAAGTCAAACTTTTGAAACTTTGACCAAGTTTAAAAAGAAATTACTTATATTGGCAATACCAAAGATAAATGATAGTATGAAGTAAGTACATGTTGTGATGAATCTAATGATCGTTCCAGATGTAAATGTTTTTCTCCACATATACCTAGTCAAACTTTTCTGAGGTTTGACTTTTCAAAACATCCATATGCTTATGGACGTGACAGAGTCCCTGACGAGAGAGAGAGAGAGAGAGAGAGAGAGAGTGAAAAAAGTGTGGTTGTGTGTGTGAAAGAGACATGGACAACACACGATAAAAGTGGTGAAAAAGCGTGTGTGTCTTATGCAAACATATCACACATGCATCTTCGACAACGGAGGCAAGGTGAGGAGATAGTGTGTGGTTGTTTGGAACCGAGAGAAGAAGACCCCTAGCACGTGGCCAAGAGGGGTCTGACAAACAAGGGAGAGAGGTCGAGAGAGACGTACGGAGAAAATGCAGACATGGGGAGGAGAGAGTTTATGTTTGTCATAGAGAGATCCCCTGGAGATCGTGATGGGACTACATGGGTGGCAGATCGAGTGACAAGGTGTGTGCGCGATAGAAGATGCCCCGAGAGATATTGAGATAGACGTATGGATGGAAGGAGACAATACGTGTGTTCCTGATGGCTAGTAAGAGATAATCATACTTAGGAGGGGGGGAGTGCTTGCGCCTATGGCCCTGTTTGGATACTCTAACTCAGTTAGAGGTTAGAGTTAGATTCTAACCCTAAACTAACTCTAAGTAAAGAGGTGTTTGGATGGCAGGGTTAGATGGAGCGCGGATACGGCGAGGCACCTTCACGGGCGGTGCGAGAGGGAGGGAGGGAGAGGACGATAAGCTTCGAGGAAGTGGGGAGGGATCTGCTGCGGGGAGAGCGAGAGAAAAAAGTGTTTATTAGTGGTCCCGAGAAGAACTAACCCAAATAAGCACCTCTTGGATGGGTTAGTTTTTTTGGATGGGTTAGATGCATCTAACCTAAACTAACCCTCCTATTTGGATCTTTTTGGGTTAGTTGACTCCAAACTAACCCAAACTAACTCTAACCCATGGATCCAAACAGAGCCTATGATGGAGTGAGGGATTATGGTACTTAGGAGGGTGTGTGTCACATGGAGAAAGAACAAGGGCGGAGAGTGTTGGATGGGTCTATATGTATAGCACAAGCGAGACATGTGTATGTGTGAACCAGGGAGATATAAGGTCCGTTTGGCTTGCGTCGTGAGAATCTTTTGCGTGGCCTGGGGTTGTAGCTAGATTTCATGCATGCTTGTTTGGTTGCTACCCTGTGAAAAAGAAAGCCCGCCTAGGTTGGGTTCCCTCTTGCACTTTAATTAGCCTGGCTGAACTCCAGACACTGCAAGTATCCTGGCCCAAGCAACCGATTTCGAATAAAGTTTGAGAGAGATTGAGGAGCCCCGATAAGGCTGAGTGGTGCGTCAGATAGCTGAGAGGGGGAAAGAGATATTACATCCGCTCGATAATGCAGTGCATGTAAATTTTTTAGAAGTCAAACTTTGGAAACTTTGATCAAGTTTACGCAAATGTTATTTATATCTAGAATACCAAAGATACATCATACAAAACTACATCTCATGGTGAATCTAATGGTATATGTTTGCCGTAGTAGATGTAATTCTTTTTCTCCACGTACATGGTCAAACTTTGTGATGTTTGACTTTTCAATAAATCTATGTGCTATGGACGGAGGTGAGTGCCTCAGTCGAGACAAATCAAGTGCGTGTGAAGGAGAATGAGTAAGTGTGCAAAAAGAGTATGTGTGTGAAAGAGAAAGTGACAACAAACGATAAATTAGAGAGAGTGTGTTTTTTTTCGTTTCTTATGCGAACATATCACGCATGCATCTCTAAGATGGAAAAGCGAGGCGAGGAGATACACGAAGATAGCTAGTGTGTGATTGTTTGCAACGGAGAGAGACACCCCTGTAGCACATGTCCAATAGAGGTCTAGCCAACAAGGAAAAAAGGTCGAGAGGGACACATGGATGGCATGGATGCATGGGGAGGGAGAGAGGGTGTGTTTGTGATAGAGAGATCCCCTCGAGATCGTGAGGGGACTATATGGGTGGGAGATCGAGGGAGTGCGTGCGCGATAGAAAGATGCCCCGAGAGAAATCGAGATAGACCATGCACATGTTTGTGATGGAGACTAAGATTAGCTAGTCATATACATATACGGGGGACTGCGTGTGCCTACAATTGAGTGAGAGACCATCATACTTGGCTAGCTGGGCATGAGATTGTGTGTGTGTGTGCGTGTGAGATGGAGAAAGAACGATGGAGAGAGATAGAGTTTTAGATGGGCCTATCGAGTGCGAGTGAGATATGCATGTGTATGTGTGACCCAGGTGGATGGAGAGTTTGAGAGAGGGGGAAGAGCTCTGAGACGACATAGTGGTGCGTGAGAGAGTTACGGGCAAAGAGACAAGGAATTTGTGTGCGTACGATGAGTGCACCCAAGATATCTAGCTTGGACTAGCTAGAGTATCATACATAGTGTGCGAGAGAGACCTATATATGGTGTATATATGAATGTGGACTAGAAAGACCCCCCCCACACACACACACAGAGAGAGAGAGAGAAAGGGAGAGGACCAACAAGGTTTTTGTGTCGGATGCGTGCGACAGAATTGAAGATTGTCGGCGAGAGAGAGAGAACAGGAGTCCAGGAGAGGGGGAGGTCGCGTTTTATGCATCAAAGACTGATATAAACTTGCATTCAAATATTTAAATTGGAGACCATGTTGTCTGCAATCCACACATGAACGGATATATGCGTATATCAAACAAGTTCATTAATTTGACTTTCAACATGTTCATGGAGTACTATAATACTGTACAACATGCTACTCGATTGAGGTGTTCAATTTTGGATTTAGTTCACTATTTTGACCTACTGAACGAGCTAGTTCATTAAATCGAGATATTTCATTTTGGGTTTGATTCGCGTTTTTGAGTGGGTCAACTATTTGTCATATAGTAAATCGCTAGCAACGAGCATGTAAAAACACATCACTCCCGAGCATCATCTCTCCATCTAAAAAATAAGTGGCAAGATAATATTTCAAATTTTGATTCGAATCGACTTGGTAAGGTAGACATGGATGCTCGTTCTCCCAAAATTTGAACGAACCGTTAAATATCCTCTCTGCTCGGTGGAATTAGCCCGAGCAAATAAATGGGAGACGCGAAATTACCGTCCTATGTGGGACACGCATCAATTGCCCATTGTACATCGAGGGTAGGTTCGTAACTTCATCCAAGCGCGCCTTCTCCTTGGCCGAAATGACATGTGCCGAATAATTCATAAACCATGGTCGGCAAAACACACTCTCCTCGCCCGAAATAGCTCGCGCCCACTATTTAAAAACACTCTCCTCGCCTGAATTAGCTCGCGCCCACTATAGTTCAAAACACGCTCTCCTCGCCCAAAATCGCTCCCGCCCACTATTTGGGGAGAAGCAAAGTTACTCTACTATCCCCGACCCTCGGTACATAGACCCAAGCCGAGAAGCCTATAGGCAAGGGTAGAACTGTAACTCCCCCTCATATTTCAGACAAATGCGTCCGTAAGACATGGTTCCACTCCCCTCCAAATCCCCCCCCCCCTGCCCGCCCCCATTCATACCTCGTGGGCGCCAAATCACCTTCTCCCCGGGAAGCTCCCGTCTCCCGAGCCGCGAAAACTCAGCCCCACCTCCATGGCGCTCCCAACCACACCAATTTCACAGCCGTCCTCCTCCCTAATGCCGGAGACGATGTCCAATTGCCGTCGTGCACTGGGCCGTGTGCCTCTTACTCTGTGCTGCTGGTGCTGCCTCGACGACAGCCGCGTGAACCGTACCGGAGCCGATTCACCCCCGCCGTTGTTCCCGGCGCCGGAGCGGCTCCAACTTCGGATCCGTCCAGAGTCCTGGCGCTGCTTCCGTGTAGCCGTCGATCATCGCGACATCGCTCTTTCCCTGCCGCCGGTCACCACCGCAACCGCGCCGGCCTCACCGACTCGGCACCTGGACCTGCGTACTTCATGATGCCGCCAGATAGGTCACACCCTCATCTGAAATCACTTTATTAGGGTGTCAATTGTCTGAATTTTTATTCTGGTCCAATCGATTCTCAATGGGAAGCAGCACCCCTCGAGGCGGCGGAGCTCCTAGGCTGCCGGTTGGCTGGTGTCTAACGTAAGGGTGCGGGGCCGCAAGTTCGCCATGGAAGCAACGCTTAGATGGCTATATTTTAGAGTTGTGTGGGTTGAAGGTACTGCCGCCACCGGATCTGGATGACAGGGAGTCTTTGTGGATTGGCCCGGGGGTGGCGCAACCACGGCAGTGCGGTGGGGCAGGAAGTGGGGTTTTGGATGGGGCCATGGACAGCGGAGGCAGGCTGCTCTATCGTTGGTCGCTGGCTCTTCGGGGAAGATTCCGAACAGTGTCAGCCGGGAGGCACAAGACGGCCATCAAGCCATTCGGCATAGATCGGACAGTACCAAAATAAAATAAAATCGTGTGACCCCAATTTAGTCTTCAGTCAACAGACGTGTGACCACTCTCGTACCTTGTTGTTGATCTCTTAGTGTATTTCTTCAGATCAAAGAGATATGTCGTTCTTAACTTTATGCGTTATCTGCATCTTCAGACACACCGTCTTCCGACTCACCGCAGCTGCTCCAACAAGGGAAGCATACACCAGAAGGGAGCTACAGTCCCCACTCAATAGTTCCCTGCATCGAATGCACGTGCCCGACATGGACAGCCACAACAACTGCAGGGCCATCGACAAGTCAGCACATGATGCTCACTCCTATGGATGGCAGCCAGATAGGTTGTACCCTCATCATACTTGTGTGCAACATTTATGGCTTTGTTATTCATCTAAGCACGGAAAATAGATCATCACATTTCACTGTATATTCATGTTGATCTCTTACGGGTCTTGTTCAGGAGTTCACGCTGTCCATAGTTCAGCTAAGATACTTGTTCTTTAGGTAACATTGTTCCATAGTTATCATCCATCAGCTAATGCTATCCCACAGGCTGGTGATTATAGTATTATACCACTTCTAGTATTACCTATGTTGTTCTTTAATACTTTTGTGTGCCATCTAGTTAATCTTGAGTACAAACGATACATATTCTGTAGCTTTCATCTATGTTCTCCCTTTAGTTTATGAGACATGTTGCTGCTAGTTAACCCCAGTCCTACTATTTATGTCGTCTCCTACAGGCACTCATTTACATAAATCTAACTACTAGTTGTCTTCCATGCATGTCAGATATAATTGCACACACTAATATATCCACAAGAACCTCACGGAGCAATGTAAAGGCCAATAAACTTGATGTCAATGATACCCAATATGATGGAACATGTAAAGGCTGTTCTTCAGAAAACTTGCAGAAATATGATGAATCCTCTTCACCCCACAAGGTCCTTGCTCTAACTTGGCCTGTGATATGCGTACAACATGCATATAATGTCCTGGAGTGTATCTACTTTGTTGCAATGCCATGTGCTTAGCATGCTGATCATTCATGTAAATATGTCATGCCTTCCTGTTTTTCAGTACCTATTCCATTCATGATAACATGTTTTCAAATTTGAGTACTGTCATTCTACTCTATCGCAATGCCATCTGCTTAATTTGGACATCATGCTTCTGAATATCTTATGCATTGTTATTCATCAGTATGTACTTCATCTGTCTGCCATACCATGTTTTTTTACATTGAAGTGTTGTTCTAGTGCTCTGTTGCAATTACATCTTATTTTCCCAATCATACACGTGTATGTTGCCTTGGTTATTTCTTTATGTATTCCGCTAGCATATATTTTTACATTCAACTAGTTTTTTTTGTTGTGTTGTCCTGTCGTATCCCTAGCTCTTACACCATACTCCCTCTGTCCGGATTACATGTTGCCGAAATGGATAAAAAAGGATGTATCTACAACTGAAATACGCCTAGACCCATCCATTTTTTTCCGGATGGAGGGAATACATGTCAATATGTCATGCCTTTCTATTCTTCAGTACCGATTCCATCTCTCTGCTGTTGCATGTTTTATAATTAAAGCACCATTCTTCTATACAAGGCATGCAAGGGGAAGACGACTATGTTAGAATCTGA
Source organism: Triticum aestivum (assembly GCF_018294505.1). Lineage (NCBI taxonomy): Eukaryota > Viridiplantae > Streptophyta > Magnoliopsida > Poales > Poaceae > Triticum > Triticum aestivum. Next base: position 611,830,993 of record NC_057810.1, on the reverse strand, counting down.
AGGGTTACAAACAAGGCCTTTGCAAAAGATCCAAATGCCAGGAGATAATAAACCAACTCCAGTTTTTATAGATACTGCTCCAGCATAGAGAAACCCAACAACTACTGATAATAAGCAGATTCCAGTGGCCAAAGAACTAGTCCGCTCCAGTCGAGCAAAAATATGTCAACTTAATTCTAAGAAGCGTGTGTGTATCCTTGCATCATGAAATTTTATAGCATGATGATCATATTTTCTACACATTTCTTACCCATCTCACTTTTAGAAAATAAGCTTAACAGATAGAAGAATTTCTGCAATGGTATCGTTTGTGAGGAAAGATTCTTGCAGAAATTCTATGTGCTCCAATGTAGATGTAAGTACCTGTTGTATATCACTATATTTTTACATCAGCATGTATTTTGTTAATCGGCGTGAATCCAAACTTTATCTCATCTAAATTTAGTTGTAGCAAAATATATGATTAAAGGCCACAATGTTGATTTTTCTAAGGAAAACTGCCTGGTAGTTTTGCATCCTGAGCTGCATGAGTGTACTATCTCATATCAGTGGGTTTGAATACTTTGGTTCTGTAGTGGGGTTTTCAGTGTTTTTTTACTGTGTTGTCATGTTGTATCCCTAGCTCTTACATCATACTCCCTCCGTCCGGATTAAATGTCACAGAAATGGATAAAACTGGATGTATCTAGAACTGAAATACGCCTAGACCCGTCCATTTATTTCCGGATGGAGGGAATACATGTCAATATGTCATGCCTTTCTATTCTTCAGTACCTATTCCATCTCTGTTGTAGCATGTTTTATAACTGAATCACCATTCTTCTATATAAGGCATGCAAGGGGAAGACGACTCTGTTAGAATCTGAAGGGTTACAAACCAGGTCTTTGCAAAAGATCCAAACACCAGGAGATAATAAACCAACTCCATTTTTCATAGATACTGCTCCAGCATAGAGAAACCCAACTCCCACTGACAATAAGCAGATTCCACTAGCCAAAGAACTAGTCCGCTCCAGTCCAGCAAAAGAATGTCAACTCCATTCTAAGAAGCGTGTGTGTATCCTCGCGTCATGAAATTTTATAGCATTCTGATCATATTTTCTACATGTTTCTTACCCATCTCTCTTTCAGAAAATAAGGTTAAACGATAGAAGACTTCCTCCATTGGGATCCTATTCGAGGAAAATATCTTGCGGGAATTCTTTGTGCTCCAATGCTGATGTAAGTACGTGTTGTATATCACTATATTTTTTACATCAACATGTATTTTGGTAATCGGCGTGAATCTAACCTTTATCTGATCTAAAATTAGTTATAGCAAAATGTTAAAGGCGCCAATGTTGATTTTTGTAAGGAAAACTTCCTGGTAGTTTTGCATACTGAGCTGCATGAATGTACTATCTCATATCACGCACATTACTGAATTGTAGTGCTTCTCTGGTTGCCCATTCATTCATTGTGTCAATGTTGCTTTCGTACTACCTTACCCGGCTATTGATAGCTGTGCCATATTGTGTTAATTTGGTGTAGGCTACTTGCCCAAACATTCGTTGTGTCAATGTTGCTTTCCTATTATCTGACTTGGCCAATGATAGCAATGCTAGTGTGTTAATTTTGTGCAGGCTGCTGAAGATAAGAAGACAAACTCTGAAAACAGCAAGGCAACTCCATTATTTCTTTCCAGTAAATCTAGGCCAGGTAATATGGCAATAACTCATATTAATCTGTTTGGTTCCCGTCCTAATTTATGTTATGATGCAGTGGTCGAGACACTCTCCACTATCAATAATACAAGCCTGCCAAAATCTCCATCTAAATCGGTTCAGTATCCTCTGTCTCGAATGCAACGGAATAAATGTATGTTTGTGAACCAATTAATGGCTGAAGCAATGATGGAAATGGTGGATGAATCAGAGGTGCAGAGTCGTGCGACACAACAACTGATCAATGTTTTCAGAGACAGTGTAGCAAAGCAAAAAGAACTTGCCCACATGCTTATGGGTGTCATCTATGCTGAGGTTGCAGATTGTGACATTGTAGATGGTCAGGTTCTGCTCATTTATTTGCACTGGCATATATCTTTGATTGCCCAGTGGATGTAATTTCCTGTAATATATGCTGGATGTGCAACGTTATTCCCTGTATGCCGTACCTTTGCGTGATCGGTTTTGGTCCTGTGCATAATTGCTCGTCGTAATGGGCTCAAATTATCTAATTTGGCCTAAAGACATGTACGAACTTTAGTGGGCCCATTAAGTTAATGGGCCGTTACTAGGCCGAAAGTTAATGGTCGGCCCTCTTACCTCCCGGGTCGTTAACAGGCTGACATCAAAGCGGGTAATAGGTGGCCCCAGTTTATTTCACGGGTCGTTAACAGGCCGTTACTAAGTTTGGGCTACATATGGCCCAACTATACTGTAGGCCTTTAGCAGGCCGAAAGAGACAGGGGGCTTGTACTGGACCATGAAGACCATGGGCCGCTAAGAGGCCGAAAGTCAGGTCGTATTGTAAATGGCCCAACTGTGTTGTGGGCCTTTAGCAGGCCGAAAGGGAAACCGGGCTGGTATTGGACCATGAAGGGCATGGGACGTTAAAGGGCCAAAACTAAGGTCCGACTACAAATGGCCCAAATCATTTATGGTCCGTTAACAGGCCGAAAGTCACACAGGGCCGGGAATTGGCCCAACACTTAAATGGGTCGCTAAAAGGCCAAAACTCAGGTCCGACTAAAAATGGCCCAACTGATTTATGGGCCGTCAACAGGCTGAAAGTGACACCGGGCCAGAAAATTGGCCCAACACTTAAATGGGCCACTAAAAGGCCAAAACTCAGGTCCGACAACAAATGGCCCATCAGATTTATGGGCCGTCAACAGGCTGAAAGACACACCAGGCTGGAAACTAGCCCAACATTTAAATGGGTCGCTAAAAGGCCGAAAGATGTACATCCTGAAAATTGGCCCATTCATTAAACGGGCCGTTAACAGGCCGAAATCTCATCGGGCCGATATTGAGCCCAGATATATAGCGGGCTGTTAACGGGCTCGAACTGACGATGGGCTGCAATGGTGTCAAATCTTTAACGGGCCGTTGACGGGCCGAATTGGCTCATCTCGTATGGGCCGTGGGCTTAAATGGACCTGACACAAGTAGGCCTTATATGGGCTGGCCTGCTAATTTTTACTGGGCTAGCCTTTTCACAGGAATGGGCCTCTGTTGGGCCGTGCCACGTGTCGACGTGCCATAGGCGTCTTCCGTCCAATGAGTGGATGACATATGTCCCAATAGTGAGCCGACACGTGTTTCCTCCAGCCAATGATGATTTTACACATGGAAAATCCCCATTAGTCGGGGCTATTAACGGGTTATCGGATCCAAACCCGACCCGATAGCTTAACGGTGTTCCGTTATGGTGGATTCCACGTGTCGGTCACCCTTGACGAAAGCACTTCTGTGACGCGCGATTTATCGTCATGGAAGTGGACACTTCCGTGATGATAATTTTGGTAATGTCATGGAACATTTCTACGACAGCACAGGTATGACTATCTTGATTCTGTCATAAATTTGTCATGGATGTACATGCATGACAAAAAACGCGACCTACTGTGACAAACACGTATCATCACGGAAGTGTATTTTTTTTGCAGTGCATTCAACAATCTCCAGGTGCCATACAACCAGCTTCAGCCAACCAAGCCTTTCTCACGAGTCACTGATGGTTCCACAGTCCCGATAGGGCAGGTCCGCCTTCCTGTCACCTTCGGGAAGCGCGACAAATACCGCACTGAGCTCATTGACTTCGACGTCGCGCACATCTGCATGTCGTACAATGCCATCCAGGGGTACCCAGCTCTGGCCAAGTTCATGGCCGTGACTCATCATGGTTACAATGTCCTCAAGATGCCAGGAAGCGGTGGAGTCATCACAATGCCTTGTGAAGAGAGAGACGCAGTGTGTTCTTTGGAGCACGCCTTTCAAGCCGCATCAATTGAAGACCCAGATCACAGGAGCGGAAGGCTTCCCGAGGAAGTCCCTAAGAATAAGAAAGCGTCGCCTGGTCAGAACCCTCGGGAGGCAAGGCCCTCAGAGTCCGCGCCTATTCCAAGGGCGCCTCCTTCTGTCGCATAGGAAGGCACGTCCGGCGCCCTCCTCGAGCAAGGCTCGAGGGCTCTCTCCTGGAGGACCATCGACTTTTCTAAGATCACGAGGGAGGCGCTCGGGCACCACTTGGAGGCGTGTTTCAAAACATGTCTCCCTCAGGCAGGAGGGAGGCAAGGAGGGCCAAACCCTCGGGAGTTCATCAGCGAGATCATTCAGGAGCTGCTGGAGTCAAGAGTCATAAGTGGCAGCCGCCGCTTACCCGCCGTAGCTCCCCATCCGGGCGAGGATGGTGGGCTGCGCGTCTGCATCGACATACAAGGGCTCAACCGAGCCGCCTCTCAAGAGTGCATCTGGCCCTCACGCGTGGGACGCTGCGAAGGTCCACCCCACAGCTATGTTCGCATGCCTTACGGCTTGTCGAACGCGGCTGTTGTGCGATAGCGCCTCATGAGGAGCACCCTGGAGGCCCAGGTGACCAGGCGTTCCGCAGTCCTGGCAGAGATGGAGATGGTCCGCGAGGAGCCACCAGCGCCTCCGGAGCCTCCCGAGGCTCCTGGTCCTGGGGGCTCACGAAGATTGGCTTCCGCAGCAAATGACGTCGCTACTTCAGCATCCCTTCATCCTCAACACTATCAGGTGACATCTTTCGAGTTTCATTTTTCAGCTGGGAGCGCCCTCAGGGCAACATCATTCCCAGGCTGCGTGGGTCCGTCCCTGCGGCATGTATCCCTTTGGTTCATGTTTTTAGCTTGCTTTGTTGGGGGCGCCCCTCGGGCTGCATTATCCCCAATCCACTTGGGCCTGACCCAGCATCATGTACCCCTCTCGCATTTATTTGGGTCATGCGTTTGATCCACCGTGATCATTACTTGCTTGTGGCGACACCTTTCTTCCTTCATGCCGGCGGCTTGCACGTTAAAGGGGGGGTACCTGAGCATCGCGACTCATGGACTCTTACTGGCTCTCCAGTCCTCACCTCCTGGCCTTGTCCACGGCATTGCGACCTGGCATACCAGCGACGGCTGAGCTCGCTCGAGGGCTGGGACCCTAGGACGTAGAGCATCGGCATCTAACCAAATTTGCAGGAGCACATTACAAGTAAAGGCCCAGAGCCAGGCGCAACCCGCCTTGAGGTAGGGCCCCGTGAATTCCGCGCTGGCTCACGGGTGCCCAGATACACCTCGCCAAGCCCTACCATGCCAGCCACGTGTCAGGGCGGGGTTATACACGCCTCGGGGGCTCCTCCTGAAGGGAAGCCCCCTCCCACGCAATAGTGGAAGCACCATGCTTCGCGCTGGCTGACAACACTGCCGAGGAGCGGCTATGCCCGTACACATACGGAAGCGCTATGCTCCGCGCTTGTGATAAACAACTGAGGGTGGCCCCCGGCTGCATCAACCTCAGGGAGCCCAGAGCTCAGTGTCCAGCCTCGTCGTAACGCCTCCCCTCGGGAGTGCCGCGCGAGGGGGCTGGACATGGGGGCTACGCCTGGGTCACGCCCAGGCGCACGCCACCCAGCCAGGCCCCTCGGGCCTAGTTCATCGCACGTCTCTCCCCAAGTGGAGCCAAGGTACGAAAGCCGTTTGAACGTCAAGGGGGACTCCCGAGCATCGTGACTTAGGAGCCTAACTGGTCATGTAGCCCCTCACCCCTTAGTTCCGAAAGGCTAACGGTGGTTGAGGTATGCGCGGGGCCGGGCTCTGCCGACGTAGAACGGTAAATATGTTCACACATCTCCCCTCCCTACTTGCCATTCGCGCGTCAAGGGGGACTCCTGAGCATCACGACTCGGGAGCCTAACTGGTCACGTAGCCCCTCACTCCTTGGTCCCATCCTGGTTTCCGGTCGAGGCTAACGGCGGCTGAGGTATGCGTGAGGCCGGGCTCTGCCAACGTAGAACACAAGCAAGTAGGAAGGAAAAACGCAAATCTCAAGGAATCCAAAAGCAGATATTATAGTCCATAGATTGTTTCCACAACGCCAAACACAAGTTTAAACGCCTCCACGAGGCATGACGCATGTTGCAGGAGCTAAAAGCAGGACAGGAGCCATGAGGGGGTCACTTTCCGGCAGCGCCATCGCTGGCGGCGGAGCTGCGCTGGGCGGTTGCGCTTTGTGGAACCTCAGGATTGGCAGCACCTCGCCTCGGCTTGGTGCTGAAGGCACAGAACCTCGCCAGCAGAGCCTCCGCTTGACCCTTCACAGCTTCAGCAGCGGCGGCGGCAAGATCGCCACTCACAGGCTCCAGCAGGCTGTCAAGGTCGATGTTGGGGTCGCGAAGATAGACTTGGGTGAAGACGCGCGTCAGTGCTGCAGAAGAAAGGACACACACCTCAGCCTCAGCCGTGGGGCCCAGGCCGAATGCGACATCTTCAAGGGCGCGGACCAGGAAAGGAAGCAACTTGGCGGGGCCATCCTCGGCGCCGGCCAGCGGACTCTCCAGGTCGCTGCCATAAAGCGTCTTCAGCAAGGAGCGAGCTTTCTCTTCTAGCTTCGCGAAGGCCACATGGTCCTCGGCCAGGACCCGCGCCTTGCCGTCCAGCTCGATCTTCCTTGCCTCCAACGACTGCTCAAGCGTATCCAAGCGGCTATGATGCTCATCAAGCTTGGCATCCCGTTCCTTGGCTGCAACCACTTGAGCTTTCATCTCTGCCTCCTTCTCCTGGCGGTCACGGGCCTCCTTGGCGAGCTGGTCGCTAAGGCCTTGCAGCTCGCTCTCCAGCGCCTTGCAGCGACCCCGAACATCCGCAACCTTCCCCAAGGCAGCATCGCGAGCGGCCCTGGCCTGAAGGATGGCCTGCTTTTCCTCGTCACAGGCCATCGTGGCCTGAACCAGCGCTGCTCGAATTGAAGCATCAGAGCGGACCCAGCCGGAGGCCAGCTCCAGGCGCCCGGCCACCAGACGAGGGTCGGCGCCCTAGAGATCTCCTCATAGCCGGTCCAATTCAGCAGCAGCACGATCCAAGACAGTAGATGGGGTCGGAGAAATGGCAGTCGGCGGAGTAGGAGGAGAAGACGGCAGCGTGATCATAGCACCATGAGTTGGGACCTTCTGTGCCCCGATGACTGCGGCAATGGCGTCAGGCGAATACGCCTCGAGAGTTGCTTGGGCCACGGGAGCTGAGCTCCCTCCAGCATGCCCTGCCTGGCCTCGTGAGGATGACCAGGCAGGAGAGGCCCGGGCCTTGCCGCCCCCTTCTCCCGCGGGTGGAAGTGCTGCCCCGGACGGAGCCTCAGGGGCCTCGTTCAGCCTTTTCGCCGCACGCCCCGGCCTAGCCAAGGAATATGGACGTCAAGCCTCAGCAACAAAACAAGAAGCAAAATGAGAATCAAGCACTTACTGGGCATCGCGCGTGGGCTCAAGCAACCTCCGGCCAAACTTGAAGCCCAAGAGCCAGCTGCTGGGGTCAGTCTCAAGAGACTCGGGAGCAGGAGGCACATCTGCAGATTGCCTCGGAGCCGGAGCAGGCCCACGGAGAATCAGCCTCGTCCTGTCCTTCTTCTGGATCAGGGGCGAGCTCTCACCGCCTCACTCATCGCCATCCTCCTCGTCGTCCGGCATAAGGCGAAGAGCGCGGGACCTGCGCCGAGGGAGGGGCTCTCTTGACTCCCCGTCGGTCGCCTCGGAGTCGGGCTCCTCCTCCTGCCCCTCTCCTTCCTCCTCCCTGCCGAAGTCGCTGGAGGACACGTTCACCGTCACCCGGGCTGCCAGGTCCTTAGGAACCTCCACGGGCACAGGCTCGTCCCCGTTGAAAGCAGGCATGGAGTTCACCACCTGCTCCCAATCGTCCCGAAGAAACAGGGGTACAGGAGCACCCTCCAGCCTCGCCACGTCTCCCCCAACCAAGGCATGGAGGACCATGGCCAGATCTTCGTCGGCCAGGGCTGCGGAGCTCGGGCGAAGGGCGGCATCGGCCTCCCCGAGCCTCCACAGCGGGAGTGAATATTTCCGAAGCGGAGCCACCCGATGCTCCAGGAACTCCCTCAGGAGCGACGCCCCGGTCAGCTTCGCCGTCGCCATGTTGCCTGGCCACAGGTCCATGTCCATCCTCTCCAGCACTGGCTTCACGCGGGGGTCGACGAGCTCCACGCGGGACCAACCGTCGACGGCCTCGGGCTGCCTTGTAGGCAGGATCAGACGGGGATGGATGCGCCCAGCATCCACCATGACCCACTTACTCCGGAAGCCTTCAATCCTGTTCCCAGGCTTCGAGATGGCATTGGAGCTGGAGTACGCGACAAAGCTCGCGCACGCGGTGATGGAGCCGCGAGAAACCCGGAGGTAAAAGTAGTGGCGCAGCAAGGCCACAGAGGGCTTTACCCCGACATGAGCCTCGCAGTAATAGGCGAAAATCACCAAAAGAAGAACAGAGTTGGGATGGAGGTGCAGAGTTTGCAGGTTGTAGTGGCAGAGAACAGAAAGAAAGAACTCAGAAAAGGGAGGCACCAGACCGGCGGCGATGGCGCTCACGAAGAGCGGGTAGAAGGTGCTTCCTCTCCCCTCAGGAAGGACAGAGCCAACCTTGAGCGCGGCCGTCCCGTTGTTGCCTTACGCCGCCATCATCAGGCGTGTGAGGGCCAGGTTCTCCTCCGACGCGTTCAGAGAATCTAGCGCAGGCAAGTACCAGGCCCCGACCAGAGTCTGGCGAGGCGCCATGGCTTGCTAAGGTGCGGGTCCGAAGCAGATTTGGGGGATTTCGGGAGCAAGAAGGAGGAGAGCGAGAAAGGGGATCTGGGCAAACGACTAGAGGAAGCAGAGAAGGTAAGCCTGGCACGGGGCCACTCTTTTGTCAATTCGTGCAGTTGTTGAGGCGTCGTGGGGAAGCAGGGACGCCCACGTCCAATCAACCGCCACGCGGCACCCAAGGCCGCAGGCTGTTGGGGCCCGCGGCGCTTCGCACTTGCCCCTTCGCTTCTGGGCTAAGCCAAGTCCAGGCGCGCCTTGGGCCCGGGGGCTACTGTCGGTGTTCTGGGAACGGGGGTACCCAGACTTGCCTACCTGCAGCCTGCGGCGTGGCTCAAGGGGTGGCCCAGTACGACCCATCTTCATCAACACAAGCTCAAGACCCTCGCGAGGGGCCAAGCCTTGCAGGGCGGACGACAGGAAACTTCCTCAAGCATGGCCTCATCAGGCTGGCTCGCGAGGAGGCGGAGAGATCAAGGCGGGGTACCTCACGAGGTGCCCGTGACGCAAGCCATGACGACCAAAGCCAGGCGGGCGCCAGGCGGGCGTCGGCCTGCGCAGAGTCCTTGTTTCCTTTTTGGTGCAAAGGGAGCAAGCACAGGCAAGAGTATCAAGCAAAGGCAACCATTTCGGTGCAACAAGACCAAGACCAGCAGAACGGCAGGATGGAGGTCATCGTGGAGCCCAAGCCGGCGTCACCGCTGGAGTCTTTGGCAGGCGAGGACCGACTTTAGTCAGGATAGGTATACTAGATGTTCCCCTTCAAAATGGCCAATTATTGGCGCCCTTCCCGCTCAATATTTGGGAAGAGGCCTAGAGCCTCACTCTATAAATAGGACTAGCCACCCTCAAGGCAGGGGATCGAGCAATTGAACCCTAGCCAGAACCACCAACCCAAGAACACCCCTCGCGAGGTAGTTCTTCCTTGTATTGTTCATCATCAGCCCCTGAGGCAATCCCCCACACCACAAACTAGAGTAGGGTATTACACCACAATGGTGGCCCAAACTAGTATAAACCTCGTGTCCCCTGTGTTGTTCTTCATGTAGTTTTAGATCCTTGCGAGGCGACGAGACATAGGTAGGTAGGAGGTGCGATCTCCGCGTGCACCCCAGAGTTCAAACCTAGAGGGTTTGCCGGAACCCGAAATCCGACACTACGAAACTATTCTCCCTGGAAGATGTTTCTTACTATCCATGTAATATAACATAGCTAGTTGGGTACTTGTCTGTTCAAGCACTTATGACCCCTACGCCTGGTTTCCACACGTACCCCAGTTTTACATAACCGAGCGAGTATTTGGATACAATCCGGACTATCGGGTCCGGAGGCTGAAGCAAAAAGGTCCACCATGACAAATGATTTACAATCCGCCTAGGGACAATATATGTCATTTGAAGTACACAGTCACTTAGACTGACTAAATTCGTCTTCTATACCATCCAACAGGCTGTCTAGCCTACAATCCTGTTGGGAATACTTTGCGGCTAATCCTACCTGGTCATACACCAGACTAACGGGAATCTCTTTCCCATCTGACCCTACAGGTCCGACCTCGGCTACGTGATTCGGGTCAACCTTGGTGTACCGCGTCTTCACCATGTGTAACGCCCCGGTTTCGATGCACCAGGTGTCTGCCAGTTATTCGTTGTTGTTGCCATGACATTTGCTTGCGTGTTGCATTTTGCCATGTCATCATCTGCATGTTTTTCAAAACTTGCATCCGTTCGGGTTCCGCTGGTTCTCTCCGTTGTCCGTTCGGAGTCCAGACACACTCGCGCGCGCCCACGGCACCTCCGAAATATATTTTATTAGTGGCATAAAAATGCTCTCGGAATGGGATGATACTTGTCGTGCGGCCTTATTATAGTGTAGACAGACCGCCTGCCAAATTTCGTCGCATTCGGAGTTCGTTTGGTAGCCCAACCGTCATCTGTAGCGGCACCTTTGCCGGTTTATTCGTCGGGTGTTTTCGGTCTCCGAAAACCCGTGCCGGGCTGCTATCTCTTCTCTCCTTATGGCCTAGCCCATCTACACAGCCCACTAATCCCTCCTAGCCATCCAAACCCCCCCCTCCGACCGGAGCCATCGGATCACGATCGGAGGGCTCCGAAAGCCCTCAAAACCCCCCTAACCTAGCCTACCTGCTATAAATGGACACACCCCTCTCCATTTTTGGGCTAACCTACCCCCTAGCCTTCCCCTACCTCTATCCCGCTACCACCCTCCTTGGGATCCGCGCCCGACCACAGCCCCGCCGCCACTTGGCGCCGCCGCCACCATGCCCTGACCAACCAGCGCGCGACACCTCGCCCCGCCAGCCCTCTCCAGCCTCTCCCACATCGCCACGCAGCCTCCCAGCGCCCCCCTGGCAGTTCCCCTCGCCGCAGCCTGCCCAGGCCCGGGGAGGGCCCGCCAAGCCCATCGGGGCCTGTCCCCGAGCCCGCGACCCCAGCTCGTCCCCGAACCCTCCTCCTCCAGCGCCGTCCCAACCCCGCCGCCGGCAACCGTCCCCGCCGCCTCGCCGGGAGCTCCTCCGCTCCGCCGCCGTCCTCCGCGAGACTAGGACCTCGCCAGCCCCTTTCCTTTCCTTCCTTCTCCCCCTCGCCCTCTCACCATCTCTCTCTCTCTCTCTGAGTGCAGGTCGCGCCACCGCCCACCTATCTCGTCGCCGGCCCCTCTTCCTGCCGGATCCAGCGTCCCCGCGACGACCCAGGCCGGATCCGCCCGTCCCTGTTCCCCGCTGGTCGTCCCCGACACCAGAGCGCCCGCCATCGTCACCATCCTCCTCGCCGCCGCCGACATGACCGTGCTCGGGAGCGAGCAGAGGAGCTTCTCCTCCCGTGCGCCACTCGTGGACCCCGCGTGGGCCACCTCCTCCCCGGCCCAGCCCATCTTCTTCCCGTCTGGGCCGAGCCCACTTGGTGAGCTGCCCGCTATTCCCCACCCGAGCAAACTTTAGTTAACCAACGTGCGTTCTATTTTTTTCCAGAAAACTGCCAAGTCCTCAAAAACTCATAATATGTGTGCATGTTCGACCTACTGTAACTCTGCATCCGTAGCTCCGTTTCGTGCGTGTAATATAGCAAATTGTTCGCCTCAACGGGTACTTCATTTCATTCCATTGCATCATGTTCATTTGAGCTCATCTTGATGCCTGAATCATCGTTGCAAAAGTGCTATATGATGTTGTCTGCTGTCTGTTAACAGAACATGCTCATTTGTCATTTTTGCCATGTTTGATGTGTGCATCCTATGAGGTTGATGTCTACATGTGTTTTGATCTATGCCATGTATTCTTTACAGAGGTGCTTACTATGTATTTTTATGATCAATGTGGTGACTAGCACAAACATGCAAACTAGGCTTCGTGATGTTGCTGATTTTAGTCTCTGTTCTGCTGTTATTTTGATGCCATGTAAACATGATGCTACAGAGAGATCCATGCTTATTTTGAGATACTTCAGTAAGGATGTTTTGAACATATGGTTATGCTATAGCCATTCATGCCCCTCCTTGCAATTATGGAGTAGTCTAGCATGTCGTTTTCGTGTTCTACTTTTCCTACAAAATGTTTCCTGGCAGATTGTTTACATGTTATTCAATTTTGCCAAGGTTGTTGTAGTTGATCCTTGCATGCTATGAACTTGTTCTTAACTTGGTTAGCTTCATAAACATGTCTTCTTGCTGAGGCTATGCTTATCTTGTCATGCAATGACTTGTGGTGAGTGAATCGAGCTTGTTAAGTAGTGTACTCGCTGTTGTTGTTTTGCTAGGCTGAATCTGTTATTTCGTGATGCTATGTAAACCTGCTGCTACAAGTCATTCTATGCATAATCTGGAGATGTTCACTAAGGGTGTTTTGTTCTAAATGTCATGCTCTATCCATCCATGCGCCTGGTTGCATTTATAGCTTGTTGTAGCTTGTTCATATCTTGCTCCAAAGTTGCTAAATAATGTTGCTGTCAGCCTGTTAACATTAAGTTCAGTTGTTGCCATGATTGTTGCTAGTGTTCCATGCACCCTATGAACTTGCTCTTGCCATGCCTACCTTCTTAAACATGCCTTCTTACTGTTGCTTGCCTTTCCATGCCATGTATTGCTCTGTGGTGAGTGCTACAAGCTCAGCAACATGCCTACTTATTGTTGTTCCTGCCATGTACGAATCTGTATTATAACTTGCCATGTTTACATGGGTGCCATCATATTTTCTGATCCTTTTTGGCTCATGGTCAGTAAGGGACTTTTGTTCTATGCATTTAGTAGTATCATGCCATGCCTTTGTTTGCCATGATAAGTTCCTGTAGCATGTTGTTTGATAGCTCTGAACATTGCAACCTGATGTTATTTTCTGCAAAGTCTGAAACTATTATCGTTTGCAATCTTGCCATGTGTGTTTGAGCTTGTTCTCGTGATTTCTGGAGATAGCTCAGTGTTCATGTTTTGTTATGCTTTACCTGTACATCATGCCCATGCCTTTGTTTTCATATTGTGGTACTGTAGCATAATGTTTTGATGCTTGCAATATGCCTAGTTGCTGTTTTGGACAGATTGTTGCTATAACTTGTATAGTGTGTGTTGAACCGTTGCTCCGTTTTGAGTGTGCTCTATATGAAACTTGCTTGATTTTGCATGTAGTTTCATTTTATCATGTTGTATCCTTGTTTTGAGGGGTTTTCTTGATGTTTGGGTGCATTTTGCATCAATGCCATGTTTGACTTGTTTTGCTCATATCTTCTAGGCCGTAGCTCCGAATTAAATGAACTCTATATGTAACTTGACTAGAATCTCGTGTAGATCATCTTGGTGCATCTTAACTTGCTGTTTAACAACTTGAACATAAGGTTTATTCAGATCTGGACCAATTTCAAAACTTGCATATGAGGACTTACCGGAATTGTTATATGTTGTTCCCGGCCTCATTTAAACTTGTCTTGATGTGTTGCTCTTGTTTGCATCATCTCTTGTCATGAGTAGCTTCATGTAGCCTTGTCATGCATCATGCTTGTTGTGCATCATGGCTTGTTCATGTGTGGTGTGTTTACCATGTTGTGTGTTTCTTCTCGATAGTTCCTGTTTCATTGCGATCATGAGGATTCGTTCGTCTATGCTTGGTTCGTCTTCGTGGCTTCATCCGTTCGTCTTCTTCATGGACTCATTCTTCTTACTTGCGGGATTCCAGGCAAGATGACCGCTACCCTGGATCTCACTACTATCATTGCTATGCTAGTTGCTTCCTTCTATCGCTATGCTGCGTCACCTATCTTTTGCTCATCAAGCCATACCAAATTGCCATGAACCTCTAACCTTTGACACCCTTCCTAGCAAACCATTGCTTGGCTATGTTACCGCTTTGCTCAGCCCTCTTATAGCGTTGCTAGTTGGAGGTGAAGTTGAAGATTGCTCCTTGGTGGACAGGTTTATGTTGGGATATCACAATATCTCTTATATTATTAATGCATCTATATACTTGGTAAAGGGTAGAAGACTCGGCCTTATGCCTGGTGTTTTGTTCCACTCTTGCCACCCTAGATTCCGTCATACCAGTGTTATGTTCCCGGATTTTACGTTCCTTACGCGGTTGGGTGATTTATGGGACCCCCTTGACAGTTCGCTTTGAATAGAACTCCTCCAGCAAGGCCCAACCTTGGTTTTACCATTTGCCTCACCTAGCCCTTTTTCCCTTGGGAGTCGCGCTCTCGAGGGTCATCTTTATTTTACCCCCCCCCCCCGGGCCAGTGCTCCTCCGAGTGTTGGTCCAAACTAGAGCACCGTGCGGGACCATTCCTTGGCAACTTGGATTACGTCGGTTCCTGTACGCTTCGCTTATCCGGTGTGCCCTGAGAACGTGATATGTGCAGCTCCTATCGGGATTTGTCAGCACATCCGGGCGGCTTTGCTGGTCTTGCTTTACCATTGTCGAAATGTCTTGTAAACCGGGATTCCGAGTCTGATCGGGTCTTCCTGGGAGAAGGTATATCCTTCGTTGATCGCGAGAGCTTATCATGGGCTAAGTTGAGACACCCCTGCAGGGTTTAAACTTTCGAAAGCCGTGCCTGAGGTTATAGACAGATGGGAATTTGTTAATGTCTGGTTGTAGATAACTTGACACCAGATCCGAATTAAAATGCATCAACCGTGTGTGTGGCCATGATGGTCTCTTTTCGGCGGAGTCCGGGAAGTGAACACGGTTTCTGGGTTATGTTTGACGTAAGTAGGAGTTCAGGATCACTTCTTGATCATTGCTAGTTTCACGACCGTTCCGCTTGCTCTCTTCTCGCTCTTATTTGCGTATGTTAGCCACCATATACGCTAAGTCGCTGCGGCAGCCTCACCACTTTACCCCTTCCTTCCCTTTAAGCTTTGCTAGTCTTGATACCCATGGTAATGGGATTGCTGAGTCCTCGTGGCTCACAGATTACTACAACAATAGTTGCAGGTACAGGTTATGCGATGGTCCTGACACAAGAGCGATGCTTGCTTGCGTTGAGTTCTTCTTCTGCTTCTTCGATCAGGGGATAGGTTCCAGGTCAGCAGCCTGGGCTAGCAGGGTGGATGTCGTTTGAGTTTCTGTTTGTGTTTCATCCGTAGTCGGATGATGTTCTTATGTATTGTGATGTTGTATTCGTGTGGCATTGTATGCCTCTTGTATGTATCCCCATCTATTATGTAATGTTCATGTAATGATATCCACCTTGCAAAAGCGTTTCAATATGCGGGTCTATCCTTGGTGGGACCTTCGAGTTCGTTTTGGATAGGGTCGCATATTGGGCGTGACAAGTTGGTATCAGAGCCTCGACCAACCTTAGGAGCCCCCCTTGATTGATCGTGTAGTTTGGCCATTGTTGAGTCTAGAAGAAAACTGTTTTTGGAGTTTAGTTATATCGGAGAGTAGGAATTCTTTTTACTCCCCATCCCCTTCGTCGCTCTGGTAAGGAATCTTGATGTAGGTGTTTTGAATTACTTCTCTTCCCCTTTAAAATTTTTCTTTAGGATCACGCAGTTGGTTTTTCGATCGTTGGTTCTCTTCTCTTTTCATCCAGTGCATTTCTCGTCAAGTTGACTCGAGCCTCTTCATCTTTGCCAAGTTCAATCCTCAGTTGTTTTCTTTTCCCACCCGCCCACCCCCTTTTTCTCCTCAGAACCGGAGTGCGTAATCGAGTATCCATCCTACTCGTGTGAAGTTTTTGCTTTCTTTCCTCAAGGATTTCAACCAGTGTTTTTTCTCTTCAATTATTTGTCGTTCCAGTTGCCTGTGTTTTTCCCTCCCTCCCACCCTCTTCTTCTCGGAGCCTGAGTCTGTCTCGACCATCTATCTCATTTGTGCGGAGCCTCTTCAGTCTTTCGTCAATTATTTCAACCGGTGAATTCTCATTTTGTTCGATATTCTTCATCTCTTTTTCTTCTCCGGTGGACTCAATTCAAGTTTTTCGGGTTGATCATATCCTTTTTCCTCGAAGTGTTTTCCCAGCTCGTTCACCTCTCGCCATTTAACTATCCCGGAGTTCAGAAGACATCTCAGGAGATTCGTCTGTGTTCCAATTAATTCGAGGTTGTCACCTCATTCAAATATTTCAATCGTTCTGGTGCATCATCTCCTCTTCATCCCTTTCCAACGGTGTTTTTCTCTCTCTAGTGGGCCCTAACCCACAGGTATTTTCCCAGGATCTTACCTGACTCTTCTAATTCCCCCAGAGTTATTCTCAAATTATTTTCAAAGTGTGACGTAAGAATGGATTTCATCAGTCACATGCCTTCTCCAAGATCGCGTTCAAATTCTTTTCATGGTTTCCTCAACCTCTTCGTTTTTCATTCTCCCGGAGTATCTCAATAATTTTGGTGGTGTTTCTCATCATCATTTGTAGATAGAAGAAGATTTTTTCCTCTAAATCTTGTCCGTTCTCTCGAAGTTTCGTGGTTCTAGCTTCATATCATCCTCTCAAATTATTTCAGTTTGTCAGATATTCTTTCTTACCCATCCGGAGTATTCAGGAGTTGATTTCTTTTTCGTTTCACCGGAGGCCATCGTTCTAGAAGAATTCTTCGTCCTCACATTTCAGCTACCGTTATCCAATTATCCCGGTGCTTCGTTCAAGTATTCTTCAATCAGTTCGCAATATCTAAGTTCTCGTCTCTCTAAATCCCCTCAGGCATATTTGATCGTCTAATTCTTCCTGGTGATTCATTCTCTTTCGTCGGTCATTTTTGAATTTTTATGGTGGTTCATTCAAGATTATTTTTCCTTGATTAACATATACCCATTCGTTCTTTCCAATCCTACCGGTGGTTCATGAAGACTTTCTCAAGTTTTGTGCTATGTTTCCCCTTAATCCTTTTTCAACGAGAATAAGTAGTATGCAAAATCCATTGCTTGTCATCAATTTAATTTGATGAAGGATAAGCATACAATAAATCTTATTCTTATTTCATCCAAGCGAGTAATCCCTTCCTTCGGAGTTTGTTCGTGAGGAATAAATTCTAGTTCCAAGTGTTTCCCATCTTTTCTTTTCGGAGTTCAAATTTCCTCGGCCATTTTGTCAGAACCCCCACCTAAATCATCGCAAGGCTCATCTTATTCTTTCATTCTTCAATTTTATCTCGTCATCCTTTTGTTACCGGAGTTCTTCACGGTGGGTCGTCAGGATTTAATTCATTCTTCAAGTGTTCATCAAGATTCTTGTAGGCGAAGCTCAAGTATTCTTCTTCTTGCTTCGCGAGGTGCATTTAATTCTCCGTAACTTTTGAAGTGGAGTTTTGCATTTCTTCGTTCTCCTCAGCTATCCAATCATTACCGTTTGTGGCCGGTTAATACCTTATGATATTGAGATGTTACCTATAAGACCACAACAAGCTTATTCTTTTCGTTGTTGATTTTCTCAACAACTCCGTTCAACCTTTCTTTCTAAGTTCATTTCATTCAATTCTTTCAATTCGCCCGGAGGTATTGCGTTGCTTATGACGTCAAGTGATATTCCATCTTGTGAAGTTCGTGTTCTATTTCTTTCCTTGTTCAACCGGAGTGCTGCCTAAATTCTTTCAGTCTTAGTCGTTTCTTATCTCGTTCTAACCGGAGTAGTTTCATAGTCTATCTGATTCCGTGATCTTTCGATTCTTGTCATTCTCGTCGTTCCTCTCTTCCTCTCGAATGATCTCGATTCGTTGCTTCTTTTCTTGAGTTCTTGTTTCACCTCATTCCCTTTTCCCTTCCGTCTCGATCCTAAGATCTCGGGACGAGATCTCTTGTTAGTGGAGGAGTGTTGTAACGCCCCGGTTTCGATGCGCCAGGTGTCTGCCAGTTATTCGTCGTTGTTGACATGACATTTGCTTGCGTGTTGCATTTTGCCATGTCATCATCTGCATTTCATCTGCATGTTTTTCAAAACTTGCATCCGTTCGGGTTCCGCCGGTTCTCTCCGTTGTCCGTTCGGAGTCCAGACACACTCGCACGCGCCCGTGGCACCTCCGAAATATAATTTATTAGTGGCATAAAAATGCTCTCGGAATGGGATGATACTTGGCCAGCGGTCTTATTATAGTGTAGACAGACTGCCTGCCAAATTTCGTCGCATTCGGAGTTCGTTTGGTAGCCCAACCGTCATCTGTAGCGGCACCTTTGCCGGTTTATTCGTCGGGTGTTTTCGGTCTCCGAAAACCCGTGCCGGGCTGCTATCTCTTCTCTCCTTATGGCCTAGCCCATCTACACAGCCCACTAATCCCTCCTAGCCATCCAACCCCCCCCCCCTCCGACCGAAGCCATCGGATCACGATCGGAGGGCTCCGAAAGCCCTCAAAACCCCCCTAACCTAGCTTACCTGCTATAAATGGACACACCCCTCTCCATTTTTGGGCTAACCTACCCCCTAGCCTTCCCCTACCTCTGTCCCGCCGCCACCCTCCTCAGGATCCGCGCCCGACCACAGCCCCGCTGCCACTTGGCGCTGCCGCCACCATGCCCGGACCAACCAGCGCGCGCCACCTCGTCCCGCCAGCGCCCTTCGGCCTCTCCCACGTCGCCACTGAGCCTCCCAGCGCCCCCCTGGCAGTTCCCCTCGCCGCAGCCCGCCAAGGCCCGGGGAGGGCCCGCCAAGACCATCGGGCCCCGTCCACGAGCCCGCGACCCCAGCTCGTCCCTGAACCCTCCTACTCCAGCGCCGTCCCAACCCCGCCGCCGGCAGCCGTCCCCGCCGCCTCGCCAGGAGCTCCTCCGCTCCGCCGCCGTCCTCCGCGAGGCTAGGACCTCGCCAGCCCCTCTCCTTTCCTTCCTTCTCCCCCTCGCCCTCTCACCATCTCTCTCTCTCTCTCAGTGCAGGTCGCGCCGCCGCCCACCTATCTCGTCGCCGGCCCCTCTTCTTGCCGGATCCGGCGTCCCCGCGATGACCCAGGCCAGATCCGCCCGTCCCTGTTCCCCGCTGGTCGTCCCCGACACCGGAGCGCCCGCCATCGTCGCCATCCTCCTCACCGCCGCCGAATTGACCGTGCTTGGGAGCGAGCAGAGGAGCTGCTCCTCCCGTGCGCCGCTCGTTGACCCCGCGTGGGCCACCTCCTCCCCGGCCCAGCCCATCTTCTTCCCTTCTGGGCCTAGCCCACTTGGTGAGCTGCCCGCTATTCCCCGCCCGAGCACACTTTAGTTAGCCAACGCGCGTTCTGTAGTCCTCAAAAACTCATAATATGTGTGCATGTTCGACCTGCTGTAACTCTGCATCCGTAGCTCCGTTTCGTGCGTGTAATATATCAAATTGTTCTCCTCAACGGGTACTTAATTTCATTCCATTACATCATGTTCATTTGAGCTCATCTTGATGCCTGAATCATCGTTGCAAAAGTGCTATATGATGTTGTCTGCTGTCTGTTAACAGAACATGCTCATTTGTCATTTTTGCCATGTTTGATGTGTGCATCCTATGAGGTTGATGTCTACATGTGTTTTGATCTATGCCATGTATTCTTTACAGAGGTGCTTACCATGTATTTTTGTGATCAATGTGGTGACTAGCACAAGCATGCAAACTAGGCTTCGTGATGTTGCTGATTTTAGTCTCTGTTCTGCTATTATTTTGATGCCATGTAAATATGATGCTACAGAGAGATCCATGCTTATTCTGAGATACTTCAGTAAGGATGTTTTGAACATATGGTTATGCTCTAGCGATTAATGCCCCTACTTGCAATTATGGAGTAGTCTAGCATGTCATTTTCGTGCTCTACTTTTGCTACAAAATGTTTCCTGGCAGATTGTTTACATGTTATTCAATTTTGCCAAGGTTGTTGTAATTGATCCTTGCATGCTATGAACTTGTTCTTGACTTGGTTAGCTTCATAAACATGTCTTCTTGCTGAGGCTATGCTTATCTTGTCATGCAATGACTTGTGGTGAGTGAATCGAGCTTGTTAAGTAATGTACTCGCTGTTGCTGTTTTGCTAGGCTGAATCTGTTATTTCGTGATGCTATGTAAACCTGCTGCTATAAGTCATTCTATGCATAATCTGGAGATGTTCACAAAGGGTGTTTTGTTCCACATGTCATGCTCTATCCATCCATGCCCCTGGTTGCATTTATAGCTTGCTGTAGCTTGTTCATATCTTGCTCCAAAGTTGCTAAATAATGTTGCCGTCAGCCTGTTAACCTTAAGTTCAGTTGTTGCCATGATTGTTGCTAGTGTTCCATGCACCCTATGAACTTGCTCTTTCCATGCCTAGCTTCTTAAACATGCCTTCTTACTGTTGGTTGCCTTGCCATGCCATGTATTGCTCTGTGGTGAGTGGTACAAGCTCACCAACATGCCTACTTATTGCTGTTCCTGCCATGTACGAATCTGTATTATAACTTGCCATGTTTACATGGGTGCCATCATATTTTCCGATCCTTTTTGGCTCATGGTCAGTAAGGGACTTTTGTTCTATGCATTTAGTAGTATCATGCCATGCCTTTGTTTGCCATGATAAGTTCCTGTAGCATGTTGTTTGATAGCTCTGAACATTGCAACCTGATGTTACTTTCTGCAAAGTCTGAAACTATTATCGTTTGCAATCTTGCCATGTGTGTTTGAGCTTGTTCTAGTGATTTCTGGAGATAGCTCAGTGTTCATGTTTTGTTATGCTTTACCTGTAAATCATGCCCATGCCTTTTGTTTTCATATTGTGGTATTGTAGCATGATGTTTTGATGCATGCAATATGCCTAGTTGCTATTTTGGACAGATTGTTGCTATAACTTGTATAGTGTGTGTGTTGAACCGTTGCTCCGTTTTGAGTGTGCTCTATATGAAACTTGCTTAATTTTGCATGTAGTTTCATTTTATCATGTTGCATCCTTGTTTTGAGGTGTTTGCTTGATGTTTGGGTGCATTTTGCATCAATGCCATGTTTGACTTGTTTGCTCACATCTTCTAGGCCGTAGCTCTGAATTAAATGAACTCTATATGTAACTTGACTAGAATCTCATGTAGATCATCTTGGTGCATCTTAACTTGCTGTTTAACAACTTGAACATAAGGTTTATTCAGATCTGGACCAATTTCGAAACTTGCATATGAGGACTTACCGGAATTGTTATATGTTGTTCCCGGCCTCATTTAAACTTGTCTTGATGTGTTGCTCTTGTTTGCATCATCTCTTGCCATGGTAGCTTCATGTAGCCTTGTTATGCATCATGCTTGTTGTGCATCATGGCTTGTTCATGTGTGGTGTGTTTACCATGTTGTGTGTTTCTTCTCGATAGTTCCTGTTTCGTTGCGATCGTGAGGATTCGTTCGTCTACGCTTGGTTCGTCTTCGTGGCTTCATCCTTTCGTCTTCTTCATGGAATCGTTCTTCTTCCTTGCGGGATTTTAGGCAAGATGACCACTACCCTGGATCTCACTACTATCATTGCTATGCTAGTTGCTTCGTTCTATCGCTATGCTGCATCACCTATCTTTTTCTCATCAAGCCATCCCAAATTGGCATGAACCTCTAACCTTTGACACCCTTCCTAGAAAACCGTTGCTTGGCTATGTTACCGCTTTGCTCAGCCCTCTTATAGCGTTGCTAGTTGCAGGTGAAGTTGAAGATTGCTCCTTGGTGGACAGGTTTATGTTGGGATATCACAATATCTCTTATATTATTAATGCATCTATATACTTGGTAAAGGGTGGAAGACTCGGCCTTATGCCTGGTGTTTTGTTCCACTCTTGTCGCCCTAGATTCCGTCATACCGGTGTTATGTTCCCGGATTTTGCGTTCCTTACGTGGTTGGGTGATTTATGGGACCCCCTTGACAGTTCACTTTGAATAAAACTCCTCCAGCAAGGCCCAACCTTGGTTTTACCATTTGCCTCACCTAGCGCTTTTTCCCTTGGGAGTCGCGCTCTC
Organism: Triticum aestivum; assembly: GCF_018294505.1. Lineage (NCBI taxonomy): Eukaryota > Viridiplantae > Streptophyta > Magnoliopsida > Poales > Poaceae > Triticum > Triticum aestivum. The sequence continues at coordinate 611,808,858 of NC_057810.1, read as the reverse complement.
CATATTTATTTTACCCCCCCCCCCCGGGCCAGTGCTCCTCCGAGTGTTGGTCCATACTAGAGCACCGTGCGGGACCATTCCTTGGCAACTTGGATTACGTCGGTTCCTATACGCTTTGCTTATCTGGTGTGCCTTGAGAACGAGATATGTGCAGCTCCTATCAGGATTTGTCGGCACATCCGGGCGGCTTTGCTGGTCTTGTTTTACCATTGTCGAAATGTCTTGTAAACCGGGATTCCGAGTCTGATCGGGTCTTCCTGGGAGAAGGTATATCCTTTGTTGATCGCGAGAGCTTATCATGGGTTAAGTTGGACACCCCTACAGGGTTTAAACTTTCGAAAGTCGTGCCTGCAGTTATAGGCAGATGGGAATTTGTTAATGTCCGGTTGTCGATAACTTGACACCAGATCCGAATTAAAACGCATCAACCATGTGTGTAGCCGTGATGGTCTTTTTTCGGCGGAGTCCGGGAAGTGAACACGGTTTCTGGTTTATGTTTGACATAAGTAGGAGTTCAGGATCACTTCTTGATCATTGCTAGTTTCACGACCGTTCCGCTTGCTCTCTTCTCGCTCTTATTTGCGTATGTTAGCCACCATATACGCTTAGTCGCTACGGCAGCCTCACCACTTTACCCCTTCCTTCCCTTTAAGCTTTGCTAGTCTTGATACCCATGGTAATGGGATTGCTGAGTCCTCGTGGCTCACAGATTACTACAACAATAGTTGCAGGTACAGGTTATGCGATGGTCCTGACGCGAGAGCGATGCTTGCTTGCGTTGAGTTCTTCTTCTGCTTCTTCGATCAGGGGATAGGTTCCAGGTCGGCAGCCTGGGCTAGCAGGGTGGATGTCGTTTGAGTTTCTGTTTGTGTTTCATCCGTAGTCGGATGGTGTTCTTATGTATTGTGATGCTGTATTCGTGTGGCATTGTATGCCTCTTGTATGTATCCCCATCTATTATGTAATGTTGATGTAATGATATCCACCTTGCAAAAGCGTTTCAATATGCGGGTCTATCCTTGGTGGGACCTTCGAGTTCCTTTTGGATAGGGTCGCATATTGGGCGTGACACCATGGCCCAGGCTTCCCTTGCACCTTGTCGGCAGGCTGACATCTTCCATAAACGGAAGTGCCGTCACGCTCCCTTGAGCATCTCTACAAGCTCCCCCATCCCTCCAGGCAGGGAGGCGGAGGGCCACAAGGCCTGGGCAATACCCTGCATCACCTGCCGATCTTGTTCGTGCAGTTGAGAGAGCTCCGGCAGTAGATCACCTGCGGATTAGGGCATCTCCTCTTTAGGACGACCTGTCAGCATACCTACAGACATAATTATGTTAGCACGCTTCTTTGCCGAACTGTATAAAGGTTCATTCGAGCACTTACTAAAAATGTCGCTTCAAAGCCTCTTATTCTCCTTTACGGAGTCCGCGAGTTGGGCCCGAATATCTCCCAGTTCAACTCCCAACCGGGTATGGGCATCCTGGAGCTCATTTTTCTCCCGAATAAACCGTGTAAGCACTCGCTCGCCGCCTCTCGCTGTTGTTTAGCATATTGCTCATCCTCTTGTAATATCTCCGGATTCACTCCGGGATTTTCTGCATAATCTATTGTTAGATTTGCAAAGCATGCTGAATACTCACTTGTACATGTAAATACATTTTCAAGACAAGTATTACCACATGAGGCCTTCTTGGATTCCTCTATTTCAGCAACTGCGGCCCTTAGCTGGGTTTTGCACTCCTCCAGCTCTTTCGACAGCTGGGCATTCTTCTCTGTAAGAACCTAGGCATACAATGATCCTTAAATCAGTTGTGCCAACTGTTTCAAGTCTCAGGGGCTATTGATATACATACTTATCAAATTTTCTTACCCGTATATCCTTTACATACTGGTCCGTGGCTCTTGCGAATCCATCTTGAGCAGCTCGGATGTACACGTCCCCTGAGTTGAACGCATTAAACGCCTCTTTAGAGAAATTAGGGTCGCGTAGTGTGGCCCGTCGGCGCCTGTGATTCATGGCGCTCTCCACTTTGGAGTTTGTAGCGGATAATCTATCTGCATCCTCTGTCGGAGGACCGTCCGGCGTTGTGCCCATGTTAATCTCCTCCCTTGAGTCAGGCCTTGGAGTCCGGCTGGTGGAGGCGTGACCGGCAGGCTCTCCGAATATAATCCGGCGAGCGGTTTTCCTGCCAGGGACCAAGGGCATTATTATATTTTAAAAGACGATAATCACGGAGCAGGTTTTAATCATACCTCTGCGACAGCGTCTCAGTCCTGTCCGCCTTCCTTTTGAGCCTACCCGGCTTCGGTGCCCGTTGTTGGCGAGTCACCTCGGGTTTGGCGCGGTGCTCCGATGGCCTTCCCTGTAAGTCACAATATGTGCGCGGTGGGTAAGGTGCAAAGAACGTATGCTTTTCATAAGTTGGGACTCTGGTTTGCTTACATGCGATGCAGGGAGTAGGCCTGGGTAATCGGCTATGATGGCCACCAAGGCACCTTCACAGCTCAGCTGATAGAACTTCCTGTCAACGAGCTCCACAAATACGTCCGGATCCTCTTCGAGTCCGGGGTCGAGGGCCCGGTTGGGGTCCTCTGGCTATGGAGACGGGCTGTGGATCTCCCTCACAGCTTTTTGCAGTTCCTACTATGAATTAGCAAGGTAAATATTTATGATAAAGGATGCGGGAAGGACGGGAGTAAAGGATTGCAGCTCACCCAGCTTGGGGGGTTGTACATGGTCCCGGTCCGAGTCGGACTAGCCACTTACAATGGCGGGGAGCAAGCGGAGATGGAGATGGAGATGGAGATGGTCCTCAGGGAGCCTCCTAGACCCGCAGAGCCTCCCAAGGCTCGGTGAGGGAGTCCTAGATTAGGGGGTCCTCGGACAGCCGGACTATATACTTTGGCCGGACTGTTGGACTATGAAGATACAAGATTGAAGACTTCGTCCCATGTCCGGGTGGGACTCTCCTTTGCATGGAAGGCAAGCTTGGCAATCCGGATATGTAGATCTCCTTCTCTGTAACTGACTCTGTGTAACCCTAGCCCCCTCCGGTGTCTATATAAACCGAAGGGTTTAGTCCGTAGGGTTTAGCCTCTATGATCTCGTGGTAGATCAACTCTTGTAATACTCATATCATCAAGATCAATCAAGCAGGAAGTAGGGTATTACCTCCATCGAGAGGGCCCAAACCTGGGTAAACATCGTGTCCCCAGCCTCTTGTTACCATTAGCCTTAGATGCATAGTTCGGGACCCCCTACCCAAGATCCGCCGGTTTTGACACCGACACTCGGGGCTCCAGCGGCTCGTGAGGGATAGCCTCTTCACCGCGCATCCTCAGCTACTCCAACACCCCTCCTACAACGGTACCAGGTGACATCTTCCAGGTTCATTTCAGCTGGGAGCGCCCTCAGGGCTGCATCATTCCCAGGTCAAGTGGGTCTGTCCCTATGGCATGTATCTTTTTCTTATGTCTTCAGTTTACTTTGCTGGGGGCGCCCCTCGGGCTGCATCATCCCCAAGCCGCTCGGGCCAGACACGGTGGCATGTATCCACCTTGCGTTTATCTAAGCTGATTTGCCTTCCATGCCTAACCTGCCTGTGATTGTCACTTGCCGCCTACCACGGGCCTCCTCTCTCTCATCCAAATCGCTTGCGCATAAAAAGGGGGGCTCCTGAGCATCGCGACTCAGGAGCTCTTACTGGCTCTCCAGCCCTCACCCCCTGGCCTTGACCACGGCATCGCGACCTGGCATACCAGCGGCGGCTGAGCTCGCTCGAGGGTCGGGACCTGAGGACGCAGAGCATTTGTATCTAACCATCTTGCAGGAACACACAGCTGTTGAAGATCCAAGACCAGGCACAACCCGCCTTGAGGTAGGGCCACGTGAGTCCCGCACTGGCTCACGAGTGCCCATATACACCTCATTTAGCCTGCCATGCAAGCCACGTGTCAGGGCGGGGCTGTACACGCCCCGGGGGCTCCTCCGGAGGGCCCCCCCCCCTCCCATGCACCAGTGGAAGCACCATGCTCCGCGCTGGCTGACGACACCGCCGAGGAGCAGCTATGCCCGTAAACATACGGAAGCACTATGCTCCGCGCTCGTGATAAACAACTGAGGGCGGCCCATGGCCGTATCAACCTTAGGGAGCCCAGAGTTCAGTGTCTGGCCTCATCGTAACACCTCCCCTCGGGAGCATCACGCGAGGGGGCTGGACACGGGTGAGGGAGTCATGGATTAGGGGGTATCCGGACTGCCGGACTATATACATCGTCCAGACTATTGAAGCGTGAAGATACAAGACTCAAGACTTCGGCCCGTGTCCGGATGGGACTCTCCTTTGCGTGGAAAGTAAGCTTGGCGATCCAGATATTATGTTTCCTTCCTTGTAACCGATGTAAACCTTAGCCCTCTCCGGTGTCTATATAAACCGGAGAGGATGGTCCTTAGAAGGCCGATCACAATTACAATCATACCATCATAGGCTAGCTCTTAGGGTTTAGCCTCTACGATCTCGTGGTAGATCTACTCTTGTACTACTCATATCTTCAATATTAATCAAGTAGGAAGTAGGGTTTGACCTCCATCGAGAGGGCCCGAACCTAGGTAAACAGTGTGTCCCTTACTTCCTGTTACCATCAGCCTATGACGCACAGATCGGGACCCCCTACCCGAGATCCGCTGGTTTTGACACCGACATTGGTGCTTTCATTGAGAGTTCCTCTGTGTCGTCGTTGTAAGGCTTGATGACTCGTCTCGTTGTCAAGGACGACATCACCTCTAGGGGAGCGCTGGCTGTAGGCCAAACTCTCCAACTTGGCGGCTTCATTATGGCCGCCCCATCGGCTGTCGCGCCAACGATGGCCTCTCGGGTCGTCACGCATAACCTTCGCATCAATTTGGAGCTTGCCGAAAAGATGGATCCGATTGAGCTCTCCTCCCTTAATGAGCTCTTGGATCGCATTGCCGCTTTGGGAGTCGCTACGGACTATGACCGGATTGGGCTTAAACCCGACCAAAGGGACGTTAGATCCCCGCCGGCCACCCATGAGATAGCGGTAGTGGAAGAACCACACACGGGTTGCCCCTCAACTTTGAGGACGAATTATGTCTGGATCATCGAACTCAGTGAGCCGAACACCTACTCAAAGAAAGACATGACCCGGGTCCCGGACTTAGAATCGGGCATTGGGCCGAAGAGATTGGGTAATACTCCGGATTCCGACCTATCAAGCTCGGAACCTTCCGTGCCCCCGGGTGTTAGATCGGATCAAAATCCGGATTCAGCCAATGACACTCACTCAAACTTAAACCGTCTCTCCCGCATCAGGCAAGAGCCCCAGGAGACGGTACACCGTTACTGGACCAGATTCCTCCTTGCACTTAACAAGGTCGAGGACTGCCACAAGGAGGACGTAGTCTCACTTTTCTGCAAAAACTGCACGAACAAAGGACTCCTTAATGCTATAAGCCGCTGTGACATAGTACACTTTGCGGACTTGGCAACCATAGTACAGAAGTACTGTGCGATGGAAAGCGCCTGGAAGACCCAAACAGAATTTTGGGATAGTACGGCCCTCACCAGAACCTTTGTCCGAACTAAACGGCCAAACTCTCGTAAGTCGACCAATTCAATTCCCAAGAAACCAAAACCTGCCCCAGGGCGTGGAACCGTATTGGAAGAATGGCTCAATGGGCCATGTAAGCTTCATAGTACGCCGGATGCAACACCAACCCATAGCCTTAGGGCATGTTCGATACTCCGGCAGGTAGCAAAAAGTGGCGAGGATCTCCTCAAAAGCCATAAAGCAGAACAACATCCCGCCAAGGAACACAATACAGTACTAACAGTCTTCAAGACTTTCGCCTCAAACAATAGGCGAAAGCGAACTCATCGAAGCTCCGCGGAAATCTGCCATGTGGCAAAAATAAATCCGTGGAACGACACTGCTATAACTTTCAATGCCAGTGACGAACCCAGTTTCAGACCATCCAGGCACCAGCCGCTTTGGTCCTTAGCCCAATAGTGGACGGCTTTCGGCTCACTAAAGTACTCATGGACGGCGGAAGCGGATTAAACTTGATCTACGAAGAAACACTCAAGAAGATTGAAATTGATAAAGGCTGCATTGAACAAAGCGGCACAACCTTCAAGGGAATTATCCCTAGTCGGGAAGCATGGTGTGCGGGGAAAATCACACTCGATGTGGTATTCGGCACCCCAGAGAATTACAGGTCCAAAGAAATCACATTCCAAGTGGCTCCTTTCAGCAGCGGATACGATGCCCTTCTAGGGCAGGACGCGTTTGCAAGCTTTCAAGCTATACCCCATTACGAGTACATGAAGCTTAAAATGCCCGGACCCAATGGAATCATCACTCTAGCTAGTGATCCGGACGCCGCACTCCGCGCCGAAAACAAAACCACAGCACTAGCCTTGGAAGCATTATCCAAAGCCCTAGCAGCAGAAGAATTAACAACACTGCGTGCCACTGTGGACAGGGACGACGTGATAATCGACAAGCGACCCAATTCCACCTCATTTAAACCCGCAGATGAGATAGTCAAATTCCAAGTCCACCCAACGGACCCCACGAAGACAGCTTCCATCGGGACACAGTTGAGCCCCGTTATAGACGCCGCACTGCGAGACTTCTTACGCGAGAATTGGGACATTTTTGCCTGGCACCCATCGGACATGTCGGGCATCCCGCGCGAATTGGCCGAACATAGCCCTAACATACTAAAGGGATACAAACCTGTTAAACAGACCCTAAGGCAACTTTTAGAGCCCAAATGGCAAGCCATGGGGGAAGAGCTAGCCAAGCTACTTGAGGCCGGATTCATCAGAGATATCAAACATCCGTATTGGCTGGCAAACTTGGTAATGGTACCAAAGAAGGACAAATCCTGGCGCATGTGCATCGACTTCAAAGACCTCAACAAAGCTTGCCCAAGGATCCCTTTCCCCTCCCTCGCATCGATCAAATCATCGACGCCACAGCAGGACACGACTCGCTGTGTTTCCTCAACGCATACTCTGGATACCATCAAATAAAGATGGCAGAGTCCGACCAAGCTGCAACAGCTTTCATAACGCCATATGGCCCTTTCTACTTCAACACTATGCCTTTCGGGCTTAAGAATGCCGGCGCAACCTACCAACGCATGATTCAAACATGCCTGGAAAAGCAAATCGGCAAAACAATGGAGGCATACGTGGACGACGTAGTCAAAAAACAAGACACGTCGAAACCCTAATAGATGACTTGAGGCTTATGTTCGACAACCTCCGAACATACGACATCAAGCTGAATCCAGAGAAATGCGTTTTTGGTGTCCCCTCTAGAAAACTGCTGGGCTTCATCGTTTCTAATAGAGGAATTGAAGCTAATCCGGCAAAAATCCAAGTTTTGTCGCAGTTGACTATACCAACAGACCTCAAACACATCCAGAAACTAGCTGGATGCGTGGCTGCTTTGAGCCGCTTTATCTCCAGGTTAGGAGAAAAGGCATTACCTCTTTACCGCCTTCTTCGGCGCACCGAACACTCGTGTGGACAGATGCAGCCGCGGCCGGACTCAATGAAATAAAGACCTTATTGGCAAATAATCCAGTCCTAACAACGCCAAATATCGGCGAACCTATGCTGCTGTACATAGCTGCAACACATCAAGTTGTAAGCGCAGTACTCGTCGTTGAACGAGAGGTTGACGGATACAAATTCCCGCTACAGAAGCCAGTTTATTACGTATCCACGGTCCTCACCCCATGCAAATCCCAATACCCACACTATCAAAAAATAGCATATGCGGTCTTCATGGCATCCCGAAAGCTACGACACTACTTTCAAGAGTGTTCGATTACGGTGGCCTCCGAAGTACCACTAAACGATATAATAAATAACCGTGATGCCATGGGCCGGATCGCTAAATGCGCCATCAAGCTCCTTCTGTTCGACATAACATACAAGCCTCGGTGGGCTATCAAGTCGCAAGTATTAGCTGACTTTGTCGCTGAATGGACGGAAGCCGAACTCCCTAAAGACTACGGCGCGTACTCTAACTGGATCATGCACTTCGACGGCTCTAAAATGCTGGCCGGATTGGGAGCAGGCGTAGTCCTGACGTCTCCCACCAGAGACACGGTCCAATACGTCCTCCAAATATTATACACAGACTCCAACAATGCAGCCGAATATGAGGCTCTGTTGCACGGTCTTCGGATGGCAGTCTCTATGGGCATTCAACGCCTAGAGGTACGCGGGGATTCAAACCTCGCTATATAACAAATAAACGGAGACCTTGATGCCAAGGATCCGAAAATGGCGGCCTACCGTAATGCTGTCCTTAAAATGTCAGCTCGGTTCGAGGGGCTCGAATTCCACCATGTGGCTCAAGAAAACAATCAAGCGGCAAATGTCCTTGCCCGCATCGGCGCTAAATGCGACCCTGTCCCACCTAACATATTCCTGAAAAGGCTGTTCAAGCCGTCCGTGGTATGGGAAGGGGAGTCCGGCAATACCAGCACGGATCCGAATACATCCCCAGATTCCGAACTATCAGACATAATCGGAGGCTCTACCACCGAAATAACATCGTCAGCCCATGAAATAATGACTGTCATCGCCCCATGGACTGAGCCTTTCTTGGCCTACCTAAATAGGCAGGAGCTCCTCGAAGATCAAAATGAAGCATGCTTCATCAGCCAGTGTTCTAAAGCTTACAAAGTCCATGAAGGGGAACTTTATAAGAAAAGTGCGACTGGAGTGCTCCAAAGGTGCATCTCCGAAGAGGAAGGGCGGCAGCTCTTGGCTGAAATCCATGCCGGACTGGGCGGGCACCATGCCGCAGCTCGAGCACTAGTCAGCAAGGCCTTCCGTACAGGTTTCTATTAGCCGACGGCCCGAGCAGACGCACAGGACCTTGTCCAACACTGCGTCGGTTGCCAGCTCTTTGCCAATCAGAGTCATATGCCCCCTACCGCTCTCCAAACAATCCCCATAACTTGGCCCTTCGCGGTCTGGGGGCTGGATATGGTTGGACCCCTTAAAGGGGGAAGCCATAAGAAAAAATACTTATTGGTCATGGTAGACAAGTCCACCAAATGGATAGAAGCCAAACCATTGAAAACGGCCGAATCCGGACCAGTAATAGACTTTATATCCGGGGTCGTACACTGATACGGTGTCCCCCATAGCATCATCACCGATAATGGCTCAAATTTCACAGCCGATGAAGTGAAAGCTTGGTGCGGCAAAATGGGCATTAAGCTCGACTATGCTTCCGTTTACCATCCTCAAACAAATGGCCAAGTCGAATGGGCAAACGGTCTCATCATGAGCGGCATCAAACCCAGACTAGTGCGATCCTTGACAGAGTCGGACACTCATTGGGTCGAGGAGCTCGACTCCGTACTCTGGGGGCTGAGGACCATGCCGAATCGCACCATCGGATATACACCATTTTTATGGTGTACGACGTGGAAGCAGTACTACCCTGCGACATAATACATGATTCGCCACGCGTACGCATGTACGAAGAGAAGGAAGCCAATTTAGATCGGTAGGATAACTTGGACGCCCTGGAGGAGGAGCGCGATGTCGTGAAGGCCCGTTCCGCATTCTATCAGCAACAGGCTTGACGATACCAAAGCAGAGAAGTGCGGGCCAAAACTTATAATATTGGCGAGCTCGTTCTACGCTTACCGGAGAAGAAGAAGGACAAGCTCAAACCCAAGTGGGAAGGTCCCTTCGTCATCAACAAAGTTCTCACCGGAGGAGCGTACCGTTTACGTAATGCGTCTGATAACAGACTCGAGCCGAACCCATGGAACGCGGCCAGACTCCAGAGATTCTACGCCTAGCGCCGAACTCAGTGTTCGTCTCCTTACCTCCTCCTTTTTAATTATGCTCCCTCCCTCTTCCTTTCTCGATCTTTTTCTCTTCACACAAAGTATTTAATACAGTACGGACTCCCGGATTATTCCAGCTGCACTATGTGTGTAAGCAATACCTGGGGGCTTCCTATACGGAAGCTAAACATAACTTACTCTAAAGGGCTTTTTGCCCATCACACATGCGTTTTCCATGTGTGCCTTTTCTTCACCATTATATGCATCGATATGACTTAAGATGTGGCCAAGCTGGGTTGCCTGGCTCCTGTGTTTATGCCCTACGTTCCCATTAATTCGGCTAGAGCATAAGGGGAGCACCTTTGTGATTGTTAATGTCGGTTCAGCCGAATGTGTACCTCAGACTGGGTGAAGCCGAAAGCTAGTTTCCTTAAGAGAATATTCGGTCGGTGAACAAAAGATGCCTTCGTTTATCATAACATATATTCCCAGAAGTTTTGTATCATGTGCCATGGTTTGCAGTCCGGACATGTGCCTTGTCGCATGCTTACCCAGGGAAAGGAACCCTTAACGGAACTATTCTCCCTGGAAGATGTTTCTTACTATCCATGTAATATAACATAACTAGTTGGGTACTTGTCTGTTCAAGCAATTATGACCCCTAAGCCTGGTTTCCACGCATACTCCGGTTTTGTATAACTGAGCGGGTATTCGAACACACCCCGGACTGTAGGATCCGTGGACTGAAGCGAAAAGGTTCGCCATGACAAATGATTTTAATCCGGCTAGGGGCTACTTATGTCCATCGAATTACACAGTCACTTGGACTGACTATATTCCTCCTCTATACCATCCAACAGGCTATCTAGATTACAATCCTGTTGAGAATACTTTGCGGCTAACGCCACCTGGTCATATACCAGACTCATGGGAATTTCTTGCCCATCTGGCCTTGCCGGTCCGACTTCGGCCATATGGTTTGGGTCCAGCTTGGTGTAGCGCGTCTTCACCATAGCCCATGCTTCTCTTGCACCTTGCCGACAGGCTGGCATCTTCCACAAACGGAAGCATCGCCGTGCTCCTTGAAGCATGTCCACAAGCTCCCCCATGCCATTCGGTAGGAAGCTTGATGGCCACAAAGCCTACGCAACGCCCTGCATCACCTGTCGAGCTCGCTCGTGCAGTTGTGAGAGGTCTTGCAGTAAATCGCCTGCAGATGCGGGCATCTCCTCCTCAGGGCGACCCATTAGCATTCCTACAAGCACAACTCTTTCAATATACTTCCTCGCCGAACTATGCTACAGTTTGTTTAGGCACTTACGATAAATGATGCGGCAAAGCCTTTTGTTCTCCTTCATGGAGTCTGTCAGCTGCGCGTGGACGTCTTTCAATTCCACGTCCAGCCGAACATTGGCATCTTGGAGAGTATTCTTCTCCTGCCTAACTTGTGTAAGAATGTGCTCGCCAGCCTTTAGTTGCCTCTGGAGATGCAACTCGTCATCTCTCCCGCCCTCCGGATTTACTCCGGGGTTATCTGCAGAATTTTCTGTTAAACTCGTCATACCAACCAGTTGCTAACTGGTACATTTTCGTACAATCGAGATAAATGTTACCAGATGAGGCCTTCTGGGATTCCTCTAGCTTGGCAACCGTAGGCCCCAGTTGGGTCTTGCACTCCTCTAGCTCCCGAGACAATTGCTCATTCTTATCTACAAGAACCTGCGCATAAATTGATCCTTAAAACCGTTGTTCCAACCATTACTGCTATACATGCTTATCAAACTTTCTTACCCATATATCTTTGGTATACTGGTCCATCGCCTGGGCAAGCCTGCATTGAGAAGCCCGGATGTATGCGTCTCCCGAATTGAAAGCATTAAATGCCTCTTCAGAAAAGATGTTGTTGCGAAGCACGGCCCGTCGACGCCGGTGATTCATGGCGCTCTCTACTTCGGAATTCGTGGCAGAGAGCATATCTGTGTCCTCTATTGGAGGACTATACGGCATCGGCCCTACGTCCGCCTCCTCTCTCGAAGTCGGTTCTGAATCCCGACTGGTGGAGGCGTGGTTGGTAGGATCCCCGGAAATAGTCAGGATACTCCTCTTCCTGCCAGGATGTAAAGGGCGCTGTTATACTTCAAATAACAATAATTACATGACAGGTTGTTTCCTTACCTCTGTAGAGGCGTGTCGGCCCTAACCGCCTTCCTCTTGAGCCTACCCAATCCGGAGGCCTGTGGCCGATGGGTCCCTAGGGGCTTGGCCCTGCGCTCCAATCGTCATCTCTGCCAAAACACGATGCTTCAGGGATAAGGCATGACATCAGGAAAGAGTCCTCTTCGGAGGATCGAGTCTTTGGCCTGGCTTACACGTGACGTAGGTAGCAGTCCGGGATAATCGGCAGTAATAGCCACTGAGGCGCCGTCATGGCTCGCCCGATCCCGTTGACAAACTCCACAGTCGTATCCGGATCTTCTTCGAGTCCTGGATCCAGGGCCCTTTCGGGGTCCTCTGGCTGCGGGAAGGGCTGGAGATTCCTTCTACGGCCTTCCTCAGTTCCTGCTCGGAAATATCGAGGCAGGTAATCTTAGCAAAAAACGCCATAATAAGTTAAGCGGGAAAATGAACGACGACTTACCCAGTTTGGGGGATTGTACATGGAGAATACGTCCCGCGATGTGAAGGAAGTCTTCCTCTTATCCTTTGTATAAGTCGGATAGTATCCTTGCCAAAGTAGTGGCAGAGTCCGGACCCTCACGGCCACAACCGGTGGCATCGTCTTCCCCATTGAAATGCCACATGGGATTGCCCCGATATTGGAGTAGTTTCGCTCCCCGCATTATGCATATTGCCATGACCTCGACTATCGTCAGTCCGGATCTGGCTAGTAACTTTATCCTGCTCATCAGGAAATATATTTCCCTGGTATCCTCTTCTTAGGGGCCTCGGGGGCGCCAGCTTAGACGTGCCCTCGGTGGGGCGTTACTGAACTTGGGGAGACCTGTCCGAACTGGATCCGGAAGGGGGACGTCATCAATGTAAAACCACTCTGAAGGCCAGTTCTCTAGTGCCTTTTTGGGAGTGCCGGATAGGTATCCGGTCTTGGCGATACGCCATACTTCATCCCCGCCCACTTGACATAGGGACTCTCCCTGGTTGCGGGGGACAAGGCAGAACAACTTCTTCCATAAACCGAAATGAGCCTCACAGCCTAGAAATAGCTCACAAAGGGCGACATACCCTCCTATATGTAGCACGGAAGCTGGGGTAAAGTTGTGCAACTGGAGGCCGTAGAACGCCAGGAGACTGCGAAGGAACGGATGAATAGGAAACCCGACACCCCTTAACAGATGCGGAATGAGGCATATTCGCTCCTCTGGAGACGGATTAGGGGATCTCTCCGCTTGTTCCCCGCCATTATAGGTGGCTATTCCGGCTCGGACGGGGACCATGAACGCCGGTGGGAGAAACCCTTGGGTTTGTAGCTCTATCAAGCGGCTATGAGGAACTGAACACTCTCCCCAGTCCCCCGGCTTGGGGCAAGGGGAGCGAGCAGAAGAGCTGCGACGACCGGCCATGTTGGAATGGTTTTTCCGGGGCACTCTGTTGGATGCTTGCTCAGGGGGGGAAGGGTGAGGTTCGGATGTGGGAATCCCCGTCTCTTCAAATAGACGGCTAGCCCGAAGGATCGGGGGGGGGCAAATGCAAAAATACCTTGACTCCTTGCATTCGCTCGACATGTGGAAATGGTCATTATTAAGGCACTGAAGCTGAGGAGTACAACATTGACGGGAAGCCGGATACTGTTCGCTATAATAGGTACATTGGAGTATTCGGAGAAGGAACCCGCCTTGCAATGCCGAAGACAAGACTGCATGTCGGACTCATCATCATTGAAACCTGGTTCAGGAACTAAGCAAGAAATGAGCCATCACCCTTGGACATCATCGTTGCCCACCAGAGACTCCACCCCCGTGGTGGCGCCACCCGGGGCCGCGGGACCAGTAGCACCGCCCGCCGTGGGCGCAGAAGCGAAGGCGCGGAATTTCCCCAGCAAGGCTTCCACCTGGCTCTTCACAGCTTCAGTAGCAGCGGCGAAGTGCTCGCCATCCATGGGCTCCAGCAGCTCGTCCAGATTGGCATCAGGATCGCGAAGGTGGAGGTGGCTGAAGACACGCGTCAGCGCCATAGAAGAAAGGACGCGAGCTTCTACCTCTGCCATGGAGCCGACGCCGTTCACGACTTCCTCGAGCGCCTCGACCAAGAAGGGAACCAGCTGGGTGGAGCCGTCCTCGGCGCCACCCAGCAGCTTCTCCAAGCCATTCTCATAGAGCGTCTTCAGTGCCGCGCGAGACCTCTCATCGAGGAGTGCGAAGGCCACTCGGTCCTTGGCCAGGACCTTCGCCTCGGCGTCCAGCTCAGCCTTCTCCGCCCTCAACTCCCGCTCCAGCGTCTCCAACCGGCCGCGCTCAGTGGCCTGCACCTCCGCCAACCGCGTTAGTTCAGCGTCATGGTCCCTGACGGCGTCCTCCCAAGCCTTCATTTTCTCCTTGTTCGCCTGGCGGTCACAAGCTTCTTTGGTGAGCTCATCGCGCAGACCCTGCAGCTCGGCCTCCAGCACCTTGCAGTGGTCCTGGGCGACCACGGCATCCTTCAGTGCCACCTCACGAGCTGCGGCAGCCTGGGTGGCGGCTCGCTTCTCCTCCTCAGAAGCTGTCGCGGCCCGCCGCAGCACCGCTCGAACAGAGGCGTCGGAATGAAGCCAGCCGGAGACCAGCTCTAGGCGCTCGGCTACCAGATGGGAGTTGGCGCCCTGGAGGTCTTCTTGCAGCTGGACCATATCGGAGAGGGCACGCTCCACGACATCAGAAGAAGCAGAAGAACCCAGAACCAGTGGTGCAGGAGAAGGAGGCGGCAGCGTAATCACGGCTTGGGAGACTGGGGGCTCCTGAGCCTTGTCTACCTCAGCAGCAGCGTCAAGCACCGGCACCTCCGGAGCCAACAGGGCCACGGGGGCTGGCACCCCGCCAGGGCGCTCCTCTAGGCCTCGCGAGGATGACCGGGCAGGGGAGATGCGAACGTCATCAACTCCCCTCCCCGCGGATGAAGGAGTGGCCGTGGCGGATGAGCCCGTCCCAGATGGAGTTACCGTGTCCCCCCTCTTCTTCTTCGTCGCAAGCGGCGGCCTAACCGATTCATGGAGAATGTCAAGCCTCGGCAGCATAATCAAGAACAAGACGGGGCGCAAACACTTACTCATCAATCGCGGCATAGCTCACCGCCCTCTTGCCGAGCTTGAAGCCCGAGAGCCTTGTGGCCCGGCCCGTAGCTTCAAGAGGTCCAAGAATGGAAGGAGGCGCAGAAGAAGGGCTGGAGGCGACTCCAGGAGGTGCCTAGGCAGAAGCAGCCCCTCGAGAGATCAACGCCGACATGTCCTTCTTAGGGATCGCAGGCGGATCCTCCTCCTCCCGCGTGGCGTCGGCCTCGTTGTCGTCGGGCAAGGTGCGGAGGATGCTGGCCCTGCACGGGGGAAAGGTCTCCCCCGTCCCCTCAAAGGTCGCCTCGGAGTCGTGCTCCTCTTCTTCTTCTTCTTCTTCCCCTCCCCTGCGGGAGTCACCTGAAGACACGTCCATCAGCGCCGTTGCCCCCTGGGCCACAGGAGGCGCCGCCGGCACCAGGTCGCGGCCATCAAAGGTGGGCATAGTAGCCACCACCTGTGCCCAGTCCCCCCGGAGGAACAAGGGGGCAGGGGGCCCCTCCGGACATTCCTGGTCGTCCCCAACCAAGAGGCAAAGAGCTGAGGCCAGCTCATCGTCAGCCAGAGCCATCGGATTCAGGCGAAGCTTGTCGTCTGCCTCCCCAAGCGTCCATAAGGGGCATGAATGCGCCTGAAGTGGGGCCACCCGCTCCGTCAGGAACTCCCTCAGGAGTGTGGCCTCCGTCAGCTTTGCCGCCTTCACGTTGACTGGCTTCAAATCGGCGTTCATCTTCTCCAGCACCAACTTTGCCCGATCGTCAGCAAGCTTCGCGTGAGATCACCCTTCGTTAGGCTGGGGTGCATCTGTTGGTAGCGCCAACCGGGGATGGGTGCACTTGGCATTCACCATGACCCTTTTGCTCTGGAAGTTATCGGCCCTCTTCCCGGCCTTCGAGATCGCATTGGCCTTGCCATACGCGACGAAATTGGCGCACGCCAAGGTATGGTCGATGTTGATTCGGAGAGAGAAGAAGTGGCGCAGCAGAGCCACGGACGACATCACCCCGACATGCGCCTCGCAGTAATAGGAGAAAATCGACAAGAGGAGAACGGAGTTGGGATGGAGATGAAGGGCCTGTAACCTTTAATGGCGAAGGATGACGTAGAAGAAATCCAAGAAGGGAGGAACCAGGCCTGCGACGATGGCGTTCATGAAGAAGGGGTAGAAGGTGCTCCCTTTAGCCTCCGGCTCGGCAGAGCTAAACTAGAGCTCCGTATCCCCCCCACTCGCTGCCCTCCACCGCCGTCATCAGGCGCGTGGCATTGAGATTCTTCTCCTACACGTTGGGGGCATCTAGGGCTGGCGAATACCAAGCCGGCAGCGCGTCAACCTTGACCTTGCGGGGTGCCATCGCTCACTAAAAGGGAAGGAGTGGAGCAGATCTGGAGATTTCAGAAGCAAGGAAGTGAGGAAGGGGATCTGGAGCAAGGTGAAGGAGAGCAATGAAGGCAAGCCTTGTCCGTGCCAGCCTTTTGTTAGTCGGGCAGTTGCTGAGGCAGCCTGGGAAGCGGAGACCTCCATGTCCCATCAAGTCGCCACGCGGCAACCAAGGTCGCAGGCTTTTGGGGCCCGCGGCGCTCCACACTTGCCCTTTGGCTTTGCCGCTAAGTCAAGTCCGAGCGCGCCTTGGGCCCGGGGGCTAGTGTCGGCATTCTGGGAACGGGGGTCCCCAGACTTGCCTGCCTGCAGTGTGCATCGTGGCTCAACCAGTGGCCCAGTACGGCCTATCTTCATCAACCAAACACTCAAGACCCTCGTGAGGGGCCGAGCCTCGTGGGGTGGGCGACGCAAGGCCTCCTTAGGGGTGGCCTCGCCAGGCAGGCTCACGAGGAGGCGAAGAGATCAAGGCAAGGGGTACCTCGCAAGGTGCCCATGACGCAAGCCATGACGATCAAGACCAGGCGGGCGCCAGGCGGGTGTCGGCCCATGTAGTGTCCTTGTTTGCTCTTTGGTGCAATGGGGGCAAGCACAGGCGCGGAGTACCAAGGCATCAGGCAAAGGTTTCCATATCGGTGCAACAAGACCAAGACCAGCAGGACGGCAAGGCAGAGGTCACCGTGGAGCCCAATATTGCATCATCACCAGAGCCTTTGACAAGCGAAGACCACCTTTAGTCAGGATAGCTTGTACTAGTTGTCCTCTTTCAAAATGGCCAGTGTTGGATTCCTTCCCGCCCAATATTTGGGAAGAGGACCAGGGCCTCTATAAATAGGGCTAGCCACCACAGTAAGAAGGGCATCTAATCGAGACCCGGATCGGTTGACTCCGAAGCAACACAACCACAAGAACACCTCTCCTCACGAAGCTGTTCTTCCCCTTGTACTGTTCATCATCAGCCCAAGATGAAATCCACCACACCACACTGGAGTAGGGTATTACACCACAACGGTGGCCCGAACCAGTATAAATCTTGTGTCTCTTGTGTTGTGAGTTCATCTTGTTAGCTTAGAGATCGCGGCGAGGTTGAGGGCGTGAATCAGTAGGAGGAAATCTTCGTGCGCACCCCAGAGTTCGAACCTTAAGTGTTTTGCCGGAACCCGATATCCGACAGATGAAAAGAGATTTAGCAAGTTGCGGCATGAGCTAAATATCTTAGAACCTTCAAATGTTCTTTGAAAAGGACACACATAATAACACTTATGCAAAATTGATAACTTAGATGTGCAACACATTAAGTAATGTTTTTCTTCAATCAATGAAGACTAACCCTCTAAGTGTGAAGAAATTAACGAAGAAATTGATTCTCAGAACCCTACGAGAATTGTACGCGGTGTCTGAAATCACCATTCTTGTACGATGGGCTATGCCACCAACCAAAGTTGAAAATCTACAATTTGAGTTTTTGCAATTTCTTCAATTTTTTCAAATTCTTCAACTTCGCAATTTCCTCAATCCTTCCGACTATGTCCTTCATTGCTATATACATATTTGAGTTTTTCATGTCCTCTACAGCATTCACTTATAGATATTTGTTCAAGTTGCTTTTTCATCTAAGTGAATGTGATTGGACCCATTCCCCCTCTATGCTAAACTCAACCCGGTCTGTTCACAAATTCTTCATGTATGTTCTACTTGAAACCCATTCAAAATCTTCACTGTGTCCTTGACAGCTGAAGAATTTGTGAACCAAACGTTAAAATTTTCATATCTAATTTTTTTCGGCTTTTGCCGCTCAAATCCTTCTGCATCCCACGACAGGATTAAACTACTCACCCACGATCTCACACGATCTCCACCTCTCAGTACGGGGTGACACATGTCGCTAGAATAGCAAGGGTCAGGGGCACGTTCGTCCAATTTCTTCGGACGAGTGGTTTTTCACTTCAGCTATAAATACCCCTCCCCTTCATCTGGGCTCGTTTACTTTGCTCAATCGCTCTCCCTCGCTCGAGCTCTCTGACCTAGCGTCGCCGCTACATTCCATCATCGCCGGTGAGGAAGAGCTTCGCTGCCTCGCCCTTGTCGCCGTCGTAATTGCACCGGCCGCGGAAATCTTCACCTCCGCCGCCGCCATAGCTGTCTTCCTCCGCCAAGTTAGGGTGTGGAAGATTTGAATGGACGAACTTCCACTATTCATCTCACAGTTCATCGTGTTCTTCATCAAGGGTAAATAAAGCTCACATTTACTGCCCTTGTTGATTCTGATGATTTGCAAAAAATCTTCAAAAGGTGTTTATTCTTCAACTTTCCTATCCTTAAACACCACAGTTGCTTCTGTTCTTGATCTATTTCTCTAAGATGTATTTTTCTTCAAGATTCCTCAATTGTGTGGATTTCCAATCTATACAACTCTGGAACCTAAGACAAGAACTCTTAGTGAAATTCTTCAAGACTCCCCTGGTCAAATTCCTCAAACTTGATTCCTTTTTAAAACAAATTCTGAGAACATATATGACCTCTCCACATTCTTCGCACCTATACTCTGTTCACAGGTACACATGTCTACTATTGAATCACTAGGTTCTCATCAACTTAACTCATTTGCAACGTTTCTCGAAGAAAAACTGCATAATTCTTCAGAGACATCTATTGTTCAGAATACTCAGGTGAAGAATATGGCCGATGAAAAGCGTCCTCAGAAGGGAGGAAAAAGGCCTGAAACTAACACTACCTTCAAAATCCCTAAAGAAATTTATGAAGAATACTCTACTCCCGACGAGGCCACGCATGGCAAGGAGAATAAAAATCAATGCAAGGTGCGCATTCAGAGGATCAAATGCAAATGGGCAAGAGAATGGAGAGAATATCGCTATGTCACTCCAAAATATATGAAGAAATTCACTGTCAATCATCCATGCCCAAGACCTCCATTGGCTCCAGGCCAAGAAGCTGATCCCACAAGCATCAGAAAAGGTGAGGAATTTCCCAAGGAGTGGGCCAAGCGCCAAAGAAAATTGGCTAAGGTATCAAAAGAAGGAGTGAAGAAGTTCAATGAAGATTCAACTGCTGCTGAAGCCTCTGCTAGTCAGCCCAAGAAGGCTATGAAGAAGAAATCTGATGTGAAGCCATCTTCTTATGAAATGCCCTCACGGCCCACCCCTTCAAAGCCCTCACGGCCACCTGCTTAAGCAAAATCCTCAGTTGCACCTGAAAAGTCCTCAGCACCTGTGCACCTTGCCACGTGCCAAAGGACGACAGGCTTCTTAATTGCTTTATGAGCTTCAACTAGTTCCTCAGCTCAACCTTAGTTGCTGAAGAAAAAGGCTAATGCTGGACGCGGCACAAGCCAAGTCCTCACAAGAAGCAGGTCGCCTTTGAAGTTCCGTCGTCTGACGATGAAGCTGATGATGATGCACTTGCTGAAATCATCAGAGACTGACAACACCGGGCCGCTAGTGCCAAATGCAGTGTTGTGCCACTTTTGCTGGATCCGAAGATCCTTGATTTCATTGATCTTTGGCATAAAGATCCCAGCACGCCTCTGTTTGATATGCCTCTCACCAGGAGAATGCCGCATGTTGATTGCCTTTATGGCTGAAGAAAAATGGAAATTCGATAAGGCCAGATTAGTGAAGAACACTTAGTACAAGAAGGAGCATTTTTTGAAGAAAAATGTTGTGAACATGTCCACTGAAGAACTTGTGACTATTCAGTCTGAAATCAAAGCTCTTAGTGATGATTTTGACACATACTGTGCTGATTGGCTAGGTGCCAAAGTCAAATTCGTCAAGCTGGCAAAAGGCCTCAAGACCAATGTTGTTACTGAAGCACAACAAGAAATTCCTCTGGGTGAAGCATCTGCTGAGCCCACTGAAGAACATGCCAGCACAGCTGATGAAAATCAGGCTACTGTTGACACTGAGAGTGCCAGGGCTGATGATGTAATTCCAGCTCCTAATGAAACTGCCAAGGCAACCATCAATGTTGCGCCTGAAGATCAATCAGGCCAGCTGAAGAATCTACTGCTGCGCCTAAAGAAACTGAACCCATCAGGACAACTACAACAGTTGTGCCTGAAGAAACTATGCCTCTTTCATCTGCTCCTCCTTCAAAGTCATCACAGATAAAGAGCACTCACCTTCTTTCTGCATCAGAAGCGAAGAAGACAAAGGCTGCAGAAAGGGCAGCTGTGAAGAAAAGGAAAGCACCTGACGCCTCAAAGTCTTCAGCTCCGAAGAAAGTGAAGACTTTGACGAGCTCTTTCAAAAATCCGATCGGTGATGTTCCTCTGTCAGTCATGCCAACAAAGGAGATTGTTACCTTTGGTGAAGAATATGTCATCGCTGATGACATTGATGAAGAAAATCCCTCTGCTACTACGTCAGAGCAGTTGGATGATGAAATTGAAGTGGATGCAATCCCTTTACCACTACAGGTATCATCTCCCGTGCCTCAGTTCACTACTGAAGAGGCAGGCGTGGAAGAAATTGATGCTGAAGATGAGGATGTGCACATCGGGTCTACGACTCCAGTGCTGAATGATGATTATTGGGAAAGTCATCATCCCAATTCTCCTCTGACCACTCCTCTACAGAAAATTCCTTAGTCTCCCATACAAACTGAAGAAATTCATACGGGTTCTAATGAAGGTCAATCTTCACTTCATTCTATTCCTAAAGAAGTTCCAGCTACTAGTGCTGATGAAATGGAGAACAAGACCGCAGAAGAAACTGCTCCTGAAATTCCTCAGCCTGAGGCTCCAGAGGTTGTGCATCAAGAGGCTGTGAAGACTTCCACTACAAATCTTCATCCCAAGCCACAGAATCCTCACCCCAAGAAGTAGAAGTTCAAGGCTGAGGAGTTCTTTGATGAGCATCATTCTTCTCTGATTTCAATCCATATGACTCTGCTCGACTTTGCCGCAAGCGTTTTTGGACTGCCACTCAGATGAACTTCTATTCCTCATTGTTGTTTGATAAGGACAAAGTGTTTGACCATGAGCATCTTCCTCATGTGGATATGGAGTCCCTTCCGTGTTTCATCCCAATCCTTAGTGTTCTTCATGACGCTGGTCTGCTCAATTTCCGCATCGACATCTGTGATTGGAATGAAAAACTTATCCTTCAGTTCTATCCCGCTTTACATCTCACACGCAATGTTGATGATGTGAATTCATGGGTTCTGAACTGGATGACTGAAAACACTCATTACAAAGCTCCGGCCTCTGAATTGCTTCATGCCATCAGTCCTCCCACTGAGGGCGCTCTGACACTCTATGAGGAACCTGAATTGCAAAATCATCTGATGCAAGTGCTGATGGAGCCTTTGAAGGCAGGCCAAGCTCCAAGGACGAAATTCCTCATCAAGGATTTGCTATATGTGCCAAGAACCGTCTATCGCATTTTGGCCAAAACCCTCAGTCCTATCAAGGGCCACAACTTTGAAGATGAAGAATGTCGTGGATTTGTCACGACAGATGTCCTAGTGTGAGGACTTAGTCGTGAGGCCAAGGCATCTATGTGGTAGCTTGAGAGGGGTTGATCGGGATGAGAGATGTGAGGCGCATCAACACACAAGACAAGGATTTAGACAGCTTTGGGCCTCGGGAAACATCATCCGGTAATAGCCCTACATGTTGTTTGTGGCTAGGTCTCATTATGCTCATGAGGGAGTCGCTGCATAAATCGGCTCTCCTAAATGTGTCTAGCCATAGAGATTACTTCTCCCCCTTTTTTAGGGTGTCCTGCCCCTCCTTATATAAGTTGGAGGGGCGGGTTACATGTGGAGTCCTAGTAGGACTGGGACTATTCTATAACAAGCGGAATCCTAGTCTTGCCCCCTTAAGGGAAAACTCCTTATGCCTTTCCTCGTAAACCGGCCCACCATAACATGAGCTGGTCGTCTGGGCCTTGGGCCTTGCTGTCCGTTTGACCCGCCCGCCGGGCCACTAGTGAGTCATAATGTTCAGGCGGGTTGCCCATAAACCGCCAGGTCCGGGCAGGTCGCCAGTGACTCGCCAAGCTCCAACCGGGTCATACATCCGGCGGGTTACACCGTGGGTTATCTCCCCGACAAAGAAGTTGTTGGCATCATGAAGAATCTGCTTTTCAACATCATGCATGGCATTCCTATCAACTACCATGATTTCTTCATGAGGACTTTGGCCAATGCTGCTTTATCACCTTTTGAGTTGAAGCCTTACGCTTCTTGAATCATGAAATTCATCAGATCAAGGACTTCAATTCATTACAAGGTTGACTTTCAGAATCATCTCAGCTATTGGCCCCCAATTGAAGTCCTCAAACAGACTATTTCCTCAGCTGATGAGAAGGCAAGGCCGCTATCATTGATGAAGGCACTTGTCCTCTAGACGGTCGATTTCGATAGGCTGCATCCTACTCAACCAATGATGACATTGCCACACATGACACTGCTGCAAATGCTTCAAAGAAAAATCCTCAAGCCACTGCTCCGTGTGTAATGACTGATCGTGAGATGCTCCTAAGTCTTCATCAGAAGGTGGATAGAAATCATAAGTGGGTCAAGCGTCAGTTTGGTGCAATTCTTCACAACATGACAGTCACTCAAAATTCTATGAAGAAGAATCACTACTATTTGCATCAAGTCTTCGACCGCACCTGGGTTGTTCCTTCGCATATATACACTGATGATGAACTCAAGCAGATGGACTTCCAACAAGACTTTGACTGGTCACAACCACCCTTGAAGAAATTCAAGAAGGTCAAAGTTCCTCCACTGGTCATCAGTTCATATTCTTCATCGCGCGAGACAGACAAAGCTGAAGATTTAGATGACACTGTGGCAGGCCCTGCAACAACAGATGACCCCAACAACGCTGGCGCTCCTCCATCGACATCATGATGATATTCTTCAGGGGCGTTAGTCCTCATTTTTGGTCCCTTTTGGTCATTTGATGATAAAGGGGGAGAAATTTGAGTTAGTCATCAAGCGGGTCTATTATATGGGCATTGTTTTTGCTAAGTTACAACTCTTGTTCTTCTGAAGTGTTTGCTTCGCCGAGTTGTAAAGTTAACGTCCTTGGTGGTCTGGTACTTTTGACTACTTTATACATGCTTAATTCCTCAAATACTTAATGCACGCATGCTGAATTTCGTCAGACACAATATTTCATCATGCATTTCAAATTCCTCATATTATATGTCAAATGCGTGTATGAATTACAAGATATAGGGGGAGATCTCCATGATATTACTCTACAATGTGCATCTATTATCTAAAGCAAATTCCTCAAATATGCACATCTTCAGGGGGAATTCTTCTATATCTTGTTATCAAAATCCTCAATTTTTTGCTCTTTCAATTGGTATGTTTATCCCCGTTGAAAACTTAACATATTTGTCATCAATCACCAAAAAGGGGGATATTGTAAGTGCATCTAGTGACCCTTAGTGATTTTGGTGTATTGAAGACTTATAGGTTAAGCGATTAATGTGTTTGTGAGTGTACACAGGCTCTATAAGTCGATGAGGAGTTTGATATCTATGATGAAAGTCGACCCCTAAAAATGTATGTCTTCAGCTGAAGACTTTGGTTCTCCTGAAGATTCTGAAAGTGAAGAAATTGGTGTGACCCTGAATACTTGGATATTCATGCGAGGATTATGAAGCGTGAAGACTTCTGTTTTCGTAGTTTCATTTTCTCTTTTTTGAGTCATAGGAAACACCATACTGTTAAAGGGGGTCGAGGTAATAGTAAGGAAAGTGATTTCCAAGTGATGCTCATCTCAAAATCCTACAACTACCCAATCCTTTCGAGTAAAGCCATTGAAAATCTCATATCAGTCCAGTCGATTTCTTCAGTGACAGAGACGAAGATCTTCTGGTCTCTGAGGAATTTTTTTGACTGGGGAATTTGGAATTTGCCAGTGCAGATTGCTACACAGTGAGGAACATGATAGCCCCGAAGAATTTGAACCTCAAATCCGACCGTTGTTGTGCTATGCGCCAGCTGTCCCAAAATATCTACCCACCTAACGGTCATATCATTGAAGGGTATTTATGCATTATCATGTCGGGCTGTTCCCTAGGCTATAAATAGCCGCCCCCTACAACCACTAGCTGGTTGGGTGCTCCGAGAGAAATTGACACTTGTCATTGAGAGCATCCCATCCTCCGAGGACTTTGAGCAAAAATCATCAAGTGAGGAAAACCCAAACCCAAACCCAAACACCTACAAACCCAAAGTGATTGAGCATCACTAAAGAGAGTGTTCCTGTGTGGAACCGACGCTTGTTACCTTTGAGGACTGTGTATCGGCGTCATGGTCTGAGCATCCAAGAGGAATTGTGGATCGCCGAGTGACCAAGTCTGTGAAGGTTTGGAAGTCACCTGAAGACTTACCATGAGTGATTGGGCGAGGTTTGTGTGACTTTAGCTCAAGGAGAATACGGTGAGGATTGTGTGTCCGGGACTGTGTGTCCTCGGGATTAAATACCCAGCTGCTCCAACCAGACGTACAATTGTCACAGCAGTTGGAACTGGTGTACCAAATCATTGTATTCATGAAGCCAACTGGTTCTATTTCCTCAACCCTTTCATATCCTCATTCATGTGTTGATGAACCTGATCATTACTGTTTGAAAACATTGACTGAAGACTTTCTCTATTTCCTCAATCCTAATTCTTCAGTCACATAGTCTTCAGCCTGCTTATCCAGTTTTCACGCTATTTGTACTTTGTACTTGTTTTCATTTCATCATGATGACTGTGTTGTTGCTCTGTTATGCTTATGCATGAGTACTTATTCCAGTGCTAGTGTGTCGTTGCTTCAGAATTTCTTCAAATAGAAATTCCTAAGTGACGAGTTTGTAAAAAAATCGCCTATTCACCCCCTCTAGTCGATATAACGCACTTTCAGGGGGTGGCAATGTCATGTTGGCAGCGTTGAGGCTCGAAACGGCAGTGGAGCAAGGGTGGCGGTAGAGCTACGAGACGTCCAATGCGGAGGGGGAAGAAGAGAGGAGAGAGCAAACGGAATCTGTAGGTAGGGATGGATTTGGTGCAATTTGTGGTGGGGTCCGGGCGTCGGGTCCTACATGGCGGACGCACTCAGGTCTCCCCGTATCCTCCCTACATTTGGGCTGGATATGGAGGCGCCGGTCAGCCGGGGCATTTGACATCGGTTTGAGGCGCCAGTCTAGGTCGGTGTTTTTTGACCGGCCAGTGATCGTGGCGTCCGCCTGGGTGTTTGGGGGGGGGGGGGGGGGTTCTGAGGCGTCCGGCAGTAGATGCTCTTAGATTGGGAGAACTGGTTGCAGAACGATTTTCTATCTCCCGGTCTTTCCACCGGGAGTTGGAAGCAAGATCTCGACATTGAAGTTGGTGAGTTTGTGCCGCTGAATAATTACAAAGAAGCCCTAAACGGTTTTTAAGTTTTAACTCTGGCTAGTAGCATTATGTGTGCAAACATGTTGCATTACATATGAATTAATTGCACACCATAAAAACAAATCGTATAATGATTCTAGTAACATCAATTTAGTATCTTAGATGTTAAGCTTTTTTTCTTGGGAGACGCTACGCGTCCGCCGGGTGATCCGTATGGAACATCTGTCACCTCACCAGTCGTTCGATGTACGCGCGCGCAGCCGTCCGACCTACTTTTGGCGCGCGGCTCGGTCTCCTTCCCCGACTCATTAATTCCTGAAACAACGATCGAGTTGCAGAAACAAGCGTCTCGCGAGCCATTCGATGTGTGACGTGAGCCGTTCAATCCTCCTCTCTAATTTCCTGCAACGACGCACTTGTTACAAGATCTGGTCTTCTCTGATTTCCTGCAACAAGACCTTATTGCGAAACCTTATCTTCTACAATTTTCTGCAACAAGACTCATGTTGCAAAACTTCTTCTTCTTTAGTTTTCTGCAACAAGACAGAAACATCTGTAGATTTTTTTTGCAACAGAGTTTGTTATATAATATTTTCCATAACAAAGATCGTGTTGTGGAAACATCTATAGAATTTTATTTACAACAAAGTTTGTTATAGAAATATTTTCTGCAACAAAGATCATAGGTGATGCTGCGGAAATATTTCCAACACAGATACTATTGTAAAAATATTTGTAACAGAAGTTGCGTTGCGGAAAATATTTGTAACATATGTCATGTTGCAGAAATATTTTTGGGCTTTGCTTTGTTGCAAAACTAGACCCGTCGTAAACAATTGCAACACCACATTTGTTTCTGAAATATAGCCTCTGTTTCGAAAGCATGTTCGATAAAGGACGACATGCAAGCCTTCATTTGGACGCGTGTCATGCAGCGGAGGTGGCGGACGCGGCCACTACGATCCGCCGGATGACGGTAAGCTTTTCCCTTTTTTCTTTATAGACAAAACTTATAATTTTTTTGTATTTTTAATAATATCATTGTTTCGTTAAGCACCATTATTTTTCTTGAAGCCTTGGTCAATTGTTTGCTATGGGGTGCTTGAGTCACTTTGTCTTCAGTTCTAGTCGATTCTGTGAATTTTTTGGTGAATTATATTATATTTGTCTACTTTTGCGAAATTGTATGCACTACATGTTAGTTGATTTTATTAAACTTATTTTTTTACAATTATATTTCTTGTGCGGACCTACACTTTTACCTTTTGATGTAATTGCGGGTTTATTGCAATATTTTTAGCAGTGGCAATATTATTTGCAAATCTGCATTTGCACTTCATGGTGAGAAAGGAAGTGACCAAGACATGTAAAAGAAAAAACAGTCACCTACACTCTTAAACAAGCCTCGAGTACTAAAGTCAGAGCCTCAGTCAAGAGCATGTTCCATTTGCAACCTTAAAGTTTGCCGATCGTTCGCCCAGGGGCTGCCTCGAGCGTATTCAGTTCGCTTGAGGAGGGGGGAACGTTTCGGTCGCTATGGCCCATAGGCCCAGTTATCATTTTTTTGGAGAAAAAATGCCAATTGCAAAAAAGGATCATAATTGTCATGATCTGAATTATGAAAAATGCCATGCTATTTTATAAAAATGTCATTTATCTAATTTATAAATTTACAGAGGTGTGATCAAAAGAAAAGAATGCCGTGTGATCTAGAAAAAGATTGTCATGCTACCACCCTCTGGATAAAATATATTTTATCTGGATAAGCCTCCAATTAGATTCTATATTTTTGTTTCCAAAAACATGAAAAATGACACACAAGAATTGACATGGTGAAAAAAAAATGTCATGTCATAAAAAATAAAGGGCATCATCTTAATAATAAAAATGTCAACCTCTTAAAAATAAAAATGGCATGTTATTGACAATTAAAATTTCATGCTCTCAATAATAAAGTGGCCATCCTCTTATTAATAAAATGACATGTCATTATTATTAAAATGACATGCTCTTAATAATAAATTATCATGTTATTATAATAAAAATGCCATGTTATTAATAACAGTAATGCAATGTTTTGGAAGACAAAAAACCTAATAGAAATAGGAATTGTCATTCTACCTATACTAAAAATGCACATGGCAAGCCTAAAAAAATACCCTCTAAAATCAGGATTTTTGTTATTCAAAACTAAAAATAAATCAGGATTTTAGAATATGTTTTCAAATGTAAAACGAATTTAAATCAACCTTCAAAGTATATATAGCAACTTTTACTGCACTGTTCACAGGACACCTTCGGTCCAAGTGGTAGACGCCTTGTCATTGCTTAAGGAGGCCATGAGTTCGATCCCCACCCTTTGTGCCCCTCGGTGGTATATTTGCGTGGGAGAATAAAACCAACCAAGCCTTGGGTTGCGATTCGTTAGAGAAGATCGAACGATAGCCGACGTTTGCTGCAAAATGCCAGATATCTGACGTTTGCCATATAGCATATTCGCCTATACATTACTCATGTTACAAATGTGTCATCTGTATGGTTTGTTGTCGAAGTTTTTTCCCTGCGAGAGGTTTGTTGTCGAAGTTGATGGTTGCGACACTTTTCGGGCTATATGTTCCGCATGTCATACACTCATGTCCTCGCTAAATCTTGCCACGCTTGCAATGATTATTCTACGGGAAAATGCCTTCTCCGGTCACTAATCCAGAGTTCAAACAAAGGCAACATGTTTTTTGTTTTCTAGGTAAAACAGAAGGCAGCTGGTTCGGCCGTTGTTTTTGAGCGGCCTGCGTGGCAACAGCGGCTGTCCCTTCCACAAGTGTGGGGGATAGGGACGGATTAAAATCCTCCCTGGTTCCATTCGAAAAAGAAAAAAAAGATCCTCCCTGGTTCCATAACTTCCATTAACACATGCACCCAAAAACACGACACGATCCGGGTCCAAGCACCCATCGACGACGACAACGCTGTCAGGTGGGGCGCAGCCGTGCGAGAGGCCCGCGGAGGCGGAGCAGCGCGTTTCATTTGGGCGGGACACGCAGAGGAACAGTAACATCTTCCACCAAATCCAGATACTCTGCTGCTGTACTTGTGTCCCGATTTATTGCCAAGTACCCCCCCCCCCCCCCCCCCAACATTCAATAACCCCCCAGGCCCGGGCCCAGGCCCAGACCCTACCGCTGCTGGCCGACTGGCCGTGGACGTAAAGGATCCTCAATACAGGTACATGTACCGCTAATCGCTTTACAAAGCGCACTCGCACAGCACACATGGCACACTCAATTGGGAGCAGTGAGTACCCCTCAAAAAGCAAAATTGGGAGCAGTGAGTACGGAGCTGGGTTGCTCAACCTTTTTCATCAGAGTAGTAAACATTATCCATACGGACGCTCGCTGGATCGGCGATCGTGTCGCTCGTTTGCGGTGCGAGGCGGCCGCTCCGGAGTGCTCTCCTGTCGTCGTCGTGAGACGACATCGCGTGCGCTTGCTTGCACGCCATTTTCCGGTAGATAACGGTGCCTACCGCATATCAGCCCAGCCGCCTCCCTCTTGAAAGAAACCTTGGACAGCAGCCGCTCCCCAATCCAACGTCTCTTCCTTCTCCGTCTGATGCTAAAGAGCTGAAAGGGGACGAAGATCCCGGATCTACGTCTCGGTGTTGTGGTTAGATCTCTTAAATTTACGGCTTGATTCTATTGCCCGTGGCGGTGCTATGATCAAGAAAAGCTTTTCCCGACTCTTGATTCGCCACGTCGGCGATGGTTTTGTCAGTGCCACAAAGCTGGGCGGGGATCGTCTGGCCACTGCCCTTCTGGAGTGGTGTATTTGGTTGTGTCTTGTGTTATGCATAAGTTTTTATAAGACGTCTTTTAGCGGAGTGGACGAAGTTGTGTTTGTGCCTTAGACCTCTGCTTCCTTCTCCCACTCATGATGTTTGCCCAATTTTGGCACATTGAGGAGTATGGATATTAGGTCTCCTTGAATCTGTCTAGCTAGATTTAGCATGGTCGTTCAACCTTGTTTGTCAAGCCGGGCCGGGCCGGCTGGAGTTGGCAGTCACGGCTGACATCTTGGAGGCCTTTGGGGTGGCTTCTGGCCTTCGAGTGAACCAGAGCAAGAGCGCGGCCTTCGCTATCCGTTGCTCTGATGATCAGAAGATTTTGGTGGGGCAATCTCTAGGGTTCTCGTTCAGCCACTTCCCATGCAAATATTTAGGCCTTCCGCTCACCATTCGTAAGCAGAGCAGACCTCGGCTCAGTTGCAGTACCTGGTTGACCAGCTAGCGCGTCGCCTCCCCACTTGGCGCGGCTCCGCCATGCCCAAGAGTGGCAGACTACTGTTAGTACAAGTTGTACTTTGTGCCATCCCCATTCACGCCATGATGGGCTTAGACCTGCTGGCCAAGACAATTGCAGCGATGAATAAGATTATCAGAGGCTTTCTATGGTGCGCTAAGGCAGAGGCCAACTGAGGACAGTGTTCGGTTGCGTGGGATGTTGTGTGCACACCCAAATGGGCAGGTGGTCTGGGGGTTCCAAATCTGAGATGGCTCAATGTAGCCATGCAGGCTAGGTGGCCTTGGCTGCGCCGAGCTGATTCTACAAGACCCTGGAATGAGTTTGACATCCAAGTTCCGACAGAATCTATTCAGCTCTATCGCTCGGGAACAAAGTCAACAATTGGCGACGGCTCCAATACCATCTTCTGGGAGGACCGCTGGCTGGAGGGATCCAGGATTCAGGACATCGCCCCGAGGGTATATGCTAAGGTGCCGCCCAGGAAAAGGCACGGTCTGACCGTGCAAACGGCTATCCAGGAGGGTTTTTGGCCTCGGAATATTAATCCCAATCTAGACTTGGACGAGCTGCGTGAGTACGTAAACCTCTGGCATCGGGTGGCCATCATTCAAGTGCAACCAGATTCGCCTGACAGACTATCTTGGGCTTGGGAGGGCAATGGCGCTTTCTCTGTTAGATCGGCTTGTGCCGCCATGTTCGCAGGGAGGACTGTCAGCCCCACTGCAGATTTTACGTGGAGATCGAGGGCACCTCAACGGTGCCGCTTCTTCTCCTGGTTGGCTTTGCGTAACA
Source organism: Triticum aestivum (assembly GCF_018294505.1). Classification (NCBI taxonomy): domain Eukaryota; kingdom Viridiplantae; phylum Streptophyta; class Magnoliopsida; order Poales; family Poaceae; genus Triticum; species Triticum aestivum. The sequence goes on along the minus strand of NC_057810.1, from coordinate 611,777,907 downwards.
GATGCTGGACCTCCGACAGGTTGGCTCAGAGAGGACTCCCGCATCAAGAAACTTGCCCGTTCTGCAATCAGTGTGAGGAGTCTATCAACCATATCTTGATGGAGTGTGTTTTTGCTAGGACAGTGTGGCATGTGGTTTGCACGGCCATTGGAAGGCCGGAGTGGGTGCCCACGGCAGTTGACACGCTGGAGGACTGGTGTCAGAACAAGCACGCCCCGGTTGGACAGTTGCGAGACTTCCACACGATCTTGGTGCTCGTCCTTTGGGAACTGTGGAAGCACAGAAACGGTATTGTGTTTGATGGTGAGTTGCCCTCAATCACTCGCATCGGAGCGCGGATATTGGAGGAGAGCAGGACGTGGGCTGCGGCCGGTCTTCTTAAAGGAGAAATGGGGGAATTCTTCGGTAGTTTGTCACGGTGGGTAGATCACGAGTAATCCGTTATTGTAACTAAGGTGGATTGGGCGAGGCTGCCCATAACGTTGTACGACGCTGTTTAGGGGCTCTTTACCCCCTCTCTATCTTATATATATATGATGCGCATGCTTGTGCGCATTTGAGAAAAAAAAACCTTGTTTGTCGACTTTTTTTGTGGGACGGTGATGTGATTTTTAAAAGGCTGTCTCGTTGTCTCCTAGCTCTGATAGACGACTTCGGGATGTTGCATCAACAACATGGCCATCTCCACGAATTTAGGGCCCCAGTGCAAAATGGAAATAAGGCCCTATAAAACTTTAAAACTTAATATAAGTAAATAACCAAAATAACATGAGCATATAACTAAAGAACTATTTGAATCCAAGCCGCTTGCCGGGCAGGTTGAAGCACGTAGTGCTCCCTCCTCCGGTGTCGGACCTCATGCAGACGGTTGATGGTGGTTGACTGTAGGGGGCATTAGCCAGCCTTTGATCAGTTGTCAGCCATGATCAGCGGATCACACATAATGTGACGGATGGAGTTTCAACTGTCAATTTCTATAAAATATAAGAAAAACATTTTTTTCGTCCAAGCATTCTCAAAACACCTTCCAAACAAACTCTATTCATGGTATAAACTCACAAATATACACTCCAAAGCGATTAATCGCACAACTATGGAAATAAAAAACCAGAAGAAAGAAGTCACACCACCAATCAAGGGACGGGAGGAAGGGAGAAGGCAGAAGGTGGAGAGGTTACCAGGTCGGGGCAACCAGAAGTCGGCGGCGTATAGCTACCACTTCGAAAGATGACGCGACAGGGAACGTCGGGTTGGAACGGAGGAGACTGGGGCGAGGGAAGGTCGGGATGGGACTGGGGAGACGGGGGCAAAGCCGATGTGGAGAAGATGGGGGAGATGCCAGGATGGGGCTGTGGAAGTCTAGCACGGGGCACGACTAGACGGGACGAGCCGCTGTAGTGGCAAGGGGGTAAGGCGAACACTAGGCACCCTTGTCCACCTGATGGCAGCGTGAATGGAGGCAGAGAAGAACCATACGAGGCTACAAGCATTCTGTTGGGGATAAAAAACGAACATGTAAGCTCGTTGTTTCTCTAGCGGTTTTCCCTCTCGACCGGGGCACAAAATTTTGGGGGCCTGGCGGTCGCACCGCTCACACATGTCCCTCGACGGGCCTGATAACAATGTTTCCTTGGTTTCAACAATGGTTCAAAGCACTAGAGGCATCGAGCTTCACTCACAACGACGCACCATGAGTGAGGAGGTAGAAAATGTCCTTGTAAAGATTTGTTGAGTTCAATATATTCACTTTGATTCTTAAGATATTGTATATTGATATTGTTGGTGCTCATTCCATGTAGAAATTTTGGAAACCTATGACATTGATCAACTAAATCATTGTTGACTGGGGATTTTGACCCTAGGCATCCAAATTTGGAGCTGGTCATCAAGATACCTAGACCCAGTGATTATGTATGCTTGTGTGTTTTCTCTATACTATTGTTAGTAGAGGTTGTCTACTCGGAAAATCCATCTCTGCACTCGAGCTCATCTGCACCCGCTTTGACAAAAAAAATTCAAAACAAATACTAGAAAAAATAAAAAAAATCCAAAAAAGTTGGCCGTAGAAAATTTGATGCGCGAACCCCGCTCCAAATTTTAAGTCATTTGGACACCTGAGCAGCTCTCAGCAAAAAAGACAAATTGAGGGTTTGTAAAAAAGTTTAGTGTTCATGTATTGTTTTGGCCCGATTTGTCTTTTTCGCTGAGAGCTGCTCAGATGCCAAAATTACTTGCAATTTTGAGCGGGCCTCACACGTCAAATTTTCTACCATAGATTTTTTTTTTGGATTTTTTGAATTTTTTTGATATTCTTACGATTTTTTTCTAACCGGGTGCAGATGAGCCTGGGCACCGAAAAGCCCCACAAGCTTGCACTCCAAAATCTCAATCACCCTCTTTGGGAGGGCATCGCGTTGTACTTTGTGTTTTATATAAGGTTTTTTTGTTTGGCTTATAATGTGGCATATATATATATATACCCGGCCTCTGCACAATTAAAATGCACACGATCAATATCAATAACCACGCAAAAGATCATGATGGCTGCAAGTGCATATAGTGCCTCCTTTGTGGTTTTGGGGTATTGCTGACAAAATTGGTTAAGAGACTAATGTGTTTGTGACTATACATGTGTTTGTGACTATACATTGGTTAAGAGTCCAATTGATGCAAAGACAATATTTCGAAGTGTGCTCAATCGAAGCCTATTTCTTCAAGTGAAAACTTTGGAATTGTCTTCGAGTGAGTGCCCTTTTCTTCGGTGTCTGAGACGACAGTGTTTGGGACGCTTTAGTCAAAGTCCTCTCTTAAGAGTTAGAAAACCAGCAGTTTGGTACTTCCACTGTGAGGAATTTGAGAGTTCAAATTTTCGACCGTTGCCTCGTTGGCGATAGCTGGTTGGCAAGCCTGTCCCGTCCAACGTCATAACGGACCTCGAGTTGCAACCCCCGGCTGAGCCAGCCCTCTCCACCGCATTTGAGTCGATCCTAGTGAGGAAAGACATCGTACCTAATATCCAAAGTGATTGAGTGTCACTAAGAATATGTTCGAATGAACCGGAGACTTGTTACTCTTGAAGACACTGATCTTTCAGACGGTTAGGTTAGGCATTAGATCAGAGCATCCAACAGCCATTGTGAATTGCCGAAGAACGAGTACATGAAGGTTCAGAGATATAGATTAAAGATCTACCACAAGTGATTATGCGAGGTCTAAGTGATCTTAGCTCAAGGAGAATATGGTGGTGACTTGGTCTTCTAAGTTAATTCTCAACCTCTCCAACCAGACTTAGAGTTATCACAACAACTCGAATCGGTGCAACAAATCGATTTTCTTCACCGAGTCTCTCGTTTCATATTCTTTATTTTTGTTTATTTTGTGTAACTTGCATTTTCTGAAGAATTAAAACCCTCTCCTCTCTGAAGACTTTTTCTGATGACTTTGATATTCCACTGCACTTAGCTATGCTCCACTTTATTTTCAGTGTCGTTAGTCCGAAGTGTATTTGTCTTTGTGTTATACTAGATCACTTTGTATTGTTACCTACCTTGCATGCTATCTTCTGTTCCAATAACTCTGGCCTGGCCTGGTTCTAAATGCATGATTATTGTAGTTTTTTTTCTTTCAATCTGCATTTCTTCTGTGGGCGATCCAAAAGTGGACACATATGATGCAAGCACGCACGATCTGAAAGTGAACACAACCATACAAATTCGAAACCATGCACACACCAGGCAAGCAACCGGGATGTCAAGAGTCATTCGCAGAGGGAACTTCCGCTGGTACACACTGGTCGTAGATCAAACTGGCAAGAGGAGACAATACTGTCAAAATCTCACATTCAAGACACCGCACGATCCGATGTGCACGTGTATGCTGTTGGTGAATCTAGGCATAGTCACCACCCTAAATAATACAACACAAACCTTTAGTACAACGTCAAGATTGCAATTAGCCGCCACTATCTCCGTCGAACTTGACCCAGCCAACATCATCGACACTATCACGCTGTACTTTTTGTTTTGTAAAGGGAGTGTTTCTATTGGCTTCTTTTGTGTGGTTTTTTTTTATGAAGAAGGCGTTTCTATTGACTTATAAGATAGCAGCCAGGAAAAGCAAACACCAATACATGATCGTAGCTATGATTATGCGAACTAAAAAAAAGCAACGATGATCCATACCGAGAAGTTGTTGAGCCACCGAAAAATAATACAAGCTCGCACAATCCAAACATGGACTCAACCACGTAGACTAAAAACCATGGTTACACTACTGAAACAATCCAATTTCCAAGAGTCATACGCGGAGCCTAGAACATCTGTCGGCATATGAATTATGTTAGTTGCAGATCAAACTGGCGAGAAGAGACAATACCGCCAAAATCTCACATTGAAGGCACCCGATGGTCCCACATCTCCGCCCCGCAAGTGTATGTTGGTGATGAATCTAGACATACCCCTCCCCCCCTAAAAAAAGCATTACAACACGATTCTTCACTTCACCGCCATGGTTGCAATCAGTTGCCACTACTTTGCGTCCCGCTTCACCTGACCATCCGCACCGCTGACCAACATCATCGTAACTCGGCAACACAAAAGAAATCAGCAAAAACGCCACCAGTCATCATTATTGTCTAAAAAGGCCTAACTTCAAAACGATGCCTCCAATGGGGAATACGAGCTGAGCGCCGCTATCATTCGATCCAGGCAAATCCAGGCCTAGGGTTTCCCTCAAAGCATTTTGGGAGCGGAGTCAAGGATTGCATGTCAACGCCTTCAACAAGTGAGCGACGCCCTTGACTTTTGCCAGCACTCCTTGCCCCCCCCCCCCCACCATCGAAACACCAAGACAACTGCTCGTCGCCCAAGGGGTCCGCCACGATCAACGCCCCGCCGTGACATGTGATGTAGGAGGATGGTCGTCGCACTTGAGGCTGGAGGTCGTAGTGGGGATGCTCTATTGTCTGAATTGTTGTGCCGGATGAAGATGTGGACGCCTGGAGCCGACCGCCCTTGCCGCAGCCCAAAGCCACCGCCAGGTGATCTACCGCTCAACGACGAAGACAGAGGTGGAGCCCCGCCGCCATCCTTGGCCTCCGCACGAGCTTCGCCCGACGCTGGCCTCTGATGGCGATGAGGCGGGAGGGGGCAGATGGCTGCGAAGGTGGCGGCGACACGCTGTACATTTCATTGGACGGATATAATTCCCCGTGTTTGAACATTTTGACGTCCAATCATGTATGAAAACCCGCACACATCATGACACGACGCCATCGTCTTCTCGCGAGGCGACCGGCCTGATCGCGCCACCCATCGCTGTAGTGAGACAACTTTAGCTTGCGTGTCGATGGAGGAAGGAAACCAAACCAGACCAAACCAAACCACGCTGTCTTCAGCCGGCGGAGCCCAGGAGGGCGACGAGGTGAACAAGGGAACAAAAAGGAGAGCCATCCGAGACCGATGTAGGGGGCCGGCCGTTCATTTCGCTTTGCTTCTGCAGTTCTGCTTCTGGCCGTGTCCGTGTGTGTGTGTGGATCAGACGGGGACGGACCACGGGTGGGTTCGGCCGCCCCGCACTCCGCCCCCGCGCCCCGCGCTCGTCCGCGCGCTGGCCTGGCACCCCCTACTGGCTGGCTCTACCTCGCTCGCTAGCAGCCGCAGCCGCAGCCGCAGCCACCCCACCCGGCTTCTTCCTCTCCCTCCCTCCCTCTCGTCTGGCCTGCCTGGTTGGTTCCCTCCTCCCTCGCCACGGTCGCCGTCGCGGGATCGCCACCACCGAGCCCCCACTGCCCATCACCCGTAGCTCTCTCCAGCCTACAGCAGATCAGCAGCAGGAGTAGGCCGCAGCGGCAGCGCCTGCCCAGCTCCGCCGCTGCTGCCGCCGCGCGGCCGTCGATCTCCGCCAGCCTTTCGCCCTCCCAATTCCACCCACCCACCAAAAAGAGCCCCTACACGCCGCCGCCCGAGGCTAGCTAGCTCGCTCGCTCGCCCGCGCTTCGTGAGCCGCTCCAGCATCGCAGGAGGCCGGGCCTGTGGCTGCGAGGCGAGCGCCGCTCAATTGGCTTGCCGGGGGACGCCACGCCACGCGGCGGGCCTTTGTCCAGAATATTTCCGGCACAGAAAAAGCTAGTAGAGCTAGCGAGCGAGCCTGGTGCGATTCCTCCCCAATTTTTAATTGGCTTCGGCAGCCGCGCCAGCCAACGGCGAGCCCGCCCGCCCACCCGCCAGCCGGAGGTAGGGGAGGAGCACTGGAGTAAAGAGGCGCTGCCGCTGCGGATTTTATTAATGCGGTTTAGCGAGCGGGCGGGCTAGCTAATTATTTTAGCGCCGCTGTCTCGGCTGGGAACTCGCGAAAGCTCGGCTCTTTTGAGGCCGCCCCTGCCCCCGCTCGCCGCCTCCTCCGCCCAACCCCTCCGCGCCGCGCTCCCGCTCTCTCGCTTGTTTTTCTTCTGGGTACCAGTGCGCGCCTGCTTTCGCTGGGGCCGGGGCCGGCGGTCGTCGCGCATTCCCACAAGCATATGGTGCGCATTGTGCGGGATGGGGAGTAGTAGTAAATTGGGGGAAGCCATGGAGGAGAAGGGGGGCAGGGTGGGGATGGGCAAGTACGCGGCCAGGAGGGGCTGGAGGCGCCTGGCGGCGGTGGCCTGGCTGGTGGCGGCGGTCGCCTGCTCGGCCGCCGTGCACTGGCAGCTGCGCCGGGAGACCATGGAGCGCGCCGAGGAGCGGCTCGTCAGCATGTGCGAGGAGCGGGCCAGGATGCTGCAGGAGCAGTTCGGGGTCACCGTCAACCACGTCCACGCGCTCGCCATCCTCATTTCCACCTTCCACTTCGAGAAGAACCCCTCCGCCCTCGACCAGGTGAGCAAACAACACAAACGAGCTGCCGATTTGTTTCTTCCTCTTCCTCCTCGATTGATGTATCCGTTCATTCGTTCATTCCCATGTCGCCGCGTGCTTCCAATCCCGCGGCAATGGCGGGCTCCAGAAATCCTAAACAAGTATAGTACTAGCAAAACATGGTTGTTGCATCTCTTTAAAAAAAGGATATTTCCTCGTGGTGGCTCGATGCTTACAGAGTTGCAGGCTAGTCGTTTAGCGGCACATTATTGTTTTAGTCGGTTCGTTGTGGGCCTCTTGATCTTTGAATATGTGGCATTCTTGCAGCTGTTGTGTTTTTTTCTATGCTCCAAACCTCCAAGACACAGAGTCAGAGACGTCTCTGAACTACTAGGCCGGTAGAAGAAGAACATTGCTCTGTTTGTTTTTGGAGTGGTTAATGGTTGGGTTTGGCCAATGCTTGACCGACTCCATTTGTTTATGCTCACAATCGTAGCAATGCAGTGCTGGCTGCGGTTGTCCAGTGATGGGTTCTTGATCCTACTTTTTTCTCCTAAAATATTCCCTAAAGGTGTCCTCTTTTGGGAATTCCGAGCCCGCTGCTTTTGTTGATTAAGTGGTAGCTTTAGACTTTTAGGAGTACCTTGGCAAGGCAATATGGTATTTGAAGGCACATTCTGGTTGTTGCAACAAGCAACAATGAGTAATGCCCTAATTTGGTTGGTGGCCCTAGTTGCTATCTTTTTTTTTTTGGATACTGACCTAGTTGGGTGAGTCTCTTGCTATAATAAAAAAATCACATGGATTAGGTGCAGTTTAAACTTGATCTTTTCTTACTTTCTTGGATGCTCTTGGTTATTCAATCTTAAATCTGTCAATTCGCTGCTGGTGTGCTTTACCCTACATTTTGCTGAAACTTTTGCTGCAGGATACTTTTGCAAAGTACACGGCAAGGACATCATTCGAGCGTCCGCTGCTAAATGGGGTGGCTTACGCACAGCGCCTCTTTCCTCATGAGAAGGAAACGTTTGAAAGACAGCATGGATGGATTATGAGGACTATGAATCGAGAGGCTGCACCTCTCCAAGATGAGTACGCCCCGGTGATTTTCTCCCAGGATACGGTCTCCTACCTTGCGCGCATGGACATGATGTCTGGGGAGGTGTGATTTCTTACTGCATGATGGTTTCTTCTGTCCGTTGATTCTTAGTTCATTGAGGGCAGGGGACACGTTGTGTTGCAAGTCTTAAGTTTGGTTCAGTGTAAATAATCCGTTTGTTTCGCATGTAGGAGGACCGAGAAAACATCTTGCGTGCGAGGGAAACTGGCAAACCTGTGTTAACAAACCCATTTCGGCTTCTTGGGTCGAACCACTTGGGGGTAGTACTCACTTTTGCAGTGTATCGCCCTGATCTACCTGCTGATGCATCAGTTGAGCAACGTGTGGAAGCAACTGCTGGGTAAGATGATTGGACTATCTTCCAAATGTGATGACCCATAAAACCTGTATTTGCATGTCATTTCTTTAGTGTTGGCTATACAATACTTCAAGGCATCAAAGCAGATGATTCGACATAGCATACAATAACCTAGAGAACTTGCATTAATGTATCATTATTCGTACATATATAGTATTAACTTATTGTCCTTCTTTCTCTCATTCAGCAATACAAAGATCCTTCCTAGTGTGATAGCCAACATATTTAGAGTTTTGTACCAGAAATATAACACGAACATATACTTAACTATTTTGTGTGTGTGGCCTCCTGAGTCATGACTCTAATCTAATCGAATCACCACTGACAGCTATCTTGGTGGAGCCTTTGATGTGGAGTCACTTGTGGAAAATTTGCTGAGTAAACTTGCTGGCAATCAGGATATATTGGTGAATGTGTATGATGTCACAAATGCTTCAGAACCTATGGCCATGTATGGATCTCAAACTCCAGATAATAAAGTGGACCTCTTGCATGTTAGCATGCTTGATTTTGGAGATCCGTTTAGGAAGCATGAAATGAGATGCAGGTTAGTAGCTTCTTCCCATGACACTGACTTTGTTGGCTCCTTGTCCTTCCACTAATGTTGGTAAGTTGTGCAGGTATGGGCAAAAGCCTCCAATGCCGTGGTCTGCTATTAGTAATCCTATGGGCTGCTTTGTCATATGGATGCTTATTGGGTATATAATTTGTGCTGCATGGTCTCGGTATGACAAAGTTTCAGAGGATTGTAGAAAAATGGAAGAGCTCAAAACTCAAGCAGAAGCTGCTGATATTGCAAAGTCTCAGGTTTGACATTTATTTCTGTGCTTAGGCTACTTGGCTTTCTTCCGTACATAAGAATTGTATACTGATGCAAGTTTTCTTCTTTGCAGTTTCTGGCAACTGTATCACATGAAATTAGAACTCCTATGAACGGCGTCCTTGGTATGAATATCTTCCTTTCTCGTACATACATAACGTTCACTCTAAGGACTAGGCCATCTTAAAACATTACCTTTTGTTGTAGGAATGCTGGACATGCTTTTGGGGACAGATCTGACTATGACTCAGAAGGATTTTGCTCAGACCGCTCAGGATTGTGGCAAAGCGTTGATAATACTGATAAATGATGTCCTTGATCGAGCAAAGTTCGAAGCTGGAAGGTTGGAACTCGAGGAAGTGCCTTTTGACTTGCGAACGCTGACGGACGATGTGATCTCTTTGTTTGCCTCAAAGTTAAGAGCGAAGTGCATAGAGGTATCTTACTATTACAAGCGTAAATGATTCAATATCTTTCCTATGCTTTCATAGTCATAATGGATGTGGACTACCTGTAGTGATTGTTTGCAGCCGAGCGCAAACAGACAATACAATTCCACAAATGCCATTCTTCTATATACCTCCTTTCCTGTAGCACATTATTTCCTAATATTTCCCTTATTGCCGCAGCTTGCAGTGTTTGTGAGTGACGACGTTCCAAAACTTGTCACCGGAGATCCTTGGAGATTTCGACAGATACTGACAAATTTAGTGGGCAATGCAGTCAAAGTAAGCAGTCAACTTTCGTTCTGTTTATTGCATACTTTGCAACTTTGAATAATGTTGACCTTTTGTTTGCTGTATACAATTCTGTTATAAAAACATCCATAAATTGTTCTGAATCCATTCATTATCAATTTTCCAGTTCACAGAACGGGGTCATGTTTTTGTGCGGGTCTCTTTGGCTGATAACTCAACTATGGAAGCTAATCGAGTCCCCAATGGAAACCTCAATGGGAAAGATTGTAAAGTTGAGCCTACAGCTAATGGTGCCTTCAATACTTTGAGTGGGTTTCAAGCTGCGGATGAACGAAATAGCTGGGAATATTTTAAGCTGTTGCTCTCTGATAAGGAGTTACTTTCTGATGAGCTCGAGGGTAAAAAATCTAGCCAAAATGATCCCGATCACGTGACCTTGATGATAAGCATTGAGGATACAGGTGTTGGTATCCCACTGCATGCACAAGATCGTGTGTTTACGCCTTTTATGCAGGCAGATAGTTCAACTTCAAGGAACTATGGTGGAACTGGTATTGGTTTAAGCATCAGCAAATGTTTGGCTGAACTTATGGGCGGGCAAATAAGTTTCATTAGCCGTCCTTCCATTGGGAGTACATTTACATTCTCAGCGGTTGTGAAACGTGCATCTAAAGATACTTCATGTGATTCAGAGAGGAGCTTGTCCGAGGCACTACCAACTGCCTTTAGGGGAATGAAGGCGATTTTGGTAGACGGGAAACCTGTGCGTGGTGCTGTGACAAGATATCACCTTAACAGGCTGGGAATAATTGTTCAAGTTGTGAATAATATGAGTATGGGAATTCAAGCCTTTGGGAAAAATGGCACAACAGAGTCGAGGTGAGTTTTCTGTTGTCATTTTCAATTCCTAACAGAACTTATCACTGGAATTTTAGAAATAGAGGACAAATAACAGCTTAACTGGTTTCTAGCTGTATAGGAAATGGTATTTTATTACTAGTATGAGAGGAGCTTTCACATGTGCTCTGAGAGGCTAATGTTCCCATATTAGTTACGGGTAGGGAGGTGGAAAGATTCGCACTACTTTGAGGTAATACTAGTTTTGTAGGAAGTGCAATTTTCCAAACGTAATATATTGTAGTATCACTTATACAAGAGGAGCTTTCATATGTGCCCTGAGATGCTAAAGTTTCCAATATTAATCAGGAGTAGAGAGGTAGATGTAGTGAATCATGCAGGGTTTTTGGCAAGTTGTAGTTAATCGAATGACTGGAATGTCTCTGTGAGCCAAAATCAGTCAGACAGAGATAAAGCACTCGAAATTTTTCTCTGTGACAGAAATCAAGAATGAAGCAATTTCTGTGCAATTTGTTCCACCTCAATGGGGATTTCAATATACAAGATTGAGAGATAGAAGAGGCTGAGATTACAACGTGTTAGTAAGAAGCTCAGTTTAGATTTTTTATTTGTTTCGGGCTCAGTTTAGATTCTAGCTATGTGGGTGGACGTTGTGCTGTGCATGAGGTGGACTAGGACGGTGCAGTTGCATTGCATGCTGTAGACTTGGCAGAGCAGGTGCTTGTCTAACAATAGATGTTTTTTTAACTAAAAATATAAGACCTGTGAAGGACCAGAACTAATCCTCAATACTAAGTACTTCTATTTATGTGCCATAAATTCTTCTTCAACACCTGCTTATTCTCTTTTCTCCATTAATTACTTTATTTCTTTGTAGAGAAAAACCGTCGATGCTTTTTGTTGAGAATGACATCTGGAGGCCCGAGACAGATATTCAGTTATCGAATCGTCTACATACGCTCAGGATGAATGGTCAGGCGCATGAGCTACCCAAGCTGATCCTTTTGGTCACATCTGAAGCTGACAAGGACAAGTATGGATCCACGTTCAATACTGTGATGTGTAAACCCTTAAGAGCAAGCACAATTGCTTCTTGTCTTCAGCAGTTGCTAAAAGTAGATATACCTGCAAGGAAAGAAAATCAAAATAGGCCCTCATTTCTTCGGAGCCTGTTGGTTGGGAAGAATATATTGGTTGTAGATGACAATAAAGTAAATCTGCGGGTTGCTCAGGCCGCACTGAAGAAGTATGGTGCCAAGGTTCATTGTGTTGAAAGTGGCAAGGATGCTATCTCCCTACTTCAACCTCCGCATTGCTTCCATGCATGTTTTATGGACGTTCAAATGCCTGAGATGGATGGGTATGATTTTGTGTACTCATTACTCTGCTGCAACTGTTATTTCTAACTTTATCTCTTCTTATAAAGAGCCAAACTGTTATTTGTTTGGGTTTCACTTAGGAAAGTAGTTATAATTATATGTTCTCTAGGCTTTATGTGTCAAGTTTTGTTGCTTGATAGTATCTCATCCTTGTTGACCGCTGATTACCAATGTGATATATTCTTCAGGTTCGAGGCGACTAGACAAATACGGGAAATGGAGAAGAAAGCGAACGAGGAAAAGAGAGAGCAGTCGAGTTCAGGGGAAGGTTCAACATTTGTTGAGTGGCATTTGCCTGTTCTTGCAATGACGGCCGACGTCATTCAGGCGACCTACGAAGAGTGCATGAAATCAGGGATGGATGGCTACGTGTCCAAACCGTTCGACGAGCAGCAGCTATACCAAGCAGTCTCCAGATTAGTGGTGGGAACAGCTGATTTGGCCTCATGATCTGATCGATCGAAACCGTATCCGACGCCTCAGTTGGTTGAAGCGAAGCCAAAGCTGACTCTGACTCTTACAAACCTGACATGGATATCTCTGCAACACTTTGGATGAGAAGATGAAGGTGCCTTGAGCTAGTGAACTTCGTTGCAGGCCGAGGTAAACGACGATGCGCGCCGTGGTGGGCATGCATTTCTGCTGCTGCTGCTGCCGCCCCAGGGGAAGATGAAGGAGGTGGCTGGAGATATACTAGGTAGATTAGGATTTTTTGGTTTGCTGTTGGTAGTAGGCAGATGTATGTATGATGCTGTATCTCCTGTCTGTTCATTCTTTGAACATATATAACATCTCTGTGCTGTGCTGTGCTGTGCTGTGCTGCACTCCCCTGAGCTCCAGAGTCCGCTGAGAAGAAAATATGTGGTGGGGTTTTTGGGTCGTCTCCTCTCCGCCGCGTGTTCGTACTGGTGATTGATGATCATCGATTCATCGTGGAAGTTTTGATGCAAACTGTTGGGTGTAGGTAAACTGGGCGTGTGTCTTTTCTGTCTGCCAAGATGAAGAGTTTCTTAGGCCTCTTGCGCCGCTGCTCTGTTTCCCCCCTCTGTAAATTGACGCATTTGCTACTGGTAAGTTGCCTGCAAGAACGAATTGGTGTATGTCGATTTTCTGGGCAGCTCAAAAACAAATTGGACGGCTCAAAATTTCGATTTACACCGGTTTTTTACAGCCAACTTACCTGTCGCCGCTCACATAATTGATCGTGGTAGGTCAGCGGAGCATTGTGTATTTGCTGGGCAGATGGATGATAACGAAATGCAGTCGATCTGCTTGGATGTCTCATGTCTGCATTGCTGCTAGATATGAAATGCAGGGCAGCATCAGTACTGGCTTTCTTCTGCGGTTCTGCCATGGTGTTTGACTCTTTTTTTGCCGGGGCGGAACCGAGCATGGGCTGGCGCGTTTAATTGGTCCGAGCAGTGCGCACTGCTCCTGTAGCGTAGGCTGCAGCGCTGCAATCGAATGGGCAGGTTTCCTGTATGGCGTCTGGCACGGAAGCGGAAGCTGGGCTGCACAGGCCTGTCCAGCAGCGGGCAGCGAACCTTCCGATGCAGCGCGCGGTTTACTGCTCCATGTGACAGCCTGAACCCGGCTCAGCCCGTGCCGGCAATGGTGCAGCATGCTGCATGCATGCAAATGCACGAGAAGTGCCGGACAAAGGTAGAAAATCCTTGTTCCGATGGTAAACCTCCTGCATCCGAGGGACTTTGTTTTTATTGTGTTGACCCCTTTGTGATAGTTCCTTGTTTGTAAAAAAGTTTGGATCTTACCCTTTTTGAGACGCTAGTAACCCTGGCGTCTAGGATGCATTGAAGACGCCAGAGTCCTTGGTGTTTGGCCCTCGCCCACCTCCTTGGTCAGCCAAGTTGACCATATGACGTGGCAAATTTCGCTCCCGACCCTAGAGGCCTAAGAAATAAGTAGTCACAGGAAGAGTGTGTCGGGCCCACCCCACAAACTCTCCCCAATCCCAATCTTCCACCTCGAGCAAGAACAACAGAGTGCTCCCCCTCTCTCTGTCCCACCTCAAGGCTCACTTAAATCCCCTCCAAATTTGTTTTCTTCGGTGGATCATTCTCTCCCTTGGTGTTTGAGGTTTTCTCCCCCGGATCCCTAAATTTTGTTGGTAATTTCTTGTTATTTTAGTGGCATTTTGTAACCCTAGGTGGAACCTTAGTTTCTAGCTTTCTCCAAATCCTTGGGTATTGGATAGTTTTCAATCACTTTGATGATGTGGTAGTAGTAATGGGATATGCATGTTGTGAGTACAAATGACGATTTTGATTTATATGATGATCTATGGTTAGGGTTAGGTTTTGTGTTAAGCAAATGACATGATTTATTTAGTACATAAGTTTTAATGCGTCTTTGAAACAACTCATTAGTAATGGCATGATCCATATATAGTTGTCATTGATTCATTAGAGTTGCACTTGTTTTTGAAACAATGCACTATAGTTGTCATTCATACATTTTATTTTTTTGTCCTTTTTAGATGGATGATAGACTTGTAAATGTTCATTATTTGGACAAAACACCATTTGTCACCAAAAATGCAAGTGACAATAAGGAAGTGGTGGTATTTGACACAATTCCTAGTTATGATGAGGTTGTTCTAAAAGTAAGAGATAAGTTGAATTCGATGGACCCCAATTATAAAAACTGAACTAATAGGAAGGTATGATGTTGGATGTAGGTAATCATGAGTTATTATTGTTGACATTACCCCTGAGGTAAATAAGTGGGGAGGTGAAACTGTAAACCCCCATCTTCCTATGTGTTTGACTGAAACTTTTGCTCCATAAAAATGCAGTGAGTGTTAGCAATTGTAGAAGACTAAATGATAGTTGAGTATGTGAACTTTCTAATCAAAGCTCTTATATAGACTCTTTCCGACAATATGATAAATTGCAATTGTTTCAATGACCGAGATCACAGTTTGTTACTTTTCAGTGAAGTTTGTCATTCGTACTTTATATTGTGAATGAATTGTTGCTTGATCATGAGAAGTTTTATGATAAATATTTGCTGTTGTGTTATTAATCATGATGCTACCATGTCCGTATTTTTGTTTTATCGACACCTCTCTCTCTAAAAATGTGGTCATAATTATCGAGTTCGGCTTGCGCTTGAGGACAAGCGAGGTCTAAGCTTGGGGGAGTTGATACGTCCATTTTGCATCATGTTTTTCTAGTGTTATTTGTATTTTTTTATCATTATTACACTTTATGATGCAATTCTAATGCCTTTCCTCTCTTAATTACCGGCAGCTTGAATTCTGGACCTAAAAAGCTACAACAAAGATACCTATTCTACAGAGCTCCAAATGACCTGAATCTTCACGGAGATTTTTCATTGACTATATAAAAAATATTGGAGCAAAGAAATACTAGAGGGGGGGGGGGGGGCACCAGTTACCCACAAGGCAATAGGGCGCGACCATCGCCTGGGCGTGCCCTAATTTTTGTGGGGCCCATAGCTGGCCTCCAGTGCCCATCTTCTGCTATATGAAAGGTTTTGATCTAGACAAAAAGAGGAGGACTTTCAGGATGAAGCGCCGCCATCTCGAGGCGGAACTTGGGCAGGAGCACTTTTGCCCTCCGACAGAGCGATTCTGTCGGGGATAATTCCCTCAGTGAGGGGGAAATCGAATCCATCGACATCACCAACAATCTTCTCCTCATGGGAGGACCAATCTTCATCAACATCTTCTCCAGCACCATCTCCTCTCAAACCCTAGTTCATCTCTTGTATTCAATATTTGTATCAAAACATCAGATTGGACCTATTGGTTGCTATTAGTGTTGATTACATCTTGTAGTTGATGCTAGTTGGTTTATTTGGTGGAAGCTATATGTTCAGATCCTTAATCATATTCTATACTCTTATGATCTTGAACATGAACATTATTTGTGAATTCCAGTTATAAGTAATCATGTGAATTTAGTATTCGTTCGATATTTTGATGACATGTATGTTGTTGCTGTTGGGGAACGTAGCAGAAATTCAAATTTTTCTACGCATCACCAAGATCAATCTATGGAGATACTAGCAACGAGAGAGAGGGGAGTGCATCGTCATACCCTTGAAGATTGCGATGCGGAAGCGTTACAAGAACGCGGTCGGTGGAGTCATTCACGAAGCGATTCAGATCGTGGCCGAATCCGATCTAAGCACCGAAGAACAGTGCCTCCGCGTTCAACACACATGCAGCCCGGTGACGTATCCCGTGCCATGGTCTAGCAAAGAGAGAGGGAGAGGTTGAGGAAGACTCCGTCCAGCAGCAGCACAACGGCGTGGTGGTGATGGAGGAGCATGGCACTCCAGCAGGGCTTCGCCAAGCACTGCGAGAGATGAGGAGGGAGAGGGGTAGGGCTGCGCCAGGAGAGATGAAAACTCATGTATTGGGAAGCCCCCAAACCCCCACTATATATAGGGGAAGGGGAGAGGGGGCCGGTGTTGGAGAACGTTGCAGAAAATAAAAAATTTCCTACGGTTTCACCAAGATCATTCTATGAGTTCATCTAGCAACGAGAGAGAGGAGTGCATCTACATACCCTTGTAGATCGCGAGCGGAAGCGTTCAAGAGAACGGGGTTGAGGGAGTCGTACTCGTCGTGATCCAAATCACCGGAGATCCTAGCGCCGAACGGACGGCACCTCCGCGTTGAACACACGTACGATCAGGGAGATGTCTCCTCCTTCTTGATCCAGCAAGGGGGAAGGAGAGGTTGATGAAGATCCAGCAGCACGACAGCGTGGTGGTGGATGCAGCAGCGATCTCGGCAGGGCTTCGCCAAGCGTCTGCAAGAGGGGGAGGTGTAGCAAGGAGAGAGGGAGGCGCCAAGAGCATGGGTGCGGCTGCCCTCCCTCCCCCCTTTTATATAGGCCCCCTAGGGGGGTGCCGGCCCTAGGAGATGGGATCTCCTAGGGGGGGCGGCGGCCAAGGGGGTGGCTTGCCCCCCAAGGCAAGTGGAGGCGCCCCCACCCCTAGGGTTTCCCAACCCTAGGCGCGCGCGGGGAGGGGGGGCAAGGGGGGGGGGCGCACCAGCCCACCAGGGGCTGGTTCCCCTCCCACTTCAGCCCATGGGGCCCTCCGGGATAGGTGGCCCCACCCGGTGGACCCCCGGGACCCTTCCGGTGGTCCCGATACAATACCGGTAACCCCCGAAACTTTCCCGATGGCCGAAACTTCACTTCCTATATATAATTCTTTACCTCCGGACCATTCCGGAACTCCTCGTGACGTCCGGGATCTCATCCGGGACTCCGAACAACTTTCGGTTTACTGCATACTCATATCTCTACAACCCTAGCGTCACCGAACCTTGACCCTACGGGTTCGGGAGACATGCAGACATGACCGAGACGCCTCTCCGGTCAATAACCAACAGCGGGATCTGGATACCCATGTTGGCTCCCACATGCTCCTCGATGATCTCATCGGATGAACCACGATGTCGAGGACTCAAGTAATCCCGTATACAATTCCCTTTGTCAATCGGTACGTTACATGCCCGAGATTCGATCGTCGGTATCCCAATACCTCGTTTAATCTCGTTACCGGCAAGTCACTTTACTCGTACCGTAATGCATGATCCCGTGACCAGACACTTGGTCACATTGAGCTCATTATGATGATGCATTACCGAGTGGGCCCAGAGATACCTCTCCGTCATACGGAGTGACAAATCCCAGTCTCGATTCGTGCCAACCCAACAGACACTTTCGGAGATACCCGTAGTGCACCTTTATAGTCACCCAGTTACGTTGTGACGTTTGGCACACCCAAAGCACTCCTACGGTATCTGGGAGTTGCACAATCTCATGGTCTAAGGAAATGATACTTGACATTTGGAAAAGCTCTAGCTAAACGAACTACACGATCTTTGAGCTATGCTTAGGATTGGGTCTTGTCCATCACATCATTCTCCTAATGATGTGATCCCGTTATCAATGACATCCAATGCCCATAGTCAGGAAACCATGACTATCTGTTGATCAACGAGCTAGTCAACTAGAGGCTCACTAGGGACACGTTGTGGTCTATGTATTCACACGTGTATTATGATTTCCGGATAACACAATTATAGCATGAATAATAGACTATTACCATGAACAAAGAAATATAATAATAACCATTTTATTATTGCCTCTAGGGCATATTTCCAACAGTCTCCCACTTGCACTAGAGTCAATCATCTAGTTACATTGTGATGAATCGAACACCCATGGAATTTTGGTGTTGATCATGTTTTTCCCTAGGGAGAGGTTTAGTCAACGGATCTGCTACATTCAGGTCAGTGTGTACTTTACAAATATCTATGTCTCCATCTTGAACATTTTCACGAATGGAGTTGAAGCGACGCTTGATGTGCCTGGTCTTCTTGTGAAACCTGGGCTCCTTGGCAAGTGCAATAGCTCCAGTGTTGTCACAGAAGAGTTTGATCGGCCCCGACGCATTGGGTATGACTCCTAGGTCGGTGATGAACTCCTTCACCCAGATTGCTTCATGCGCTGCCTCCGAGGCTGCCATGTACTCTGCTTCACATGTAGATCCCGCCACGACACTTTGCTTGCAACTGCACCAGCTTACTGCCCCACCATTCAAAATATACACGTATCCGGTTTGTGACTTAGAGTCATCCAGATCTGTGTCGAAGCTAGCGTCGACGTAACCCTTTACGACGAGCTCTTCGTCACCTCCATAAACGAGAAACATATCCTTGGTCCTTTTCAGGTACTTTAGGATGTTCTTGACCGCTGTCCAGTGTTCCTTGCCGGGATTACTTTGGTACCTTCCTACCAAACTTACGGCAAGGTTTACATCAGGTCTGGTACACAACATGGCATACATAATAGACCCTATGGCTGAGGCATAGGGGATGACACTCATCTCTTCTTTATCTTCTGCCGTGGTCGGGCATTGAGCCGAGCTCAATCTCACACCTTGCAATATAGGCAAGAACCCTTTCTTGGACTGATCCATATTGAACTTCTTCAATATCTTATCAAGGTATGTGCTTTGTGAAAGACCTATGAGGCGTCTCGATCTATCCCTATAGATCTTGATGCCTAATATGTAAGCAGCTTCTCCAAGGTCCTTCATTGAAAAACACTTATTCAAGTAGGCCTTAATGCTGTCCAAGAGTTCTATATCATTTCCCATCAAAAGTATGTCATCTACATATAATATGAGAAATGCTACAGCGCTCCCACTCACTTTCTTGTAAACGCAGGCTTCTCCATAAGTCTGCATAAACCCAAACGCTTTGATCATCTCATCAAAGCGAATGTTCCAACTCCGAGATGCTTGCACCAGCCCATAAATGGATCGCTGGAGCTTGCATACCTTGTTAGCATTCTCAGGGTCGACAAAACCTTCCGGCTGCATCATATACAGTTCTTCCTTAAGATGACCGTTAAGGAATGCCGTTTTGACGTCCATTTGCCATATCTCATAATCATAGTATGCGGCAATTGCTAACATGATTCGGACGGACTTTAGCTTCGCTACGGGAGAGAAAGTCTCATCGTAGTCAACCCCTTGAACTTGCCGATAACCCTTAGCGACAAGTCGAGCTTTATAGATGGTAACATTACCATCCGCGTCCGTCTTCTTCTTAAAGATCCATTTGTTTTCTATCGCTCGCCGATCATCGGGCAAGTCTGTCAAAGTCCATACTTCATTTTCATACATGGATCCTATCTCGGATTGCATGGCTTCAAGCCATTTGTTGGAATCTGGGCCCGCCATCGCTTCTTCATAGTTCGAAGGTTCACCGTTGTCTAACAACATGATTTCCAGGACAGGGTTGCCATACCACTCTGGTGTGGAACGTGTCCTCGTGGACCTACGAAGTTCAGTAGTAACTTGATCCGAAGTACCTTGATCATCATCATTAACTTCCTCTTCAGTTGGTGCTGGCACCACAGGAACATCTTCCTGAGCTGCGCTACTCACCGGTTCAAGAGGTAGTACTTCATCAAGTTCCACTTTCCTCCCACTTACTTCTCTCGAGAGAAACTCTTTCTCCAGAAAGGACCCGTTCTTGGCAACAAAGATCTTGCCTTCGGATCTGAGGTAGAAGGTATACCCAATGGTTTCCTTAGGGTATCCTATGAAGACGCATTTTTCCGACTTGGGTTCGAGCTTTTCAGGTTGAAGTTTCTTGACATAAGCATCGCATCCCCAAACTTTTAGAAACGACAACTTAGGTTTCTTCCCAAACCATAATTCATACGGTGTCGTCTCAACGGATTTAGACGGTGCCCTATTTAAAGTGAATGTAGCTGTCTCTAGAGCGTATCCCCAAAAAGATAGCGGTAAATCGGTAAGAGACATCATAGATCGCACCATATCCAATAAAGTGCGATTACGACGTTCGGACACACCGTTACGCTGAGGTGTTCCAGGCGGCGTGAGTTGTGAAACGATTCCACATTTCCTTAAGTGCGTACCAAATTCGTGACTTAAATATTCTCCTCCACGATCTGATCGTAGGAACTTTATCTTTCGGTCATGTTGATTCTCTACCTCATTCTGAAATTCCTTGAACTTTTCAAAGGTCTCAGACTTGTGTTTCATCAAGTAGACATACCCATATCTACTCAAGTCGTCAGTGAGAGTGAGAACATAACGATATCCTCCGCGAGCCTCAACGCTCATTGGACCGCACACATCAGTATGTATGATTTCCAATAAGTTGGTTGCTCGCTCCATTGTTCCGGAGAACGGAGTCTTGGTCATTTTGCCCATGAGGCATGGTTCGCATGTGTCAAATGATTCATAATCGAGAGACTCTAAAAGTCCATCAGCATGGAGCTTCTTCATGCGCTTGACACCAATGTGACCAAGGAGGCAGTGCCACAAGTATGTGGGACTATCGTTATCAACTTTACATCTTTTGGTATTCACACTATGAATATGTGTAACATCACGTTCGAGATTCATTAAGAATAAACCATTGACCATCGGGGCATGACCATAAAACATATCTCTCATATAAATAGAACAACCATTATTCTCAGATTTAAATGAGTAGCCATCTCGTATTAAACGAGATCCAGATACAATGTTCATGCTCAAACTTGGCACTAAATAACAATTATTGAGGTTTAAAACTAATCCCATAGGTAAATGTAGAGGTAGCATGCCGACGGCGATCACATCGACCATGGAACCATTCCCGACACGCATCGTCACCTCGTCCTTCGCCAGTCTCCGTTTATTCTGCAGTTCCTGCTTTGAGTTACAAATATGAGCAACCGCACCGGTATCAAATACCCAGGAGCTACTACGAGTACTGGTAAGGTACACATCAATTACATGTATATCACATATACCTTTAGTGTTGCCGGCCTTCTTGTCTGCTAAGTACTTGGGGCAGTTCCGCTTCCAGTGTCCGCTTCCCTTGCAATAAAAACATTCAGTTTCAGGCTTGGGTCCATTCTTTGACTTCTTCCCGGCAACTGGCTTACCGGGCGCGGCAACTCCCTTGCCGTCCTTCTTGAAGTTCTTCTTACCCTTGCCTTTCTTGAACTTAGTGGTTTTATTCACCATCAACACTTGATGTTCTTTCTTGATCTCTACCTCCGCTGATTTCAGCATTGAATATACCTCAGGAATGGTCTTTTCCATCCCCTGCATATTGAAGTTCATCACAAAGCTCTTGTAGCTCGGTGGAAGCGACTGGAGGATTCTGTCAATAACCGCGTCATCCGGGAGATTAACTCCCAGTTGAGTCAAGCGGTTGTGCAACCCAGACATCTTGAGTATGTGCTCACTGACAGAACTACTTTCCTCCATCTTACAGCTGAAGAACTTGTCGGAGATTTCATATCTCTTGACCCGGGCATGAGCTTGGAAAACCATTTTCAGCTCTTCAAACATCTCATATGCTGCGTGTTGTTCAAAACGCTTTTGGAGCCCCGATTCTAAGCTGTAAAGCATGCCGCACTGAACGAGGGAGTAATCATCAGCATGAGACTGCCAAGCGTTCACAACGTCTTGGTTCTCTGGGATGGGTGCTTAACCTAGCGGTGCTTCTAGGACATAATCTTTCTTGGCAGCTATGAGGATGATCCTCAGGTTCCGGACCCAGCCCGTATAGTTGTTGCCATCATCTTTCAGCTTGGTTTTCTCTAGGAACGCGTTGAAGTTGAGGGTAACGTGGGCCATTTGATCTACTAGACATATTGTAAAGATTTTAGACTAAGTTCATGATAATTAAGTTCATCTAATCAAATTATTCTATGAACTCCCACTCAGATTAGACATCCCTCTAGTCATCTAAGTGCTACATGATCCGAGTCGACTAGGCCGTGTCCGATCATCACGTGAGACGGACTAGTCATCATCGGTGAACATTTCCATGTTGATCATATCTTCCATATGACTCATGTTCGACCTGTCGGTCTCTTGTGTTCCGAGGCCATGTCTGTACATGCTAGGCTCGTCAAGTTAACCTAAGTGTTTATGCGTGTGTAAATCTGTCTTACACCCATTGTATGTGAACGTTAGAATCTATCACACCCGATCATCATGTGGTGCATCGAAACAACGAACTTTTGCAACGGTGCACAGTTAGGGGGAACACTTTCTTGAAATTATTATGAGGGGTCATCTTATTTACTATCGTCGTTCTAAGTAAACAAGATGCAAAAACATGATAAACATCACATGCAATCAAATAGTAGTGACATGATATGGCCAATATCATATAGCTCCTTTGATCTCCATCTTCGGGGCTCCATGATCATCTTCGTCACCGGCATGACACCATGATCTCCATCATCATGATCTCCATCATCGTGTCTGCATGGGGTTGCTCGCCAACTATTACTTCTACTACTATGGCTAACGGTTTAGCAATAAAGTAAAGTAATTACATGGCGTTAAATCATTGATACACAGGTCATACAATAGTTAAGACAACTCCTATGGCTCCTGCCGGTTGTCATACTCATCGACATGCAAGTCGTGATTCCTATTACAAGAACATGATCTCATACATCACATATATATCATTCATCATTCATCACAACTTCTGGCCATATCACATCACAATCATATGCTGCAAAAACAAGTTAGACGTCCTCTAATTGTTGTTGCATGTTTTACGTGGCTACAATAGGGTTCTAGCAAGAACGTTTTCTTACCTACGTGAAAGCCACAACGTGATTTGTCAACTTCTATTTACCCTTCGTAAGGACCCTTTTCATCGAATCCGGTCCAACTAAAGTGGGAGAGACATACACCCGCTAGCCACCTTATGCAACTAGTGCATGTCAGTCGTGGAACCTGTCTCACGTAAGCGCACGTGTAAGGTCGGTCCGGGCCGCTTCATCCCACAATACCGCTGAAGCAAAATAAGACTAGTAGTGGCAAGAAAGTTGACAACATCTACGCCCACAACAAATTTGTGTTCTACTCGTGCAAAGAGAACTACGCATAGACCTAGCTCATGATGCCACTGTTGGAGAACGTTGCAGAAAATAAAAAATTTCCTACGATTTCACCAAGATCAATCTATGAGTTCATCTAGCAACGAGAGGGAGGAGTGCATCTACATACCCTTGTAGATCGGGAGCGGAAGCATTCAAGAGAACGGGGTTGAGGGAGTCGTACTCGTCGTGATCCAAATCATCGGAGATCCTAGCGCCGAATGGACGGCACCTCCGCGTTCAACACACGTACGGTCAGGGAGACGTCTCCTCCTTCTTGATCCAGCAAGGGGGAAGGAGATGTTTATGAAGATCCAGCAGCACGACGGCGTGGTGGTGGATGCAGCAGCTATCTCGGCAAGGCTTCGCCAAGCGTCTGCGAGAGGGAGAGGTGTAGCAAGGGGAGAGGGAGGCGCCAAGAGCATGGGTGCGGCTTCCCTCCCCCTCTTTATATAGTCCCCCTAGAGGGGGGGGGGGCGCTGGCCCTAGGAGATGGGATCTCCTAGGGGGGGGGGGCGGCGGCCAAGGGGGTGGCTTGCCCCCCAAGGCAAGTGGAGGCGCCCCCACCCCTAGGGTTTCCCAACCCTAGGCGCAGGGGGGCCTAAGGGGGGCGCACCAGCCCACCAGGGGCTGGTTCCCCTCCCACTTAAGCCCATGGGGCCCTCCGGGATAGGTGGCCCCACCCGGTGGACCCCCGGGACCCTTCCGATGGTCCCGGTACAATACTGGTAACCCCCGAAACTTTCCCGATGGCCGAAACTTCACTTCCTATATATAATTCTTTACCTCCGGACCATTCCGGAACTCCTCGTGACTTCCGGGATCTCATCCGGGACTTCAAAAAACTTTCGATTTACTGCATACTCATATCTCTACAACCCTAGCGTCACCGAACCTTAAGTGTGTAGACCCTACGGGTTCGGGAAACATGCAGACATGACCGAGATGCCTCTCCGGTCAATAACCAACAGCTGGATCTGGATACCCATGTTGGCTCACACATGCTCCTCAATGATCTCATCGGATGAACCACGATGTCGAGGACTCAAGTAATCCCGTAAACAATTCCCTTTGTCAATCGGTACGTTACATGCCCGAGATTCGATTGTCAGTATCCCAATACCTCGTTTAATCTCGTTACCAGCAAGTCACTTTACTCGTACCATAATGCATGATCCCATGACCAGACACTTGGTCACATTGAGCTCATTATGATGATGCATTACCGAGTGGGCCCAGAGATACCTCTTCGTCATACGGAGTGACAAATCCCAGTCTCGATTCGTGCCAACCCAACAGACACTTTCGGAGATACCCGTAGTGCACCTTTATAGTCACCCAGTTACGTTGTGACATTTGGCACACCCAAAGCACTCCTACAGTATCCGGGAGTTGCACAATCTCATGGTCTAAGGAAATGATACTTGACATTTAGAAAATCTCTAGCTAAACGAACTACACGATCTTTGAGCTATGCTTAGGATTGGGTCTTGTCCATCACATCATTCTCCTAATGATGTGATCCCGTTATCAATGACATCCAATGCCCATAGTCAGGAAACCATGACTATCTGTTGATCAACGAGCTAGTCAACTAGAGGCTCACTAGGGACACGTTGTGGTCTATGTATTCACACGTGTATTACGATTTCCGGATAACACAATTATAGCATGAATAATAGACTATTACCATGAACATAGAAATATAATAATAACCATTTTATATTGCCTCTAAGGCATATTTCCAATAGCCGCCCCCCTCCAGATCGCATCTAGAGGGGAGGGGCGGCGGCCAGGAGGGGGAGACTTGCCCCCCAAGCAAGATGGAGGCGCCCCCCCTCCCCTAGGGTTTGTAACCCTAGGCGCCTTGGGCCCTTGGGGAGGGGAGCACCAGCCCACTAGGGGCTGGTTCCCTCCCATATTCAGCCCATTAAGTCCCCCGGGGCAAGTGGCCCCACCCAGTGGACCCTCGGACACCTTTCGGTGGTCCCGGTACAATACCGATAACCCCCGAAACTATTCCGGTGACTGAAACTGGACTTCCCATATATAAATCTTTACCTCCAGACCATTTCGGAACTCCTCGTGACGTCCGGGATCTCATCCGGGACTCCTAACAACATTCGGTAACCACATACAAACTTCCTTTATAACCCTAGCGTCATCGAACATTAAGTGTGTAGACCCTACGGGTTCGGGAATCATGCAGACATAACCGAGACACCTCTCCGCCCAATAACCAACAGCGGGATCTGGATACCCATGTTGGCTCCCACATGTTCCATGATGATATCATCGGATGAACCACGATGTCAAGGATTCAAGCAATCCCTTATGCAATTCCCTTTGTCAATCGGTACGTTACTTGCCCGAGATTCGATCGTCGATATCCCAATACCTCATTCAATCTCGTTACCGGCAATTGACTTTACTCATTCCGTAATGCATGATCCCGTGACCAACTACTTGGTCACATTGAGCTCATTATGATGATGCATTACCGAGTGGGCCCAGAGATACCTCTCCGTCATACGGAGTGACAAATCCCAGTCTCGATTCATGCCAACCCAACAGACACTTTTGGAGATACCTGTAGTGCACCTTTATAGTCACCCAATTACGTTGTGACGTTTGGTACATCCAAAGCACTCCTATGGTATCAGGGAGTTACACAATCTCATGGTCTAAGGAAATGATACTTGACATTAGAAAAGCTTTAGCAAACGAACTACACGATCTTGTGCTATGCTTAGGATTGGGTCTTTTCCATCAGATCATTCTCCTAATGATGTGATCACGTTATCAATGACATCCAATGTCCATGGTCAAGAAACCATGACCATCTGTTGATCAACGAGCTAGTCAACTAGAGGCTCACTAGGAACATGTTGTGGTCTATGTATTCACACATGTATTACGGTTTCCAGTTAATACAATTATAGCATGAATAATAGACAATTATCATGAACAAGGAAATACAATAATAACCATTTAATTATTGCCTCTAGGGCATATTTCAAACAGTCTCCCACTTGCACTAGAGTCAATAATCTAGTTCACGTCACTATGTGATTGTAATGAATCGACACCCATGGAGTTTGATCATATCTCACTTGTGAGAGAGGTTATTAGTCAACGGATCTGAACCTTTCAGATCCGTGTGTGCTTTGCAAATCTCTATGTCATCTCCTAGATGCAGCTACCACGCTCTATTTGGAGCTATTCCAAATAACTGTTCTACTATGCGAATCCGGTTTACTACTCAGAATAATCCGGATTAGTGTCAAAGTTTGCATCGGCATAACCCTTTACGACGAACTCTTTTACCACCTCCATAATCGAGAAAATTCCTTAGTCCACTAGTTACTGAGGATAAGTTTGACCGCTGTCCTGTGATCTTTTCCTGGATCACTCTTGTACCCCTTGATTGACTAATGGCAAGGCACACTTCAGGTGCGGTACACAACATAGCATACTATAGAGCCTACGTCTAAAGAATAGAGGACGACCTTCGTCCTTTCTCTCTCTTCTGCCATGGTCATGTCTTGAGTCTTACTCAATATTCACACCTTATAACATAGCCAAGAACTCCTTCTTTGTCGATCTATTTTGAACTCCTTCAAAATCTTGTCATGGTATGTTTTTTATTTGAAAGTACCATTAAGCATTTTTGATCTATCCTTATAGATCTTGATGCTCAATTTTCAAGTAGCTTAATCCAGGTTTTCCATTGAAAAACACTTTTCAAATAACCCTATATGCTGTCCAGAAATTCTACATCATTTCTGGTCAACAATATGTTAATAACATATACTCATCAGAAATTCTACAGTGCTCCCACTCATTTCTTCGGAAATACAAGTTTCTCATAAACTTTGTATAAACCCAAAATCTTTGATTATCTCATCAAAGCGTATATTCCAACTCCGAGATGCTTACTCCAGTCCTTAGAAGGATTGCTGGAGCTTTGCATACTTGTTAGCATCTTTTAGGATTGACAAAACCTTTTGGTTGTATCACATACAACCTTTCCTCAAGAATATCATCGAGGAAACAATGTTTTGACATCCTATCTGCAAGATTTCATAAATCATGCAGTAACTGCTAATATAATTCCAACAGTGTCTTTAGCATCACTACGAGTGAGAAAGTCTCATCGCAGTCAACTCCTTGAACTTGTCGGGAAACATCTTAACGACAAGTCAAGCTTTTTTTAATGGTGACACTTACCATCATTGTCCGTCTTCCTTTTAAAATCCATCTATACTCAACAGCCTTACGACCATCGAGTAGTTCTGCCAAAGTCTATACTTTGTTTTCATACATGGATCCTCTCTCAAATTTTATGGCCTCGAGCCATTCATCGGAATCCGGGCCCACCATCGCTTCTCCATAGCTCGTAGCTTCATTGTTGTCTAGCAACATGACCTCCAAGACAGGATTACCGTACCACTCCGAAGCAGTACGCGTCCTTGTCGACCTACGAGGTTCGGTAGGGACTTGATCCGAAGTTTCATGATCACTATCATCAGCTTCCACTTCAATTGGTGTAGGTGCCACAGGAACAACTTCCCGTGCCCTGCTACACACTAGTTGAAGTGATGGTTCAACAACCTCATCAAGTCTCCACCATCCTCCCACTCAATTCTTTCAAGAGAAATCTTTCCTCGAGAAAGGACCTGTTTCTAGAAACAATCACTTTTGCTTCCGGGTCTGAAATAGGAGGTATACCCAACTATTTTGGGTGTCCTATGAAGATGTATTTATCCGCTTTGGGTTCGAGCTTATCAGGATGAAACTTTTTCACATAAGCGCCGCAGCCCCAAACTTTCAAGAAACGATAGCTTAGGTTTCTCTAAACCATAGTTCATACGGTGTCATCTCAACGGAATTACGTGGTGCCCTATTTAAAGTGAATGCGGTTGTCTCTAGTGCCTAACCCATGAACAATAGTGGTAATTCGATAAGAGACGTCATGGCATGCACCATATCCAATAGGGTGCAACTATGACGTTCGGACACACCATCACACTATGGTGTTCCAGGCGGTGTTAGTTGTGAAATAATTTCCACAATGTCTTAATTGTGTACCAAACTCGCAACTCAGATATTCATCTCTATGATCATATCATAGACATTTTATCCTCTTGTCACGAAGATCTTCAACTTCACTCTGAAATTACTTGAACCTTTCAATAATTCAGACTTGTGTTTCATCAAGTAAATATACATCTACTCAAGTCATCTGTGAAGTAACAACATAACAATATCCACTGCGTGCCTCGGCACTCATTGGACAACACACATCAAAATGTATTACTTCCAACAAGTTGCTCTCTTGTTCCATCTTACTGAAAACGAGGCTTTTCAGTCATCTTGCCCATGCGGTATGATTTGCATGTCTCAAGTGATTCAAAATCAAGTGAGTCTAAACAATCCATCTGCATGGAGTTTCTTCATGCGTACATACCAATAGACATGGTTCACATGTCTCAAACTTTTCAAAAACGAGTGAGTCCAAAGATCCATCAACATGGAGCTTCTTTATGCGTTTTATACCAATATGACTCAAATGGCAGTGCTACAAGCAGGTGGTACTATCATTACTATCTTATATCTTTTGGCATGAACATGTGTATCACTACGCTCGAGATTCAATAAACCATTCATTTTAGGTGCAAGACCATTGAAGGTATTATTCAAATAAACAGAGTAACCATTATTCTCCTTAAATGAATAACCGTATTGCGATAGACATAATCCAATCATGTCTATGCTCAACGCAAACACCAAATAACAATTATTTAGGTTTAACACCAATCTCGATGGTAGAGGGAGCAGGTGATGCTTGATCACATCAACCTTGGAAACACTTCCAACACACATCGTCATCTCACCTTTAGCTAGTATCCGTTTATTCCATAGTTCTTTCATTTTGAGTTACTAACACTTAGCAACCGAACCGGTATCTTAATACCCTGGTGCTACTAGGAGTACTAGTAAAGTACACATTTAATACGATGTATATCCAATATACTTCTGTCAACCTTGCCAGCCTTCTCATCTACCAAGTATCTAGGGTAGTTTTGCTTCAGTGACTGTTCCCTCATTACAGAAGCACTTAGTCTCGGGTTTGTGTTCAACCATGGGTTTCTTCACTACAGCAGCAACTGATTTGCCGTTTCATGAAGTACCCCTTCTTGCCCTTGCCCTTCTTGAAACTAGTGGGTTCACTAACCATCAACAATTGATGCTCCTTCTTGATTTCTACTTTCGCGGTGTCAAACATCGCGAATATTTCAAGGATCATCATATCTATCCCTGATATGTTATAGTTCATCACGAAGCTCTAGTAGCTTGGTGGCAATGTCTTTGGAGAAACATCACTATCTCATCTGGAAGATTAACTCCCACTCGATTTAAGTGATTGTTGTACCCAGACAATCTGAGTACAAGCTCAACGATTGAGCTTTTCTCCCTTAGTTTGTAGGCTAAGAAGCTCATCGGAGGTCTTATACCTCTTGATGTGGGCACGAGCCTGAAATCCCAATTTCAGCCATTGGAACATCTCATATGTTCCGCGACGTTTCTAAAATGTCTTCAAGGCCTCAATTCTAAACCGTTTAACATTACTGAACTATCACATAGTCATCAAAATGTGTATGTCAGATGTTCACAACATCCATAGACGACGTTCGAGGTTCAGCACACCGAGTGGTGCATTAAGGACATAAGCCTTCTACGCAGCAATGAGGACAATCCTTAGTTTACGGACCCAGACCGCATAATTGCTACTATCAACTTTCAACTAAATTTTCTCTAGGAACATATCTAAAATAGTAGAACTAAAACGCGAGCTACGACATAATTTGCAAAGACCTTTTGACTATGTTCAGGATAATTAAGTTCATCTAATGAACTCCCACTCAGATAGACATCCCTCTAGTCATCTAAGTGATACATGATCCGAGTTAACTAGGCCGTGTACGATCATCACGTGAGACGGACTAGTCATCATCGGTGAACATCTTCATGTTGATCGTATCTACTATACGACTCATTCTCGACCTTTCGGTCTCTTGTGTTCCGAGGCCATGTCTATACATGCTAGGCTCGTCAAGTCAACCTAAGTGTTTTGCATGTGTAAATCTGTCTTACACCCATTGAATGTGAACGTTAGAATCTATCACACCCGATCATCACGTGGTGCTTCGAAACAACGAACTTTCACAACGGTGCACAATTAGGGGGAACACTTTCTTGAAATTATTATGAGGGATCATCTTATTTACTACCGTCGTTCTAAGCAAATAAGATGCATGAACATGATAAACATCACATGCAATCAAATAGTGACATCATATGGCCAACATCATTTTGCTCCTTTTGATCTCCATCTTTGGGGCTCCATGATCATCATCCTCACCGGCATGACACCATGATCTCCATCATCATGATCTCCATCATCGTGTCTCCATGAAGTTGTCTCGCCAACTATTACTTCTACTACTACGGCTAACGGTTAGCAATAAAGTAAAGTAATTACATGGCGTTGTTCAATGACACGCAGGTCATACAATAAATTAAGACAACTCCTATGGCTCCTGCCGGTTGTCATACTCATCGACATGCAAGTCGTGATTCCTATTACAAGAATATGATCAATCTCATACATCACATATATTTCATTCATCACATCCTTCTTAGCCATATCACATCACATAGCATACCCTGCAAAAACAAGTTAGACGTCCTCTAATTGTTGTTTGCATGTTTTACGTGGCTGCTATGGGTTTCTAGCAAGAACGTTTCTTACCTACGCAAAAGCCACGACGTGATATGCCAATTGCTATTTACCCTTCATAAGGACCCTTTTCATCGAATCCGATCCGACTAAAGTAGGAGAGACTGGCACCCACTAGCCACCTTATGCAACAAGTGCATGTCAGTCGGTGGAACCTGTCTCACGTAAGTGTACGTGTAAGGTCGGTCCGGGCTGCTTCATCCCACAATACCGTCGAAACAAGATAGGACTAGTAATGGTAAGCATATTGAACAAAATCAACGCCCACAAAAACTTGTGTTCTACTCGTGAATAGAATCTACGCAATAGACCTAGCTCATGATGCCACTGTTGGGGAACGTAGCAGAAATTCAAAATTTTCTACGCATCACCAAGATCAATCTATGGAGATACTAGCAACGAGAGAGAGGGGAGTGCATCTTCATACCCTTGAAGATCGCGATGCGGAAGCGTTACAAGAACGTGATCGGTGGAGTCGTTCACGAAGTGATTCAGATCGCGGCTGAATCCGATCTAAGCACCGAAGAACGGTGCCTCCGCGTTCAACACACGTGCAGCCCGGTGACGTCTCCCATGCCTTGATCCAGCAAGGAGAGAGGGAGAGGTTGAGGAAGACTCCGTCCAGCAGCAGCACAACGGCGTGGTGGTGATGGAGGAGCGTGGCACTCCAGTAGGGCTTCGCCAAGCACTGCGAGAGACAAGGAGGGAGAGGGGTAGGGCTGCGCCAGGAGAGATGAAAACTCATGTATTGGGCAGCCCCAAAACCCTCACTATATATAGTGGAAGGGGAGAGGGGGCCGGCCCCCTCCAGATCCCATCTAGAGGGGAGGGGCGGCAGCGAGGAGGGGGAGACTTGCCCCCCAAGGAAGGTGGAGGCTCCCCCCTCCCCTAGGGTTTGTTACCCTAGGCGCCTTGGGCCCTTGGGGAGGGGCGCACCTGCCCACTAGGGGCTGGTTCCCTCCCATATTCAGCCCATTAAGTCCCCCGGGGTAGGTGGCCCCACCCGGTGGACCCCCGGACACCTTTCGGTGGTCCCGGTACAATACCGATAACCCCCGAAACTATTCCGGTGAAACTGGACTTCCCATATATAAATCTTTACCTCCGGACCATTCTGGAACTCCTCGTGACATCCGGGATCTCATCCGAGACTCTGAACAACATTCGGTAACCACATACAAACTTCCTTTATAACCCTAGCATCATCGAACCTTAAGTGTGTAGACCCTACGGGTTCGGGAATCATGCAGACATGACCGAGACACCTCTCCGGCCAATAACCAACAACGAGATCTGGATACCCATGTTGGCTCCCACATGTTCCATGATGATCTCATCGGATGAACCACGATGTCAAGGATTCAAGCAATCCCGTATGCAATTCCCTTTGTCAATCGATACGTTACTTGCCCGAGATTCGATCCTCAGTATCCCAATACCTCGTTCAATCTCGTTACCAGCAGGTCACTTTACTCGTTCCGTAATGCATGATCCCGTGACCAACCACTTGGTCACATTGAGCTCATTATGATGATGCATTACCGAGTGGGCCCAGAGATACCTCTCCATCATACGGAGTGACAAATCCCAGTCTCGATTCATGCTAACCCAACAGACACTTTCGGAGATACTTGTAGTGCACCTTTATAGTCACCCAGTTACGTTGTGACGTTTGGTACACCCAAAGCACTCCTACGGTATCAGGGATTTACACAAT
Organism: Triticum aestivum; assembly: GCF_018294505.1. Classification (NCBI taxonomy): domain Eukaryota; kingdom Viridiplantae; phylum Streptophyta; class Magnoliopsida; order Poales; family Poaceae; genus Triticum; species Triticum aestivum. Next base: position 611,744,870 of record NC_057810.1, on the reverse strand, counting down.
CTCATGGTCTAAGGAATTGATACTTGACATTAGAAAAAGCTTTAGCAAACGAACTACACGATCTTGTGCTATGCTTAGGTTTGGGTCTTTTCCATCACATCATTCTCCTAATGATGTGATCCCGTTATCAATGACATCCAATGTCCATGGTCAAGAAACCATGACCATCTGTTGATCAACGAGCTAGTCAACTAGAGGCTCACTAGGGACATGTTGTGGTCTATGTATTCACACATGTATTATGGTTTCCAGTTAATATAAAATAATAGACAATTATCATGAACAAGGAAATACAATAATAACCATTTTATTATTGCCTCTAGGGCATATTTCCAACACTTTCTTCCTTTAGTTGTGTCATGTGAACATCGACTACACGACAATTCACCATACTTGAGCCTAGGAAGACAATGTGGAGTAATAAGTAGATAATGGGCTGCTAGAGTGACAGAAGCTTAAATCCTAGTTTGTGCGTTATTCTGTAAGGGATGATTTGGATCAATATGTTTCATGTTAGGGTTAGATTTATATTAATTATTCTTTAGTAGTTTCTGATGCTTGCGAGAGGGGTAATCATAAGAGAGTTGCTTGTTCAAGTACGAACAACACCCTATCACCGGTCCACTAACATATCGAATTATCAATGTAGTGAATGCGAATCAAATAAACATGATCAAAGTGACTGGACGGTAATTCCTATGTGTCCTCGAGAATGCTTTGCTTTATATAAGAGAACTTTTCGGCTTGCCCTTTGCTATAAAAAGGATTGGGCCACCTTGCTGCACCTTGTTACTGTTGTTACTTGTGTTGGGGAACGTAGCATGCAATTTCAAAAAAGTTCCTACGATCACGCGAGATCTATCTAGGATATGCATAACAATGAGAGGGGGAGGGTGTGTCCACATATCCTCGTAGAACGAAAGTGGAAGCATTAGACAATGCGGTTGATGTTGTCGAACTTCTTCTAGCTCCGACCGATCAAGTACCAAACATACGGCGCCTCCGAGTTCGGCACACGTTCAGCTCGATGATGTTCCTCGCCCTCTTGATCCAGCAAGGTGCCGAGGAAGTAGATGAGTTCCGTCGGCATGATGGCATGGTGACGGTGATGGTGAAGTGATCCGCGTAGGGCTTCACCTAAGCACCACGACAATATGACCGGGGTGTAAACTGTGGAGGGGGCGCTACACGGCTAACAGTTGTTGTTCTATGTTGTAGGCGCCCCTCTCCCCACATATATATAGATTGGAGGGGAGGAGAGGCAGCCAAGGGGGCACCCCAAGTAGGACGAATCCTACTTGGGGTCCTCTCCCAATTCGGCCAACCCCCCTCTCCTATTCCTATTTGGAGTAGGAAGGGAAGAGGGGGAAGGGGGAATCCTATTCCCCTTTTCCTTTCCTCCTTCCACTTTCCTTCTCCAATTTGGCCAGCCCATATGGGGGGGGGGCACCAGCCCCTTTGTGGCTGGTTCATTTCCCCTCTTGGCCCATAAGGCCCATATCTTTCGCCACGGGTGCTCAGAACCCCTTCCGGTGACCCGATATGTACTCGGTACCCTCCGGAACACTCCCGGTGTCCGAATACTATCATCCTATATATAAATATTTACGTCTTGATCATTCTGAGACTCGTCGTCATGTCCATGATCTCATTCGGGATTCCGAACAACATTCGGTCACCAAATCACATAACTCATATAATACAATATCGTCATCGAACGTTAAGCGTACAGACCCTACGGGTTCGAGAACTATGTAGACATGACCGAGACACCTCTCCGGTCAATAACCAATAGCTGAACCTGGATGCTCATATTGTCTCCCACATATTCTACGAAGATCTTTATCGGTCGAACCGTTATGACAACATACATTATTCCTTTTGTCCATCATTATGTTACTTGCCCGAGATTCGATCATTGGTATCTTCATACCTAGTTCAATCTCGTTACTGGCAAGTCTCTTTACTCGTTCTGTAATACATCATCTTGCAACTAACTCATTATTCACGCTACTTGCAAGGCTTCTTATGATGTGTATTCCCGAGAGGGCCCAGAGATACCTCTTCAATACTCAGAGTGACAAATCCTAATCTTGATCTATGCCAACCCAACAAACACATTCGGAGATGCCTGTAGAGCATCTTTATAATCACCCAGTTATGTTGTGACATTTGATAGCACAAAAGGCATTCCTCCGGTATCCGGGAGTTGCATAATCTCATAGTCGAAGGAATATGTATTTGACATGAAGAAAGCAATGGCAATAAAACTGAACGATCATTATGCTAAGCTAACGGTGGGTCTTGTCCATCACATCATTCTCCTAATGATGTGATACCGTTCATCAAATGACAACACATGTCTATGGTTAGGAAACTTAACCATCTTTGATTAACAAGCTAGTCTAGTAGAGGCTTACTAGGGACACAGTGTTTTGTCTATGTATCCACACATGTATCAAGTTTCCGGTTAATACAATTCTAGCATGAATAATAAACATTTATCATGAAATAAGGAAATATAAAATAAAAACTTTATTATTGCCTCTAGGGCATATTTCCTTCAACTTGTACTTGCTACGAATTATCTTACTACAAAACTATCTGTTACCGCTACTTTCAGTGTTTGTAGAAAATACCTTGCTGAAAACCACTTGTCGTTTCCTTCTGCTCCTTATTGGGTTCGACACTCTTACTTATAGAAAGGACTGATTCCCTATACTTATGGGTCATCACAAACCTGCCAGGCATTGCAAAGCAAGCGCAACATGGGTCATATTGCAAACCACCAAGTGCAACATGGCTCATGTTGCAAACCCATCCGCAAGCGAAACTTGGCTCTTGTTGCAAACCCGTCGGGTGTTTCCAAAGTGAGCGCAACATGTCTCATGTAGCAAATACCCAAAGCGCAACATGGATCATGTTGCAAACCCTAAACCATCAGTTGTTCGCGCGCGAGATCCTATGCCTTTGGAGGCGGTTGATCTCACCCGCACTTCAGCCAGCCGACGCATAGCGCATGTCGTATTGTAAACGTCTCAAGTCTTTTTCTTTGAAGAACAACAAAAAACGATGGGTAACCGGGTAATCTATATTAGGACCGACCTTCATTGGCAATCCACACTAGTGGCCGCACGCGTAGCCAGTAGCAGCCCGCCCGATCAAGAAATGGGCCTCGAGCTGGTGCAAAAATGTCCTACATACAACTAGCTTGTTCTCCTGACCTGATGTGGCCTGCTAGCGCGTTATTGCATGTTGCTCCCACGGAGAGTTTGGTCGATCCTATTTCGCGCCTTTAGCGTCGGTTATAGGCTATTTAGCCAACCAAGGCACACCCCATGTACTAGGTGTAGTAGCAGGCCAAACCGTATTCTTCCCGTGCTTTTTTTACGTTTTCCACTTAGGTATTTCTATGTGTTTCTCTTTTTGCTTTTCTTTTTTTCTTTTCAATTTTTTTAAAATTCGCAACTTTGCCTCAAAATTTTGAAACTTTTTCAACCTCCTGAACATTTTTTCAAATTGCATGATTTTTTTTCAACTAGGTAATTGCCCGTGCATTGCAACGGGAACATAAATGTTCTAGTGGCTCGATCCTAAACATGTCAAACATATACCTTATCCTCGTGTGTTTTACAAAATAGCACCCTGTCTAGAAACATTAGCCTGATAGCAAATATAGGAGGTAATGAGGGATGTATCGCTCATTTTTTATACACACAATGGTTAAACATTTACCCGTGAGCAAATATGGACCATAATGAGAGTCACATCTCTCACTTTTATACACACAATAGTTACAATAGTCGGTGATAAAACCCTCATATTTCGGAACATTTCCCTTCGATGGAAACGCAGGTAGGCCTCCTTTGGGAGGCAGAAGCATTTCAATGATTCGTTTTCTTTCCAATCACATATCCAAGTGTGACACATACTCTCGTTACTTCAATTCTCTGAGTTGTTTGTAAATTGTGAGGCCTAATCCCATTCCACTGCCCATTAATTAACACATTCTTTGTAGTAGCAACCGATTATTGTGCAAATGTATTTCCATTTATTTGATATAAAACACTAAAAGAAAACCCGGGCCATGTAGTTTCCATTTAAACAAAGTTGTGCTTTTGTCCAGACCTCAAAATGATGAATCAAACTTCCATGCATGTTTATTTTATTCAAATGCCATCCCATACATAATCTTGTCTAGAAGATTTGTAATCATCAGCAAGCTTCTACTCCCAAGTCCCAACTGTTTATTTAATCTAAACTTCAGTGTATACCTGGACAGTGTATACCTTGAACTATCTCAATGGCTTGAGCTTGTACTCCCAAGTCCCAATTGTTTCACCATTTAAATCTGGCCAACATTATCAGCATGATCAGCCTTTACTCTTTACTTTATCATGCGCAACATCATCATGAGTATGATCTTAGATGATAAACAGTGTCCACTACTTCTGGCTGTTTATTGTGTGAATCTTCAATCGAAGTCACGTGCTCTTGGTGCCTTTTCTTGCACAAACTAAGACTTCAAAAAGTGAACAGAATCTGATGAAGTAATTAGGATAGAAAATTCCTAGTAGCGGAATACAAGATGAAAAAACAGAAAGTAATTTACTACTACTATAGTTTAGTACAACTTCTTCACACGTATGTCAATTGAATAATGCCCAACAATCTAAAATCATTCACTTACGAATAAAGAGGGAAGAGAATAGAGGGACCATCATATCCGGATGTGGCATACTTGGCTCCTTCCTGTCTTATCACCATCTTCGTTCATGTTCTTTGCTGGTCGATTTTCTCAACAGCGGCCAGGGCACAGGAAACTCTGTTCAAGAAAGAACCTTCGTGAGGCCAAATAACCAACAGAATTCTTGTTTACAGACACAATAAAATATAAATGATGAACTACACAATAATTTCTTAGTGATCATGCAATAAGCTGGTCCCAAATCTAAAACTTCCACTCACATAAAAAATACAGGAAACAATATGCATATATAATGATTTTACGTCATAATGATTATTTTGAGAAACTCATGATATACATTTGGATGGCTCCACTACAAAAGTATGAAATTCTTCACGTTGAAAACATAACACAAAAAAGGGAAAGACAAATCTCTTTGAGACATATATCAACAAAAGGAGAAAAGATTATCTCAGTGACCAATCGAAATCATTGAAAGTTCAACACACCAGTCCTTGAGCAAATGTGTACCCGCAAAGCAATTTTTTCTCGAGTGCGCTCTTAACTCTTTTGTGTCGCATGTAAACAACATCAAATTACAGTAGATAAACATGGTGTATATGCATGTGTGGTAGGTGGCCCTAACAGAAATCACGAGAAAGATAATGAGTAATGAGAACTTCTCTTTTGTAATGGCCTGAGTGGTGGTTATGTATATAATGAAAACAATGTTGAGAGAAAGGTATCACGTACAAAGAGTCATGTAGCTGGAGAATCACAGACCCTCAATCAAAAAGCTAAATGTCAGTAAAACGCATTATGTGGACTGAAGGCATCACGTACACCATGAGACATATAGCCAGAGAATCATAGATTATCTGAATGAAAAAGTCAAATGTCTGTCAATTAGATTGAGTGCTTTGCATGGCATACGTACTGTTGTCCCTCCTTGCCTCTATCCACTCACGACAAAGTCGAAGCCTGCCGGCGGCTCCAGGCAGCGGTGTGGTCTCTTTATCCGGGAAGCGATACTCTCTGATTTGGAGCCATAGTGAGGTGGTGGTCGCTTGGGGACGCGCAGCTCCCCGCCATAATAGTCTTCATCGATCACGCCGGGCTCGTCATTTGGGGTTACAGGCGACAAACCAATCATGCTGTCCTCAATGCTGAACGCCCCAACATCGCATGGATCCTGTGCTCGGAGGCGACCTCGACGATGAAGGCCTTTCTGTCGACGGAGGGGCAGTCACGGGCCTCGTTGCCAGCTTTCCCGCCGGGCGTGACGTGTCGTGAGCTCCAATGATCAGCCTGGCGGAGGTCATCATCCAGTTCGTCACCGTCGTTGATGAACTATCATGCGAGTTGCTGGGAGGTATTCCATCTTATGGGCGCACGCTGACGCTGCGGCCACCGCCGAGCCAGCATGTATGCGACAAGCAAAGCGGGCGTCATGTGGAGACTGGAGTAGCCACGGCCGAGGGCATTAGATACGACGCGGGCAGCGTAGCGATCGCATGCTAGTGTCGACGCTGATCTGGAAGACCTCAAGATCCTGGTGGACATCAGGCACGTCGCCGACGCCATCGTCGGCCCAGACTGATTCCTCCCGTCGTTGCAGAGAGAGGACGAAAGAGAGAGAGAGGTGACACTCAGTCTCAGCCTGTCGTACCGTTCGCCCATTCGGCCACCAGGCTCCTCCCGCCTGTAGCCACCGCCGCGACGCTGCTAAAGAATAGAGAAAGGGTGAGATAGGAAATAAATAAATGAGATTATGGTGATTGGTTCCCAAATTATGGTAATTGAATCAACTCTTATCTATCAACGCACGAGGAAAGGGGCGGAGATAGGGCGTCGTTGGACGTGCGTAGGTGGCAGACGAAGTTGGACGAAGGTGAGGTGGGGCACCGAGGGACTCTCCAATTTGTATGAAGTGAAATGCGAGGAGAGAAAGCCTGGGATTGCGTCCTATTTTTACGTCCTATAATTTCTCGCACCTGATTCTAGCGCTTGATTTTTTTCTCAATGCTTGATTGTGTTTCCTTTTATTAGGGGCGGACGAAGGCAAGGGATCACTTGTTGACGGAATGTTGGACGAAAGAATTGACGTAAGAAGGGAGAGGGAACCTTGCGTTTCTTTTAGATAGTAGAGATATAATTTCTCGCACCTGATTCTAGCGCTTGATTTTTTTCTCAATGCTTGATTGTGTTTCCTTTTATTAGGGGCGGACGAAGGCAAGGGATCACTTGTTGACGGAAGGTTGGACGAAAGAATTGACGTAAGAAGGGAGAGGGAACCTTGCGTTTCTTTTAGATAGTAGAGATATAATTTCTCGCACCTGATTCTAGCGCTTGATTTTTTTCTCAATGCTTGATTGTGTTTCCTTTTATTAGGGGCGGACGAAGGCAAGGGATCACTTGTTGACGGAAGGTTGGACGAAAGAATTGACGTAAGAAGGGAGAGGGAACCTTGCGTTTCTTTTAGATAGTAGAGAAGTAGAGATATAATTTCTCGCACCTGATTCTAGCGCTTGATTTTTTTCTCAATGCTTGATTGTGTTTCCTTTTATTAGGGGCGGACGAAGGCAAAGGATCACTTGTTGACGGAAGGTTGGACGAAAGAATTGACGTAAGAAGGGAGAGGGAACCTTGCGTTTCTTTTAGATAGTAGAGATTCATCTTTTTTCTAGTTTTTTTAACTCTCTAGTGAACTTTTTCAGTTTTTTTTTAAATTTTTTCAAAATCTGCAAAAATAATCCAAACCTGTAATTTTTCCCAAAATCCGCAATTTTTTTTTCAAAATCGATGATTTTTTTGTTTCAAATCCGTGATTTTTTCTCCAAAATTACCGCAAACTTTTTCCACTTTTGAGTTTTTTTCAAAATTGTGATCTCTTTTTTGGAATTCGTGACTTTTTTGAAATCTGTGAACTTTTTTGAATTCATGTACATTTTCTGATTTTCTGCGTTTTTTCCGAAGTCAATAGTTGACCGGTCAGCCGTCGACCACTCACATGTGACCGAGTGAACCAAGGCGTTTCTGGGCCGAGCGACCACGTCGCACATGGTATTGGGTCGGCCCGGAACCGTGGGATGTACGTGCACTGGTTATCTTAGCCGACGCTTAAGGCATCGACTAGGTGGCCTCGAGAACTTGAGTTTTTTCTTCGCCATCTTCCTTCTGTTATTAATGTCTCACCGAACATTCTACCAGGTCAGACCTGACCGCACCACACACTAGCACCCCATGCATTTCCATCACGACCATTGTGCAATCGCAGATGTGTTCATTGAGGAAACACTCCTCAGGGGTGTGGTCGATGTGATAGTTGCCACAGACCATGGCGACCAGTTGCGAGGTTGGGATATGCTGGTTTTGACATGTAAGGCCGGGACGGCCTCTAGCCCCTATTATCCATAACATGGGTGCTGGGTCTTCGACGTCGTTCCTCTGAGTCAGAAGTCGGGAAACCATGGTCCGACTGGCCTAACCAGTTATTTACGCCCACACTGATCTGATGATGTAGACGTTCGAATATTGCGTGCTGGTATGTGGCTCATGAGTTCTGAAGCCCAAACGAGTATGAGGGAGTCGGTGTCGGTGGTGAAGATGCCATTGTTGATGTGGATGCCGGTGCGATGTGCCAGAGTGGTGGCAGACACATATGGAGGTCGCTGTGGCTATTGACGATGAAGGCCATGACGCCTACGTAGATGGTGTGTGCAGGGTGGGACGATGGGTTGATGTCGAACTGGCCTACCTCATCCACGAAGAACGTGAGAGAGCCAAAGGTTGGGCTTTCCGCCGGCGAGAGGCCGTCGGAGGATAGAGTAGACCCAATCTGAGAACGGACTCCAACTGACACAGCCCATGCCTACGCGCCAACTGACAGTGCAGAAAATCGTCAGATCCCCCGGTAGAGGTCCAAGCGCAGTAGGAAGTCACTGATCGAAGGTCACATGAGGGTTTTATCCAAGTTTCAGCCTCTCAAGACTAATTTCCTACATCCTGGTTAATCTTGTTATTCATGGTGGAGGGAGATCTCATGCGAGGGCTTACAATGATGTATGAGGTTGTTATCGAGAGTTTTTATCTGAGAAGTAGTTCGAAATGAGAGCCCTCTAGCCTCCCCTTATATACACGGTAGAGGCTAGGGTTTTACAGGTAGGCAGATGCAATCTAGGACGCCACCGCCTTTGTCTTGGAAAGCAAGTTGGTCTACGACGCCCATAATCTTCTTTCAGTCATTATGCCTCGTGGGCCCCTGGGCAGGTCTTCTGCCAAGTTCCCCTTGGTGAGCCGTCAGCGGTGTATGGCACCGTCATGTAGCATTTTGGTGTCATGGTACTAGTGTCTTTAGTTATTTGCGTAGGTTGTATGTGCATGCTATCTCTTTAGTTATTGAACACATCAATCCCTTTTCAATGGGCATCACTAATTGCCCTTTCCACGGAATAGAAAAACTAAAGGTGGTTCACTAATTCTTTCTGCATTATTCAAGACATTTTCCCGAAAACAAATTATCAAACAACCAAAACAATAGTCATCCATCAACCTTGAGTCGGAGTCTACTAAATATTGTGAAGGTTACATTAAAGAGACCACAATTAGATTGGAACAGTGACACCGCCACTCGCACACCTACACTTACTTGACTATCTTTATAGGTTTTAAAAATCCATATTAAGTCACAAATCCAAAAGGATGGAAAGCTATGACCGTTGAATGTACTTAGGCCAGGGACGAAGCACAAGGTCTTCACCAAAATGCTAAACAACGACTTCGAAGTTACAATGGACCACACCAACAAAAACGAAAAAAAAACATTAGCACACATATGGACGAATCTATGAGAACATAAGCCTAGAAATCCACATGGTAGGATACACCAAACATGTCGAGACACAAACCTTATCACTCTATGGTGCTGCATGATTAACTACTATCATAGCACTCTCCGCTAGGGCGTTGCCAATCAAGAACATAAAATTATGCTAACATGACTTTTGAATACATCCAGAACGATCCAAGGTTCCTGTCGTCAAAACCGGAAGATCTCAGGTAGGGCCCCCGAACTGTGCGTCTGGGGATCGAAGGTAACAGGAGGCAGGGGACGTGATGTATACCCAGGTCCGGGCCCTCTTAATGGAGGTAATACCCTACTTCCTGCTTGATTGACTTTGATGTGTATAGGGGTTACCAGAGTTGATCTACCTCGAGATCGTAATGGCTAAACCCTAGATGTCTAGCCTGTATGATTATGATTGCCCCTAAGGACTAAACCCTCCCGTTTATATAGGCACTGGAGGGGACTAGGGTTGTACAAAATCGATTTACAAAGGAAGGAAACTACACATCCGAATGCCAAGCTTGCCATCCACGCAAAGGAGAGTCCCATCCAGACACGGGAGAAGACCTTCTATCTTACCAGTCCACGCAAAGGAGAGTCCCACCAGTCCGGCCCGCATCACATAGGCCGGCTCCCTGAGGACCCCCTAGTCCAGGACTCCCTCAGTAGCCCCTGAACCGGGCTTGAGTGACGATGCATCCGACGTGCAGATTGTCTTCGGCATTGCAGGGAAGGTTCCTTCTCCGAATACTCCAATGCAGTCCTCCACACATAATAGCTGTATCCGGCTGTGTTGAGTAATTACAGCCTTAAGCTGTGAGGGTAAAAATACTCAGGACAAAGTAAGTCACGTCCATAGGCGATTTTTCCAGCGAGGCGTTAGGTCCTGGCCTTGTTAGTATTCTAAACCGTTTTACAGCCCTCGCTTCGTGTTTCGAGGCGCGGTCATAGGCACGTCTTGCCAAAGCAGGGATCGTGTTCCCTTTTCACGGGATTCCCATCAATAGGAGTTTGGGTAATCTAACCGCGCCGTTCACACGTCCCCTTGGGAATAGGAGAGATTTAAGGCTTATGAGGGGACGCTTGATATCCACTGCCTTTATAAGGGGATAAGTGTCGTGGAATTGTCATGGCAGATGTCCTAGTGTGAGGACTTAGTCGTGAGGCCAACGCATCCATGTGGTAGCTTGAGAGGGATTGAGTGGGATGAGAGACGCGAGGTTTTACCCAGGTTCGACCCCTCATAGTGGAGGTAAAAGCCTACATCCTGCTTCATTGATATTGATGATGATGATCACGATTACAGAGGTGCTCTATTTCGAGAGCTCTTGACTTGTCTGTCTATCTTGCCTTGTCAAACTTGTCCCTCTTGGGGTGTTTTGCCCCTCCTTATATAAGTTGAAGGGGCGGCTTACATGACTATTCCTAGTAGGATTAGGATTACTCTTTTACAAGTGGAGTCCTAGTCTTGCTTCCTTTGTAAGGGAACATTCCTTATGCTTTCCTCTTAAGCCGGCCCACTATAACATGAGCCGGCCTTCTAGGCCTTCGGGTCTTGTTGCTCCTCTAACCCGCTTGCCAGGTCACCAATAAGTCACCTGGCTCGACCGGGTTATCAGTGAGTGGAGAGATCCGTGCGGGTCACTTAGTGAGTCGCCAAATCAAGGCGGGTCACCAGTGAGTCGCCAAGTCCGGCCGGGTCACACTTCCGGCTGGGTCATACTTTGGGGTATATCCCCGACATTAGCCCCCAGTTTAATTTGGATTTATCCATGTTAAACTGATCCTGCAAAATAAACACAAGAACAAATTTGACAGGTTGTGCTCCGGTTTAAAAATTCTTGTAAGCCGGCACCTGATCATCCTTAAGTCCTTGTCACTTCCTTCTTCTAGAAAATCTGGGTCAATAGGCCAGCTTCATAATCAATTTGCTGACATTAGTTTCTCACAAAAAATATTATGAAGAATTATTCATTTGATTCAGCTCCAAATGCTTAACAAAAATATTGGTCTTGAAATACTTATCTGATTTTTAGCTGGCTTGAAGATGTAGAAACTTGCCAATTTATGATTACCAAAATTTCCGGGTTATAAATAGATGATGGCGAGTCATAATTGTTGCCGACACCGGGTCATAATTATTGGTGATGCCGGGTCATGATTGTTGCAGACACCGGGTCAATCTGGTCTGCTCAAAACTGAGAATTTGAAGATTTTTCTCCCTTATATGCATATCACCTGTAGCCCCCAAGTGTCGAGTTGTCATGCTTGCAGCAACCTGGGACATGTAATTGCCTTATGCTCATAAAAACTTCAACCAGTGTAGCCCCCAAGGGCCGGGTCATTATGCAATAATGAGGAGGGACTTTTGTATATAATTCATTGATAATAACATCATATGATGTAATCTCCACCATGGGGCTTAAACCCACGTCCACAAGGTTAAGAGATTTGTACTCTACCAACTGAGTAGTAGACCTTTTCAATATAATGGATTAAGGCTTGTGTACCTTGAAGTTTTGACAGGAGCAATTGGTAGCCCCCAAGGGCCAACTCATTATAATGTGATGAGTCGGATCTTCAATAAAGTGAGCCAAAAATGACTTTGCATTAGCCCCCAAGTGCCATGGTGCATGCTGGCAGTGACATGGGACTTGCATATTTGATGTAATCTCAACTTGAATAATGTAGCCTCCTAGTGCCGGGTTGTAAGCCTGCAGCGAATCGGGACTATTCCTTCCATTGTAAAATAAATCATATCCATTGATAAAATAATAGCCATTGCGCTGAAGCGACTTTTGAAGACCTCCATCATAATATTCGTTATTGATAACCATAATAAAAATCCAGCCATGTTGGCTATTAAAGATTTGAATAATATAATCCGGTTTGAAAACTTTTTAAAACCAATTCCTCCATCATAATATAATTCGAATCATAATTAGATATAATTATAACAAAAAATATCATACCTGTGATATTGAATCGTACTGCCGGCTTATGATACCAATGAAGTAAGGGTGATAACCCAAAACTTAGAAGCCAATACTTCCAAGTGTTTGATATCATCATGTATGGGTGACTTGTCGCCTTTCATTAAGCCGGGTAATAGAAACCACGGGTATCCTTAAAATATGAGCTGTAAGATTGAAGGCTACATGGCCAGAATCACTTTAAACCAAAAGGCAAGATAGTATCAAGAAGAACCGGAAAAAATCTTCAAAAAATTAAGCCAAATGACAAAAAGCGAGGCTATGCTTCGAATACGAGCAGGAAGCAGGACCATAAGGGTTAATAGCTATGATTCGAATACGATTAGGAAGCCCCCGAATGGTTTTTGGCACTGCGCCGATCAAAGGGGTATCAACAGCTATGATTCGAATACGATCAGGAAGCCCCCTAGTGACCAAAGTATTTAACGGCTATGATTCAAATACGATCATGAAGCCGGACCAAAGGGGTTAATAGCTATGATTCGAATACGATCAAGCCCCAAGTGATCAAAGTGTTTAATAGCTATGGTTCGAATACGACCAGGAAGCCGGACCAAAGTGGTTAACAACTATGATTCAAATACGATCAAGCCCCCAAAAGATCAAAATGTTTAACGGCTATGGTTCGAATACGACCAGGAAGCCAGACCAAAGGGGTTAACCGCTATGATTCGAATACAATCAAGCCCCCCTAGTGATCATTGAAGACAAAGCTTTGTGAGTGACAGATTATCCTTGAGCCGGATTTTAAACCGGATATTGAGCTTCAATGCTTTGTGAGAGACATATTTCTCTTGAACCGGATTTTAAACCAGATATTGAGCTTCAATGCTTTGTGAGAGACAGATTTCTCTTGAACTGGATTTTAAACCGGATATTGAGCTTCAATGCTTTGTGAGAGACAGATTTCTCTTGAACCGGATTTTAAATCGGCATCTTCATTTTCGGCCGAAAACTTTCTGACGTCTTTTAGATTTTCATCAATATAGCAGTAGCCTCTGGGACCGGGTTATCTTCCCTCCACTAATCCAGAGTTCTTGAATCTGCTTTAAACTGGCAATCATTTACTAAGTCATGTCATCGTAGCCCCCTAGTCTTAAGATGACTCAAAAAGTTGGCTTGAGATTCTTCATATTTGACCATGATATAAACCGTTATGAGTCATTCAACAACTCAGTAATATAATAGTCCCTTTTGCAGTAGACCATTTGCCCTGCATTAGAGAACTTGCAAGCCGGAGTAGTTGCTCTTTTAAAGAAAGCAATATGTAATATAAAAATATACTGGATGGATTTCACCTGATACGTCAGACCAGAAATTATCCACCGTGGAGTTGATGATCACCACGGTGAAGTTGAAATTAATCATAGGCGAGTCGGTCGCAGGAGCAGACAGATGAGCTGGCCGCGGCGTTGTAAGCCAACGCGGGCAGGCGAGGCAATGGCAGGTGCGGTAAACTGTTGGGGAACGTAGCAGAAATTCAAAATTTTCTTACGTGTCACCAAGATCTATCTATGGAGAAACCAGCAACGAGGGGAAGGAGAGTGCATCTACATACCCTTGTAGATCACTAAGCGGAAGCGTTCAAGAGAACGGTGTTGAAGGAGTCGTACTCGTCGTGATCCAAATCACCGGAGATCCTAGTGCCGAACGGACGGCACCTCCGCGTTCAACACACGTACAACCCGGTGACGTCTCCCATGCCTTGATCTAGCAAGGAGAGAGGGAGAGGTTGAGGAAGACTCCATCCAGCAGCAGCACAACGGCGTGGTGGTGATGGAGGAGCGTGGCAATCCTGCAAGGCTTCGCCAAGCACCGCGGGAGAGGAGGAGTACTTGGGAGAGGGGGAGGGCTGCGCCAGAACTTGGGTGCGGCTGCCCTCCCACCCCCCACATATATATAGGGGCAAGGGAGAGGGGTCCGGCCCCCTCAGATTCAATCTGAGGAGGGGGCGGCGACCAAGGGGGGGAGGAGTGCCTCCCAAGTCAAGTGGAGGCCCTCCCCCTTAGGGTTTCCCCTCTCCCATACGCATGGGCCTTGGGGGGGCTAGTGCGCCTGGCCCATTAAGGCTAGGGCGCCCCCCTACAGCCCATGCTGCTGTATTGGACGTGGTGGAACAATTTCCGGACCTCCGGACCCCTCCGGAATCCTCCGGAACCTTCTAGAAGCTTCCCGGTACAATACCGAAAAAACCCGAACTTTTCCCGGAACCCGAACAACAACTTTCCATATATAAATCTTTACCTCCGGACCATTCAGGAACTCCTCGTGACGTCCGGGATCTCACCCGGGACTCCGAACAACATTCGGTAACCACATACAAACTTCCTTTATAACCCTAGCGTCATCGAACGTTAAGTGTGTAGACCCTACGGGTTCGGGAACCATGCAGACATGGCCGAGACGTTCTCCGGTCAATAACCAACAGTGGGATCTGGATACCCATGTTGGATCCCACATGTTCGACGATGATCTCATCGGATGAACCACGATGTCAAGGACTCAATCGATCCCGTATACAATTCCCTTTGTCTAACGGTATTGTACTTGCCCGAGATTCGATCGTCGGTATACCGATACCTTGTTCAATCTCGTTACTGGCAAGTCTCTTTACTTGTTCCGTAACACATCATCCCATGATCAACCCCTTGGTCACATTGTGCACATTATGATGATGTCCTACCGAGTGGGCCCAAAGATACCTCTCCATTTACACGGAGTGACAAATCCCAGTCTCGATTCGTGCCAACCCAACAGACACTTTCGGAGATACCTGTAGTGCACCTTTATAGCCACCCAGTTACGTTGTGACGTTTGGTACACCCAAAGCATTCCTACGGTATCCGGGAGTTGCACAATCTCATGGTCTAAGGAAAAGATACTTGACATTAGAAAAGCTTTAGCATACGAACTACACGATCTTTGTGCTAGGCTTAGGATTGGGTCTTGTCCATCACATCATTCTGCTAATGATGTGCTCCCGTTATCAACGACATCCAATGTCCCTGGTCAGGAAACCGTAACCATCTATTGATCAACGAGCTAGTCAACTAGAGGCTTACTAGGGACATGGTGTTGTCTATGTACCCACACATGTATCTGAGTTTCCTATCAATTCAATTATAGCATGGATAATAAACAATTATCATGAACAAGGAAATATAATAATAATAACTATATTATTGCCTCTAGGGCATATTTCCAACAGTCTCCCACTTGCACTAGAGTCAATAATCTAGTTCACATCGCCATGTGATTAACACTAATAGGTCACATCGCCATGTGACCAACATCCAAAGAGTTTACTAGTGTCTTAAACTAGTTCACATCACCATGTGATTAAGTCTCAATGAGTTCTGGGGTTTGATCATGTTTTGCTTGTAAGAGAGGTTTTAGTCAACGGGTCTGCAACATTCAGATCCGTATGTACTTCGCAAATCTCTAGGTCATATTGTAAATGTTGCTTCCATGCTCCACTTGGAGCTATTCCAAATGGTCGCTCCACTATACGTATCCGGTTTGCTACTTAGAGTCATTTGGATAGGTGTTAAAGCTTGCATCGACGTAACCCTTTACACCGAACTCTTTATCACCTCCATAATCGAGAAACATATCCTTATTCCTCTAAGGATAATTTTGACCGCTATCTGGTGATCCACTCCTTGATCACCTTTGTACCCTCTTGCCAGACATGTGGCAAGGCACACATCAGGTACGGTACACAGCATAGCATACTGTAGAGCCTACATCTAAAGCATAGGGGACGACCTTCGTCCTTTCTCTCTTCTGCCGTGGTCAAGCTTTAAGCCTTAACTTCATACCTTACATTTCAGGCAAGAACTCCTTCTTTGACTGATCCATCTTGAACACCTTCAAGAGCATGCCAAGGTATATGCTCATTTGAAAGTACCATTAAGTGTTTTTGATCTATCCCTATAGATCTTGATGCTCAATGTTCAAGTAGCTTAATCCAGGTTTTCACTTGAAAAAAACTTTTCAAATAACCCTATATGCTTTCCAGAAAATTCTACATCATTTCTGATCAACAATATGTCAACAACATATACTCATCAGCAATTCTATAGTGCTCCCACTCACTTCTTTGGAAATACAAGTTTCTCATGAACTTTGTATAAACCCAAAATATTTGATCATCTCATCAAAGCGCACATTCCAACTCCGAGATGCTTACTCCAGTCCTTAGAAGGATCGCTGGAGCCAGCATACCTTTTAGCATCCTTAGGATCGACAAAAACTTTCTGATTGTATCACATACAACCTTTCCTTACGAAAACTGGTAAGGAAACTCGTCTTGACATCCATCTGCCAGATTTCATAAATGCAGATAATGCTAACATGATTCCGACGGACTTAAGCATCGCTACGGATGAGAAAATCTCATCGTAGTCAATTCCTTGAACTTGTGAAAAACTCTTCGCCACAAGTCGAGCTTCATAGATGGTGACATTACCGTCCACGTCCGTCTTCTTCTTAAAGATCCATTTGTCTCAATGGCTTGCCGATCATCGGGCAAGTCCACCAAAGTCCATGCTTTGTTCTGATACATGGATCCTATCTCGGATTTCATGGCTTCTAACCATTTGTTGGAATATGGGCCCACCATTGCTTCTCCATAGCTCGTAGGTTCATTGTTGTCTAGCAACATGACCTTCAAGACAGGATCACCGTACCACTCCGAAGTAGTACGCGTCCTTGTCATCCTACAAGGTTCGGTAGTGACTTGATCGGAAGCTTCATGATCACTATCATAAGCTTCCACTTCAATTGATTTAGGTGCCACAGGAACAACTTCCTGTGCCTTGCTACACACTGGTTGAAGTGATGGTTCAATAACCTCATCAAGTCTCCACCATCCTCCCACTCAGTTCTCGAGACAAACCTTTCCTCGAGAAAGGACCCGATTCAAGAAACAATCCCTATTGCTTTCGGATCTGAGATAGGAGGTATACCCAACCATTTTGGGTATCCTATGAAGATGTATTTATCCGTTTTGGGTTCGAGCTTATCACGATGAAACTTTTTCACATAAGCGTCGCAGCCCCTAACTTTTAAGAAACGTCAACTTAGGTTTCTCCAAACCATAGTTCAAACGGTGTCGTCTCAACGGAATTACGTGGTGCCCTATTAAAGTGAGTGCGGTTGTCTCTAATGCCTAACCCATGAACGACAGTGGCAATTCGATAAGAGACATCATGGTACGCACCATATCCAATAGGGTGCAACTATGATGTTCGGACACACCATCACACTATGGTGTTCCAGGCGGTATTAATTGTGAAACAATTTCCACAATGTCTTAATTGCGTGCCAAAGCTCGTAACTCAGATACTCATCTCTATGATCATATCATAGACATTTTATCCTCTTGTCACGATGATCTTTAACTTCACTCTAAAATTACTTGAACCATTCAATAATTCAGACTTGTGTTTCATCAAGTAAATATACTCAACATCTACTCGAATCATCTGTGAAGTAAGAACATAACGATATTCACTGCATGCCTCAGCACTCATTGGACTGCACACATCAAAATGTGTTACTTCCAACAAGTTGCTATCTTGTTCCATCTCACTGAAACCGAGGCTTTTCAGTCATCTTGCCCATGTGGTATGATTTGCATATCTCAAGTGATTCAAAATGAAGTGAGTCCAAACGATCCATCTGCATGGAGTTTCTTCATGCGTATATACCAATAGTCATGGTTTGCATGTCTCAAACTTTTCAAAAACGAGTGAGTCCAAAGATCCATCAATATGGAGCTTCTTCATGCGTTTTATACCAATATGACTTACATGGCAGTGCCACAAGTAAGTGGTACTATCATTACTATCTTATATCTTTTGGCATGAAAATGTGTATCACTACGATCGAGATTCAATAAACCATTCCTTTAGGTGCAAGACCATTGAAGGTATTATTCAAATAAATAGAGTAACCATTATTCTCCTTAAATGAATAACCGTATTTTGATAGACATAATCCAATCATGTCTATGCTCACGCAAACACCAAATAACAATTATTTTAACACCAATCTCGATGGTAGAGGGAGCGTGCGATGTTTGATCACATCAACCTTGGAAACACTTCCAACACATATCGTCAGCTCACCTTTAGCTAGTCTCCGTTTATTCCGTAGCTCTTTTATTTCGAGTTACTAACACTTAGCAACCGAACCGGTATCTTAATACCCTGGTGCTACTAGGAGTACTAGTAAATTACACATTAACATAATGTATATCCAATATACTTCTATCGACCTTGCCAGCCTTCTCATCTACCAAGTATCTAGGGTAATGCTGCTCCAGTGGCTGTTCCCCTTATTACAGAAGCACTTAGTCTTGGGTTTGGGTTCAACCTTGGGTTTCTTCACTAGAGCAGCAGCTGATTTGCCGTTTCATGAAGTATCCCTTCTTGCCCTTGCCCTTCTTGAAACTAGTGGTTTCACCAACCATCAACAATTGATGCTCCTTCTTGATTTCTACTTTCGCGGTGTCAAACATCATGAATACCTCAAGGATCATCATATCTATCCCTGATATGTTATAGTTCATCACGAAGCTCTAGCAGCTTGGTGGCAATGACTTTGGAGAAACATCACTATCTCATCTGGAAGATCAACTCCCACTCGATTCAAGTGATTGTTGCACTCAGACAATCAGAGCACAAGCTCAATGATTGAGCTTTTCTCCCTTAGTTTGCAGGCTAAGAAAATCGTCGGAGGTCTTATACCTCTTGACGTGGGCACGAGCCTGAAATATCCCTCGAAACATCTCATATGTTCCGCGACATTTCGAAAACGTCTTTGGTGCCTCAACTCTAAACTGTTTAATTGAATTATCACGTAGTTATCAAAATGTGTATGTCCGATGTTCGTAACATCCACAAACGACGTTTGGGGTTCAGCACACTGAGCGGTGCATTAAGGACATAAGCTTTCTACTGTCCGCATAATCGCTACTGTCAACTTTGAACTATATTTTATCTAGGAACATATCTAAACAGTGGAACTAAAACGCGAGCTTACGACATAATTTGCAAAGATCTTTTGACTATGTTCAGGATAATTAAGTTCATCTTATGAACTCCCACTCAGATAGACATCCCTCTAGTCATCTAAGTGATTACATGATCCGAGTCAACTAGGTCGTGTCCGATCATCACGTGAGACGGACTAGTCATCATCGGTGAACATCTTTATGTTGATCGTATCTACTATACGACTCATGCTCGACCTTTCGGTCTCTTGTGTTCCGAGACAATGTCTGTACATGCTAGGCTCGTCAAGTTAACCTAAGTGTTTGGCGTGTGTAAATCTGGCTTACACCCGTTGTATGTGAACGTAAGAATCTATCACACCCGATCATCACGTGGTGCTTCGAAACGACGAACTTTCGCTACGGTGCACAGTTAGGGGGAACACTTTCTTGAAATTTTAATGAGGGATCATCTTATTTACTACTGTCGTTCTAAGAAAATAAGATGTATAAACATGATAAACATCACATGCAATCAAATAGTGACATGATATGGCCAATATCATTTTGCTCCTTTTGATCTCCATCTTCGGGGCTCCATGATCATCATCGTCACCGGCATGACACCATGATCTCCATCATCGTGCCTCCATGAAGTTGTCTCGCCAACTCATTACTTCTACTACTATGGCTACCGGTTAGCAATAAAGTAAAGTAATTACATGGCGTTGTTCAATGACACGCAGGTCATACAATAAATAAAGACAACTCCTATTGCTCCTGCCGGTTGTCATACTCATCGACATGCAAGTCGTGATTCCTATTACAAGAACATGATCAATCTCATACATCACATATCATTCATCACATTCTTCTTGGCCATATCACATCACATAGCATACCCTGCAAAAACAAATTAGACGACCTCTAATTGTTGTTTGCATGTTTTACGTGGCTGCTATGGGTTTCTAGCAAGAACGTTTCTTACCTACACAAAAACCACAACGTGATATGCCAATTGCTATTTACCCTTCATAAGGACCCTTTTCATCGAATCCGTTCCGACTAAAGTGGGAGAGACTGGCACCCGCTAGCCACCTTATGCACCAAGTGCATGTCAGTCGGTGGAACCTGTCTCACGTAAGTGTACGTGTAAGGTCGGCCCGGGCCGCTTCATCCCACAATACCGCCGAATCAAGATTGGACTAGTAACGTAAGAATATTGAACAAGATCAACGCCCACAACTACTTTGTGTTCTACTCGTGCAAAGAATCTACGCAATAGACCTAGCTCATGATGCCACTGTTGGGGAACGTAGCAGAAATTCAAAATTTTCTTAGGTGTCACCAAGATCTATCTATGGAGAAACCAGCAACAAGGGGAAAGAGAGTGCATCTACATACCCTTGTAGATCGCTAAGCGGAAGCGTTCAAGAGAACGGGGTTGAAGGAGTCGTACTCGTCGTTATCCAAATCACCGGAGATCCTAGTGCCGAACGGACGGCACCTCCGCGTTCAACACACGTACAGCCCGGTGACGTCTCCCATGCCTTAATCCAGCAAGGAGAGAGGGAGAGGTTGAGGAAGAATCCATCCAGCAGCAGCACAACAGCGTGGTGGTGATGGAGGAGCGTGGCAATCCTGCAAGGCTTCGCCAAGCACCGCGGGAGAGGAGGAGTACTTGGGAGAGGGGGAGGGCCGCGCCAGAACTTGGGTGCGGCTGCCCTCCCACCCCCCACATATATATAGGGGCAAGGGAGAGGGGGGCCGGCCCCCTCATATCCAATCTGAGGAGGGGGCGGCGGACAAGGGGGGGAGGAGTGCCTCCCAAGTCAAGTGGAGGCCCTTCGCCTTAGGGTTTCCCCTCTCCCATACGCATGGGCCTTGGGGGGGCTAGTGCCCCTGGGCCATTAAGGCTAGGGCACCCCCCTACAGCCCATGCTGCTGTATTGGACATGGTGGAACAATTTCCGAACCTCCGGACCCTCCGGAATCCTCCGGAACCTTCTGGAAGCTTCCCGGTACAATATCGAAAAAACCCGAACTTTTTCTGGAACCCGAACAACAACTTTCCATATATAAATCTTTACCTACTGACCATTCCGTAACTCCTCGTGACGTCCGGGATCTCATCCGGGACTCTGAACAACATTCGGTAACCACATACAAACTTCCTTTGTAACCCTAGCGTCATCGAACCTTAAGTGTGTAGACCCTACGGGTTCGAGAACCATGCAGACATAACCGAGACGTTCTCCGGTCAATAACCAACAACGGGATCTGGATACCCATGTTGGCTCCCTCATGTTCCACGATGATCTCATCGGATGAACCACGATGTCAAGGACTCAATCGATCCCGTATACAATTCCCTTTGTCTAACGGTATTGTACTTGCCCGAGATTCGATCGTCGGTATACCGATACCTTGTTCAATCTCGTTACCGGCAAGTCTCTTTACTCGTTCCGTAACACATCATCCCGTGATCAACCCCTTGGTCACATTGTGCACATTATGACGATGTCCTACCGAGTGGGCCCAGAGATACCTCTCCGTTTACACGGAGTGACAAATCCCAGTCTCGATTCGTGCCAACCCAACAGACACTTTCGGAGATACCTGTAGTGCACCTTTATAGCCACCCAGTTACGTTGTGATGTTTGGTACACCCAAAGCATTCCTACGGTATCCGGGAGTTGCACAATCTCATGGTCTAAGGAAAAGATACTTGACATTAGAAAAGTTTTAGCATACGAACTACACGATCTTTGTGCTAGGCTTAGGATTGGGTCTTGTCCATCACATCATTCTGCTAATGATGTGCTCCTGTTATCAACGGCATCCAATGTCCATGGTCAGGAAACCGTAACCATCTATTGATCAACGAGCTAGTCAACTAGAGGCTTACTAGGGACATGGTGTTGTCTATGTACCCACACATGTATCTGAGTTTCCTATCAATACAATTATAGCATGGATAATAAACGATTATCATGAACAAGGAAATATAATGATAATAACTAATTTATTATTGCCTCTAGGGCATATTTCCAACATAAACTACACAGACGGGCGAATCAACCACGTCATGTTGATGTAAATTGAGCCGTAAAAACGACAGTTTGCACATATGTTCGTCGAGCATCATGGCACGGTCAGATGCTAGCGCATGATAATGGTAGCGCGAGCCATACATCCATGACATGACCCCCGCTCTTGTAGTGAACAATTGTCTTGTGTAAACAATATTGTAGACCAAGGCAAAAATAAACTATTCTTGGACAAAAATAATATGTGCTAATAAGATAATTTAAATGGATATCACCTGATTTGTTCCGGCACTATGGTAAGGTCCAGTATGCAGGGGCGGCTCAACAAAAACTGACCGGCAACTCAATACAGCCCTGGCGGCTCAACGCGGCAGGAACGGCTCATCGCGGCCCCGACAGCTCAACATACAGCAGGGGCCAACGGAGGTGAAAGCAGCTTTGGAAACATGGTGGTTCAAAAGCAAGGGAAGACCACGGAGGTGGGCGGCTCAGGCTCAACGCGGACGCGAGGTGAGGCGGCTCAGGGAAGCCCCCAGTGAGGTGGAGCACGACAACTTGGCCAAGGTGGCAAGGCTGCGGGACGACATCGTCCGGCGGTTCAGCAGTGGCGGCTTAATGCAGGTAGCAGCATAGGCGAGCCGCATGACTGTGCGTTGGAGATTAAAACCTGTTGACTTGCCAGTTCAATCCAGTGTGATAATCCTTTGCCCAAAACATCTACATTCACACAAACCGCTTTAACAAATATTATTTCTCCTCTGGATCGGTTACCTCCTCAAAATCCGAGCTCTTACCATGGGCAGTACTCAAGTATTTGATGGATCACTTTATGCGTACCGCAGCAACGGAGTAGTATTGCTGTAGTAATATTGCCTTCATGATAATAGTAGCATAATCAAAGTAGTACTACTTCGAACCATAGTAGCAGATCACTTTATGAAACCACCTCGGGGTTTGACTCTTGCCTACACGGGCTTGGTGATCGATCTGACACAGCGCCCAGTGTTTGTAGCACAATTTCTATCGGCCTCGGTGACAAACGACTGCAGTAAAAAATGTTCATCTATTCAGATTCGATGGCACGGGCACGGCAGTAGCACAGCACGCTGGCGAGGGGCGGCTCAATAGGTGAGTAATTCGGGTCCGGTTTGACCATAGGTGGCCACAGAGTGCAGCCATGGCGGCTCAGAGGTGCCAGCATGCAACAGAGGCGGGGATGAGGCAGCGGCTTAGCCACGGGTCAGGTGGAACACAGAAGATGGCTCAAAAGTAAAGACCGAGGTAGAGACCAAGTCCTACTTCCTCCGATGGATCCTTTTCCTTTTGGCATCAAATTGTAAGCCATCTCAGAATTCGTGTATGTACTAGTAGCTTTCCAAGTAGTAATGAATACTAGTACTCCCTCCGTCTAGGTGTGTCATCTTACGAAAACCAAATAATCCCAAAACACTTAGGCGCGGTGCATTAACTTCTACCTTGTTTTCTGTTTCTTCACATATCAACCAATATGAGATGAGGGATGTGCATGTTTTTACTGACTTGAGACTACCAAACGCAACATGCAGTGGCTAGTTCATTGCATGCAATGCTACTACTTAGCAAATAAACATTAAGGTCTCTCGTTTTCCCCTCCTCCTTGGTCACGGTGCACAAACTAAGATGACTTACTCACCTAGATGGACGGAGTACGCCATTTGGTTGGTTTGACCTTTCGTTGGTTTTTCTTCACAAGTAAATCAGCGGCAATAGCAGATGCCTTTTTCTTCTCGGGAACTCGGTCCTGCTCTCCCATGGAAAATAGAAATGATGAGACACCTTCGGTTTCGCCTGCCGCTGCCCTATGCAATTTTCTCAGGACTTGTAGTGCCGTAGGAAAATTTTCTTTTGTCTCGGTCTCGGCAAATCTTCATGGTGCGTGTGGCGGCCGCATAGTATGCAACCCTAATTTTTCTTTTTAACTTGAATCTCACGGATCGTAAAATCTGAACCGATGAACTCAAAACTGATGCAGATCCTTCTGAGCTGTATTTTTTTATCCAAATTTCTTGATCCTTGGGAGAGATCCCTCCAAGAACTCAACACCAGTGCGCAGGCCCCACGGTAGGCGCCAACTGTCGTAGAATTGTTACGGCAGATGTCCTAGTGTGAGGACTTAGTCATGAGGCCAACGCATCCATGTGGTAGCTTGAGAGGGGTTGAGTGGGATGAGAGACGCGAGGTTTTACCCAGGTTCGGCCCCTCACGGTGGAGGTAAAAGCCTACACCCTGCTTCATTGATATTGATGATGATGATCACGATTACAGAGGTGCTCTATTTCGAGAGCTCTTGACTTGTCTGTCTATCTCGCCTTGTCAAACTTGTCCCTCTTGGGGTGCCTTGCCCCTCCTTATATAAGTTGAAGGGGCGGCTTACATGACTAGTCCTAGTAGGATTAGGATTACTCTTTTACAAGTGAAGTCCTAGTCTTGCTTCCTTTGTAAGGGAATATTCCTTATGCTTTCCTCTTAAGCCGGCCCACCATAACATGAGCCGGCCATCTGGACCTTGAGTCTTCTGGGCCTCCGGGTCTTGTTGCTCTTCTAACCCGCCTGCTGGGTCACCAATAGGTCACCTGGCTCGGCCGGTTATTAGTGAGTGGAGAGATCCGGACGGGTCACTTAGTGAGTCGCCAAGTCAGGGTGGGTCACCAGTGAGTCGCCAAGTTTGGCCGGGTCACACTTCTGGTTGGGTCATACTATGGGGTATATCCCCGACAATAATTATCCATCTTTTTATCCCACGCCTTCTTGCTCCTCAGCCTTTCTGCCATTCGAGCTCCAGCGCCCAAGTTTCAATCTTTTCCACCACCACCAAATACTCCAAGCCATGTCCGGATCTGGAGCGCAGGGCAAGTGGATGGCTTCCTCTGTTATAGAGGAGAACATCAAGGAGCTCCGGGAAGTTGGGTACTTGGCCACGGACATAGTCCACCGGCTCCCTGCCAAGAAGCAGATTATTCCCACCCCGGAGCCTAATGAGAGGGTAGTGTTCATTCCCCATTTCCTCCGCGGACTAGGGTTTCCCCTCCATCCTTTCGCCCGCGGTCTCATGTTTTACTATGGGCTAGATTTCCACGATCTAGCCCCAAATTCCTTCCTCACCATTTCAGCGTTTATCGTCGTGTGCGAAGCATTCCTCCGCATCCCTCCCCACTTCGGCCTATGGCTCAAGGTCTTCAATGTGAAGCCAAAGGTAGTTGAAAGTCAGCACGCGGAGTGTGGTGGTGCCATGGTGAGAAAACTTCCCAACGTCACCTGGCCAAAGGGGACCTTTGTGGAGACTGTCAAGGGATGGCAGCAGGGGTGGTTCTATATCACGGAACCCCGTGATACCACATGGGATGCCTCTCTCGAGTTCAAATCCGTACCTCCAATGCGGCTTACCTCATGGATCAACAAGGGCCTGGATTGGGCGTCGCCCGACGAGGTGACGACACTGAAGAGTCGCATCAAGGGTATGATAAACAAGAATACCAGTCTTGCCAGCGTGATCCGGGTGGTGCTCTTTCGCCGGATTCTCCCCTGCCAACAATAGACTCAGTATATGTGGGAATTCGACCCAACCGGTCCTCGAACCCTGCAGCGGTTCTTCGGCACGACGCACAAAGACATATGGAAGCTGCTTTTCGAGGCCCAGAAGTCGTGGCCGGAAACGACCGAGGATCACGGCCTCGGATGCGCTCATCTGTCCACTCCTGTAAGTTTTATGATAACTTTTAGTTTGCAAATCCAAGGAGTATATTGAGCTTTCCATTACTCCCACATGGCTGGACAAAGAAGGCGGAGCGGATCCAATGTCCGGCTCCACTGCCCGAAGACTCAGCCATCCCTTTTCTAACGAAGATGCTGGTTCCGGCTCCGTACCAGGTGCCGGAGAAAAAAGCCAAGAAGAAGAGTGAGGAGACCAGAAGTGGCCTCCGCCGCAAAGGTGCTTCGGGCGTTGTGTCTGAAGACACCGAGGCCCTCTCCTCTCATGACGAAGATGAAGAGGAGGAAGAGAGCAGTCCCCCCTTGAAGGGGGGAAGGAAGAAAAGGGTGGCTTCCGCGGATCTAGAGGCGGAGGCGTCCAAGAAGGGGAAACTCTCCCTTTCGGATGATTTCGAAATGGACATCGATGCCACCCCCGAGTGGCACCCCAGGCTGAAGCCCCTGGCCGGATCGTAAGTATCCAAAGACACCATTCATATATCCGGTTTCATGCCTTGTGTTTCTAACATGTTGAATTGCGCATTACAGCCCGACTCGCGATCTCCCCCCAATGATCATCGTCATCTGGGAACTCGCTAGGGCCGAACATGATGGAGAGCGAGTCGGCTCCGCAGGTCTCTCCACCCACCGCTATGGACAACGCCGAAGTGTTGTCCCGAAGAACCTCTCTAGGTCATGGGGAGGTGCGGGAGGCCGTGAAGGTGGCGACGGAGGGTAATACCTTTGTTGCTGAAGAGAGGGGGAAATCGACCCCCACGGAGACCGGCGACGGGGGCCATGCTCAATTCGGCCCCCAAACAAATATTATTCTGGAGACCCATGCAGCTCTGAAATCGGGCCAGCAACCTCCTTCAAGAGAAGGGGGCGCGCCATCTCCATCTGCGTCCTCTATCGACCCGGAGGCGCCGGACACTCTGGTGGAAGCGCTTCAGAGCACTTCCATTGTGGAGGAACACCGTACCCTTATGGGTACGGTGGTTGAAAAGGTTTAGTCCGCTAAGAATGGATTGAACAAAGCCTATACCAGCCTTTTAAGATGCTTTGAGGTATGTGACGTAATATATTATTGGTTGTTTGCAAAAGGAATGCCTGTGTATAGATAGTAGCCCCTGAGACTCTGTTCGGCGTTGGCGAAGAAAGGCCGAACAGAGGATCGAATAATGCTCGACAGGAGCTAACATATATGTTCCTTTTGATGAACAGGCTTCTATGCGAGCGGCAACCTCGCATGCTGCCAAAGTATCCAAACTAAAGCGAAAGTTGGAGTAAAAGAAAGGTATGCGATACCGAAGCATATTGATTTCTACTACACAACCTTCTTCATGTAGACGTTGTTGGGCCTCCAAGTGCAAAGGTTTGTAGGACAGTGGCAAATTTCCCTCAAGTGGATGACCTAAGGTTTATCAATCCGTGGGAGGTGTAGGATGAAGATGGTCTCTCTCAAACAACCCTACAACCAAATAACAAAGAGTCTCTTGTGTCCCCAACATACCCAATACAATGGTAAATTGTATAGGTGCACTAGTTCGGCGAAGAGATGGTGATACAAGTGCAATATGGATGGTAGATATGAGTATTTTTAATCTGAAAATATAAAAACAGCAAGGTAACAAGTTGTAAAAGTGAGCATAAACGGTATTGCAATACTAGGAAACAAGGCCTAGGGTTCATACTTTCACTAGTGCAAGTTCTCTCGACAATAATAACATAATTGGATCATATAACTATCCCTAAACATGCAACAAAGAGTCGCTCCAAAGTCACTAATAGCGGAGAACAAACGAAGAGATTATTGTAGGGTATGAAACCACCTCAAAGTTATCCTTTCTGATCGATCTATTCAATAGTCCGTAGTAAAATAACATGAAGCTATTATTTCCGTTCGATCTATCATAGAGTTCGTACTAGAATAACACCTTAAGACACAAATCAACCAAAACCCTAATGTCACCTAGATACTCCAATGTCACCTCAAGTATCCATGGGCATCATTATACGATATGCATCACACAATCTCAGATTCATCTATTCAACCAACACAAAGTACTTCAAAGAGTGCCCCAAAGTTTCTACCAAAGAGTCAAGACGAAAACGTGTGCCAACCCCTATGCATAAGTTCACAAGGTCACTGAACCCGCAAGTTGATCACCAAAACGTACATCAAGTAGATCACGTGAATATCCCATTGTCACCATAGATAAGCACATGCAAGACATACATCAAGTGTTCTCAAATCCTTAAAGACTCAATCCGATAAGATAACTTCAAAGGGAAAACTCAATCCATTACAAGAGAGTAGAGGGGGAGAAACATCATAAGATCCAACTATAATAGCAAAGCTCGCGGTACATCAAGATCGTGCCATATCAAGAACACGAGAGAGAGAGAAAGAGATCAGACACATAGCTACTGGTACATACCCTCAGCCCTGAGGGTGAACTACTCCCTCCTCGTCATGGAGAGCGCCGGGATGATGAAGATGGACACCGGTGATGGGTTCCCCCTCTGGCAGGGTGCCGGAACGGGCTCCGAAGAGGTTTTTGGTGGCTACAGAGGCTTGTGACGGCGGAAATCCTGATCTATTGTGCTCCTGGATGTTTTCGGGGTATATGAGTATATATAGGCGAAAGAAGTTAGTCAGGGGAGCCACGAGGGGCCCACGAGGGTGGGGGCACACCCAGGGGGTAGGGCGCACCCTGGACCCTCGTGGCCACCTTGTTGCTTCCCTGACGTCCACTCCAAGTCTCCTGGATTGTATTTGTTCCAAAAATAACTCTCCCGAAGGTTTCATTCCGTTTGGACTCTGTTCGATATTCCTTTTCTGTGAAACACTAAAATAGGCAAAAAAAACAATTTGGATTGGGCCTCCGGTTAATAGGTTACTCCCAAAAATAATATAAAAGTGTATAGTAAAGCACATTAAACATCCAAAATAGGTAATATAATTGCATGGAAGAATAAAAAATTATAGATACGTTGGAGACGTATCACATATCTGAAATGATATGAGTTCCAATTTTTTTTTATCTAAATGAGCTTGAGGATTATTCTCATTGTTGGGGATCGTTGTAGAAATTAAAAAAAATTCTATGCATCACCAAGATCAATCTATGGAGTAACTAACAATGATAGAGAGGGGAGTGCATCTTCATACCCTTGAAGACCGCGAGACGGAAGCGTTGCAAGAACGCGGATGAAGGAGTCGTACTCGAAGCGATTCAGATCGCGGTGGATTTCGATCTTAGCGCCGAACAACGGCACCTCCGCGTACAACACACATGCAACCCGGTGACGTCTCCCGCACCTTGATCCCGCAAGGAGGAGGGAGAGGTTGAGGAAGATGGCTCCAACAGCAGCACGACGACGTGGTGGTGATGGAGTGGCAGTTCTCCGGCAGGGCTTCGCCAAGCTCGCGCGGAGTAGGAGAGGTGTTGGGGAGGGGAGGGGCTGCGCCTTCGGTGTGGTGCTGCAGCCCTCCCCTCACCCCTCTATTTATAGGGAGAAGGGGGAAGGGGCCGGCCCCTCCAGATGAGATCTAGAGGGCGGGGGGGGGGGGGGGCGACCAAGGGGGGGGGGCCTTGCCCCCCAAGCAAGGGGGGCGCCCCCTTAGGGTTCCCCCCAACCCTAGGCGCATGGGCCCTAGGAGGGGTGGCGCCCAGCCCAACCTACAGCCCATAAGGCCCTCCAGGACAGGTGGCCCCTCCCGGTGGACCCCCAGAACCCCTCCGATGGTCCCGGTACAATACCGGTATACCCCCAAATATTTCCGGTGATCGTATGACGACTTCCCATATATAAATCTTCACCTCCGGACCATTCCGGAACTCCTCGTGACGTCCGGGATCTCATCCGGGACTCCGAACAACATTTGGTAATCACATACAAATCTTCCTTATAACCCTAGCGTCATCGAACCTTAAGTGTGTAGACCCTACGGGTTCGGGAATCACGCAGACATGACCGAGATAGCTCTCCGCCCAATAACCAATAGCGGGATCTGTATACCCATGTTGGCTCCCACATGTTCCATGATGATCTTATCGGATGAACCATGATGTCGAGGATTCAAGTAATCCCGTATACAATTCCCTTTGTGAATCGGTATGTTACTTGCCCGAGATTCGATCGTCAGTATCCCAATACCTTGTTCAATCTCGTTACCGACAAGTCACTTTACTCGTTCCGTAATGCATGATCCCGTGACTAACCACTTAGTCACATTGAGCTCATTATGATGATGCATTACCGAGTGGGCCTAAAGATACCTCTCTGTCATACGGAGTGACAAATCCCAGTCTCAATTCGTGCCAACCCAACAGATACATTCGGAGATACCTGTAGTGCACCTTTATAGTCGCCCAGTTAAGTTGTGACGTTTGGTACACCCAAAGCACTCCTGCGGTATCCGGGAGTTACAGAATCTCATGGTCTAAGGAACTGACACCTGACATTAGAAAAGCTTTAGCAAACAAACTACACGATCTTGTGCTATGCTTAGGATTGGGTCTTGTCCATCACATCATTCCCCTAATGATGTGATCCCGTTATCAATGACATCCAATGGCCATAGTCAGGAAACCATGACCACCTGTTGATCAACAAGCTAGTCAACTAGAGGCTCACTAGGGGCATGTTTTGGTCTATGTATTCACACATGTATCACGGTTTCCGGTTAATACAATTACAACATGAATAGTAGACAATTATCATGAACAAGGAAATATAATAATAATCATTTTATTATTGCCTCTAGGGGATATTTCCAACAGTCTCCCACTTGCACTAGAGTCAATAATCTAGTTACACTGTGATGAATCGAACACCCATAGAGTTCTAGT
The DNA here is from genome assembly GCF_018294505.1 of Triticum aestivum. Classification (NCBI taxonomy): domain Eukaryota; kingdom Viridiplantae; phylum Streptophyta; class Magnoliopsida; order Poales; family Poaceae; genus Triticum; species Triticum aestivum. The sequence continues at coordinate 611,713,709 of NC_057810.1, read as the reverse complement.
GTTGATCATGTTTTGCTCGCGGAAGAGGTTTAGTTAGCGGATCTGCGACATTCAGATCTGTATGCACTTTGCAAATATCTATGTCTCCATCTTGAACATTTTCACGAATGGAGTTGAAGCAACGCTTGATGTGCCTGGTATTCTTGTGAAACCTGGGCTCCTTGGCAAGGGCAATAGCTCCAGCGTTGTCACAGAAGAGAGTCATCAGCCCCGACGCATTGGGAATAACTCCTAGCTCGGTAATGAACTCCTTCATCCAGATTGCTTCATGTGCTGCCTCCGAGGCTGCCATGTACTCTGCTTCACATGTAGATCCCGTCACGACGCTTTGCTTGCTATTGCACCAGCTTACTACTACGTCTTGAGATTTCGTTGGTTTTCTTTGAAGAGGAAAGGGTGATGAAGCACAGTAGCGTAAGTATTTCCCTCAGTTTTTGAGAACCAAGGTATCAATCCAGTAGGAGGCTCCTCAACAAGTCCCACGAACCTACACAAACAAACAAAGAACTCGCAACCAACGCGATAAAGGGGTTGTCAATCCCTTCACGGCCACTTGCGAAAGTGAGATCTGATAGAGATAGAGTGATATGATAATATATTTTTGGTATTTTGTAATATAGATGCATAAAGTAAGGATGCAAATAAAAGTAGATTGGAAGCAAATATGATAAGAGATAGACCCGGGGGCCATAGGTTTCACTAGAGGCTTCTCTCGAGATAGCATAAGTATTACGGTGGGTGAAGAAATTACTGTCGAGCAATTGATAGAAACGCGAATAATTATGGGATTATCTAGGCATGATCATGTATATAGGCATCACGTCCGCAACAAGTAGACCGACTCCTGCCTGCATCTACTACTATTACTCCACACATCGACCGCTATCCAGCATGCATCTAGAGTATTAAGTTCACAAAGAACAGAGCAACACATTAAGCAAGATGACATGATGTAGAGGGATAAACTCAAGCAATATGATATAAACCCCATCTTTTTATCCTCGATGGCAACAATACAATACGTGTCTTGCAACCCTTTCTGTCACAAGGTAAGAACACCGCAAGATTGAACCCAAAGCTAAGCACTTCTCCCATGGCAAGAAAGATCAATCTAGTAGGCCAAACTAAACTGATAATCCAAAGAGACTTGCAAAGATAACTCAATCATACATAAAAGAATTCAGAGAAGATTCAAATATTATTCATAGATAAACTTGATCATAAACCCACAATTCATCGGATCTTGACAAACACACCGCAAAAAGAGATTACATCAAATAGATCTCCACAAGAGAGGGGGAGAACATTGTATTGAGATCCAAAAGGAGAGAAGAAGCCATCTAGCTAATAACTATGGACCCGTAGGTCTGTGGTAAACTACTCACAACTCATCGGAAGGGCTATGGTGTTGATGTAGAAGCCCTCCGTGGTTGATTCCCCCTCCGGCAGAGTGCCGGCGAAGGCTCCAAGATGGAATCTCGCGGATACAGAAGGTTATGGTGGTGGAAATTGTGTTTCGTCTGCTCCCTGGATGTTTTCGGGGTACGTAGGCTTATATAGGAGGAAGAAGTACGTCGGTGGACGCCTGAGGGGCCCACGAGATTGGGGGGCGTGCCCTATAAGGGGGGGGCTCCCTCCTATCTCGTGGAGGCCTCGGCTACTTCTTGACTTGCACTCCAAGTCCTCTGGATCACGTTCGTTCCAAAAATCACGCTCCCGAAGGTTTCATTCCGTTTGGACTCCGTTTGATATTCCTTTTCTTCGAAATACTGAAATAGGCAAAAAAACAGCAATACGGGCTAGGCCTCCGGTTAGTAGGTTAGTCCCAAAAATGATATAAAAGTGTAAAATAAAGCCCATAGACATCCAAAATAGGTAACATAATAGCATGGAACAATAAAAAATTATAGATACGTTGGAGACATATCAAGCATCCCCAAGCTTAATTCCTACTCGTCCTCGAGTAGGTAAATGATAAAAAAGAAATTTTTGATGTGGAATGCTACCTAGCATAATTCTCAATGTAATTTTCTTTATTGTGGCATGAATGTTCAGATCCAAATGATTCAAGATAAAAGCTTACAAAACATAAAAATAATAATGCTTCAAAGCATACTAACAAATAATCATGTCCTATCAAAATAGCATAGCCAAAGAAAGCTCATCCCTAAAAATCATATAGTTAGGCCATGCTTCATTTCCATTACACAAAATACTCCCATCATGTACAACTTTGATCACGAGCCGAGCAATTGGTTCATACTTTTTAACGCGCTTCAGCTTTTTTTCAACTCTTACGCAATACATGAGTGCAAGCCATGGACATAGCACTATGGTGGTCTAACATGGTGGTTGTAAGGACAAAAAGAGGGAGAAGATAGTCTCACATCAACTAGGCGTATCAACGGGCTATGGAGATGCCCATTAATAGATATCAATGTGAGTGAGTAGGGATTTCCATGCAACGGATGCATTAGAGCTATAAATGCATGAAAGCTCAACAAAAGAAACTAAGTGGGTGTGCATCCAACTTGCTTGCTCACGAAGACCTAGGGCACTTTGAGGAAGCCCATCATTGCAATATACAAGCCAAGTTCTATAATGAAAAATTCCCACTAGTATATGAAAGTGACAACATAAGAGACTCTCTATCATGAATATCAAGGTGCTATTTTTTTGAAGCACAAGTGTGGAAAAAGAGATAGTAGCAATTGTCCCTTCTCTCTTTTTCTCTCATTTTATTATTCTTTTCTTTTCTTTTTTTCTCCATTTTTATTTTTTTCTCTTTGTTTCTTCTTTTTTTACTTTCTTTTTGGTGGGCTTCTTTGGCCTCTTTTATTTTTATAAAGTCCGAAGTCCCATCCCGCCTTGTGGGGGATATTCTTCATCATCCTTTCCTCACTGGGACAATGCTCTAATAATGAAGATCATCACACTTTTATGGATTTACAACTCAAGAATTACAACTCAAAGCTAGAACAAGATATGGCTCTATATGAATGGCTCCGGCGGTGTACCGGGATATGCAATGAATCAAGAGCGACATGTATGAAAATTATGAAGGTGGTCTTGCCACAAATACGATATCAACTACATGATCATGCAAAGAGCAATATGACAATGATGAAACGTGTCATAATAAACGGAACGGTGGAGAGTTGCATGGCAATATATCTCGGAATGGCTATGGAAATGCCATAATAGGTAGGTATGGTGGCTGTTTTGAGGAAGGTAAATAATCAGTTTATGCTACCGGCAAAAAATGCGCGGTAAAATAGAGGTTAGCTAAGTGGAAGAATGAGTGTGTGTATATCCATGGACTCACATTAGTCATAAAGAACTCATATACTTATTGCAAAAATCTACTGAGCCCTCGAAGCAAAGTACTACCACGCATGCCCGAAGAGGGATAGATCGGTAGAAAAAATCCATCGCTCGTCCCCGACTGCCACTCATAAGGAAGACAATCAAAAGAACACCTCATGCAACAAATTTGTCACACAACTTTTACTATACGTGCATACTACGGGACTTGCCAACTTCAAAAAAAGTATTTCTCAATTTCATAATTATCCACTAGCATGACCCTAATATTACTACCTTTATATCTCAAAACAATTATCAAGCAACAAATTGATCATAGCACCCAATTGTCTTCTATGATAGTTTTTATTATACCCAACTTGGATGCTCATCATTCTAGGACCAAATTTGTAACCATAACAAATACCATGCTGTTCTAAAAGACTCTCAAAATAATATAAGTGAATCATGAGAGACTAGCAATTTCTTCAAAATTAATCCACCGCCATGCTCTAAAAGATATAAGTGAAGCACTAGAGCAAAAACTATCAAGCTCAAAAGATATAAGTGAAGCACAAAGAGTGTTCTAGCAAATTTCAATCAAGTAGGCTTCTCCCAAAAGGTGTGTACAGCAAGGATGATTGTGGTAAACTAAAAAGCAAAGACTAATATAATACACGACGCTCCAAGCAAAACACATATCATGTGGCGAATAAAAATATAGCTTCAAGTAAAGTTACCAATGAACGAAGACGAAAGAGGGGATGCCTTCCCGGGGCATCCCCAAGCTTAGGCTTTTGGCTATCCTTGAATATCTTGGGGTGTCTTGGGCATCCCCAGGCTTAGACTCTTGCCACTCCTTATTCCTTAGTCCATAAAAGCTTTACCCAAAACTTGAAAACTTCACAACACAAAACTCAACAGGAATTCTTATAAGCTCCGTTAGTGAAAGAAAACAAAACCACCACATAAGGTACTGTAATAAACTCATTATTTATTTATTTTGGTGTTAAACCTACTGTATTCCAACTTCTCTATGGTTTATAAACTATTTTACTAGCCATAGATGCATCAAAATAAGCAAACAACACACGAAAAACAGAATCTGTCAAAAACAGAACAATCTGTAGTAATCTGTAACTAACGCGAACTTCTGAAACTCTAAAAATCCTACCAAAATAGGACGTACTGGAAAATTTGTTTATTGATCATCAGAAAAACGAATCAATGCAAAAGCTCGTTCCTGTGATTTATTGTTTTTTTCTCGTGAGCGCAAAGTTTCTGTTTTTCAGCAGAATCAGATCAACTATCATCATAGCTTATCATATAGGTTCTACTTGGCACAAACACTAAAAAAAAGATAAAAACACATCTAAACAGATATTAAAAGCAAAAACTTAATACTAAACAGGAACAAAAACAAAAAACACAAAGAAAATTGGGTTGCCTCCCAACTAGCGCTATCGTTTAACGCCCCTAGCTAGGCATAAAAGCGAAGATAGATCTAAGTCGTGCCATCTTTGGCACTTGATTCATAAGTAGCCCGCATGATCGATTCATAAAGTAATTTGACTTTATTTCTTGGAAAATGCTCCATGCCTTTCTCTAATGGAAATTGGAACCTAATATTCCATTCCTTCATATCAATAATCACGCCAATCGTTCTAAGGAAAGGTCTACCAAGAATAATAGGGCAAGAAAGATTACAATCTATATCAAGAACGATAAAATCAACGGGCACCAAATTTCTATTAGAAACAACTAGAACATCATTGATCCTTCCCATTGGCTTTTTAATGGTGGAATCCGCAAGGTGCAAATTTAAAGAGCAATCATCAAGATCATGGAAACCTAGAATATCACATAAAGTTTTCGGAATCGTGGAAACACTAGCACCCAAATCACACAAAGGAAAACACTCATAATCTTTAATTCTAATATTTATAGTAGGTTCCCACTCATCATTAAGTTTTCTAGGTATACAAACCTCCAAATTAAGTTTTTCATCATAAGATTGCAACAAAGCATCAACGATATGTTTGGTAAAATCTTTATTTTGACTATAAGCATGAGGAGAATTAACAACGGATTGCAACAAGGAAATACAACCTTCTAAAGAACACTTATCATAATTAAATTCCTTGAAATCCGAGATAGTGGGTTCAATACTATTTAAAGTCATGACCTCTCCAATCCCACTTTTACCAAATTAGGATCAAGATCTAAAAACTCCAAATTCCTGGGACGCCTTCTAGGTAAAGTTGACTCATCATTAGTCCCATAATTATCAAAATTCATATTGCAAAACATAGATCAAATAGGAGATGCATCAATAACTTTAAGATCTTCATCATTATTTTCATGTAAACTAGAAGAACATGCTTTTATAAAGCTATCTTTTTTAGCACGCAATCTAGCGGTTCTTTCCTTACACTCATCAATGGAAATTTTCATTGCTTTGAGAGACTCATTGATATCATTCTTAGGAGAAGAAGATCTAATTTTAAGAGAATCAACATCAAGCGAAAGTCTATCAACATTCCTAGCCAAATCATCAACTTTGAGCAATTTTTCTTCAAGCAAAGCATTAAAATTCTTTTGAGAAATCATAAATTCTTTCACACTATTCTCAAAATCAGAGGGCATCTTATTAAAATTGCCATAAGAATTATTGTAGGAATTTCCATAATTATTAGAGGAATTACTATGGAACGGTCTAGCATTAAAGTTTCCTCTATAAGCATTGTTTCCAAAACTATTCCTACCAACAAAATTCACATCCATAGATTCATTATTATTATCAATCAAAGTAGACAAAGGCATATCATTGGGATCAAGAGGAGTATTTTTAGTAGCAAACAACTTCATAAGTTCATCCATCTTCTATAGCATGCACCTTTTTACTAGAAGATCTTTTGGTGTGCCATTGAGAATAATTAGCCATAATATTATCACGAAGTTTTGTAGCATCCCCTAACGTGATTTCCATAAACATGCCTCCCGCGGCCGAATCCAAGAGATTTCTAGAAGCAAAGTTCAAACCGGCATAAAATTTTTGTATGATCATCCATAAATTCAAACCGTGAGTAGGGCAATTGCGAATCATCAATTTGATTCTTTCCCAAGATTGGGCAACATGCTCATGATCAAGTTGTTTAAAATTCATAATATCGTTCCTAAGAGTGATAATCTTAGCAGGAGGAAAATACTTAGTGATAAAAGCATCTTTGCACTTGTTCCAAGAATCAATACTATTTTTAGGCAAAGACGAAAACCAAACTTTAGCATGATCTCTAAGTGAAAACGGAAATAACTTCAATTTAACAATATCATTATCCGTATCTTTCTTCTTTTGCATATCACAAAAATCAACAAAATTGTTTAGATGAGTAGCGACATCTTCACTAGGAAGGCCGGTGAATTGATCTTTCATAACAAGATTCAGCAAAGCAGTATTGATTTCACAAGACTCAACATCATTAAGAGGAGCAATTGGAGTACTAAGGAAATCATTATTATTGGTATTCGAAAAATCACGCAATTTGGTATTATCTTGCGCCATGGAAACAAGTAATCCAACACACAAGCAAACAGAAAAAGGCAAGCGAAAAGAGAGAGAGAAGAAGATTGGGAAATAGAGGGCGAATAAAACGGCAAGGGTGAAGTGGGGGAGAGGAAAACGAGAGGCAAACGGCAAATAATGTAAATGCGAGGGAGATGAGTTTGTGATGGGTGCTTGGTATGTCTTGACATGAGAGAAGACCTCCCCGGCAACGGCGCCAGAAATCCTTCTTGCTACGTCTTGAGCTTGCGTTGGTTTTCCTTGAAGAGGAAAGGGTGATGCAGCACCGTAGCCTAAGTATTTCCCTCAGTTTTTGAGAACCAAGGTACAATCCAGTAGGAGGCTCCTCAACAAGTCCCACAAACCTACACAAAACAAACAAAGAACTCGCAACCAACGCGATAAAGGGGTTGTCAATCCCTTTAGGGCCACTTGCGAAAGTGAGATCTGATAGAGATAGAGTGATAAGATAAATATATTTTTGCTATTTTGTAATATAGATGCATAAAGTAAAGATGCAAATAAAAGTAGATTGGAAGCAAATATGATAAGAGATAGACCCTGGGGCCATAGGTTTCACTAGAGGCTTCTCTCGAGATAGCATAAGTATTACGGTGGGTGAACAAATTACTGTCGAGCAATTGATAGAAAAGCGAATAATTATGAGATTATCTAGGCATGATCATGTATATAGGCATCACGTCCGCAACAAGTAGACCGACTCCTGCCTGCATCTACTACTATTACTCCACACATCAACCGCTATCCAGCATGCATCTAGAGTATTAAGTTCACAAAGAACAGAGCAACGCATTAAGCAAGATGACATGATGTAGAGGGATAAACTCAAGCAATATGATATAAACCCCATCTTTTTATCCTCGATGGCAACAATACAATACGTGTCTTGCAACCCTTTCTGTCACTAGGTAAGAACACCGCAAGATTGAACCCAAAGCTAAGCACTTCTCCCATGGCAAGAAAGATCAATCTAGTAGGCCAAATCAAACTGATAATTCGAAGAGACTTGCAAAGATAACTCAATCATACATAAAAGAATTCATAGAAGATTCAAATATTATTCATAGATAAACTTGATCATAAACCCACAATTCATCGGATCTTGATACGCAAAAAGAGATTACATCAAATAGATCTCCACAAGAGAGGGGGAGAACATTGTATTGAGATCCAAAAAGAGAGAAGAAGCCATCTAGCTAATAACTATGGACCCGTAGGTCTGTGGTAAACTACTCACAAGTCATCAGAAGGGCTATGGTGTTGATGTAGAAGCCCTCCGTGGTTGATTCCCCCTCCGTTAGAGTGCTGGCGAAGGCTCCAAGATGGGATATCGCGGATACAGAAGGTTACAGTGGTGGAAATTATGTTTCGTCTGCTCCCTGGATGTTTTCGGGGTACGTAGCCTTATATAGGAGGAAGAAGTATGTCGGTGGACGCCCGAGGGGCCCACGAGAGAGGGGGCGCGCCCTATAGGGGGGGCGCCCTCCTATCTCGTGGAGGCCTCGGCTGCTTCTTGACTTGCACTCCAAGTCCCCTGGATCACGTTCGTTCCAAAAATCACGCTCCCGAAGCTTTCATTCCGTTTGGACTCCGTTTGATATTCCTTATCTTTGAAATACTGAAATAGGCAAAAAAAACAACAATACGGGCTGGGCCTCCGGTTAGTAGGTTAGTCCCAAAAATGATATAAAAGTGTAAAATAAAGCCCATAGACATCCAAAACAGGTAATATAATAGCATGGAACAATCAAAAATTATAGATACGTTGGAGACGTATCACTCACTGCCCACCATTCAAAATATACACGTATCCGGTTTGTGACTTGGAGTCATCCAGATCTGTGTCAAAGCTAGCATCGATGTAACCCTTTACGACGAGCTCTTCGTCACCTCCATAACGAGAAACATATCCTTAGTCCTTTTCAGGTACTTCAGGATATTCTTGACCACTGTCCAGTGTTCCATGCCGGGATTACTTTGGTACCTTGCTACCAAACTTACGACAAAGTTTACATCAGGTCTGGTACACAGCATGGCATACGTAATAGACCCTATGGCCGAGGCATAGGGGATGACACTCATCTTTTCTCTATCTTCTGCCGTGGTCGGGCATTGAGCCGAGCTCAATTTTACACCTTGCAACACAGGCAAGAACCCCTTCTTGGACTGATCCATATTGAATTTCTTCAATATCTTATCAAGGTATGTGTTTTGTGAAAGACCTATGAGGCGTCTTGATCTATCTCTATAGATCTTGATGCCTAATATATAAGCAGCTTCTCCAAGGTCCTTCATTAAAAAACACTTATTCAAGTAGGCCTTTATGTTGTCCAAAAGTTCTATATCATTTCCCATCAACAGTATGTCATCCACATATAATATGAGAAATGCTACAGAGCTCCCACTCACTTTCTTGTAAACGCAAGCTTCTCCATAAGTCTGCATAAATCCAAACGCTTTGATCATTTCACCAAAGCGAATGGTCCAACTCCGAGATACTTGCACCAACCCATAGATGGATTGCTGGAGCTTGCATGCCTTGTTAGCATTCTTAGGATCGATAAAACCTTCCGGTTGCATCATATACAATTCTTCCTTAAGATAGCCGTTAAGGAATGCTGTTTTGACGTCCATTTGCAATATCTCATAATCATAGAATCTGGCAATTGCTAACATGATTCAGATGGACTTCAGCTTCGCTACAGGTGAGAAAGTCTCATCATAGTCAACCCATTGAACTTGTCGATAACCCTTAGCGACAAGTCGAGCTTTATAGATGGTAACATTACCATCTGCGTCCGTCTTCTTCTTAAAGATCCATTTATTTTCTATCGCTCGCCGATCATCGGGCAAGTCTGTCAAAGTCCATACTTTGTTTTCATACATGGATCCTGTTTCGGATTGCATGACTTCAAGCCATTTGTTGGAGTCTGGGCCCGCCATTGCTTCTTCATAGTTCGAAGGTTCACCGTTGTCTAACAACATGATTTCCAGGATAGGGTTGCCATACCATTCTAGTGTGGAACATGTCCTTGTGGACCTACGAAGCTCAGTAGAAACTTCATCCGAAGTACCTTGAGCATCATCATTAACTTCCTCTCTAGTCAGTGCAGGCACCACAGGAACATCTTCCTGAGATGCGCTACTTTCCGGTTCAAGAGGTAGTACTTCATCAAGTTCCACTTTCCTCCCACTTACTTCTTTCGAGAGAAACTCTTTCTCTAGAAAGGACCCATTCTTGGCAACAAAGATCTTGCCTTCGGATCTGAGGTAGAAGGTATACCCAATGGTTTCGTTAGGGTATCCTATGAAGACACATTTTTCCGACTTGGGTTCGAGCTTTTCAGGTTGAAGTTTCTTGACATAAGCATCGCATCCCCAAACTTTTGGAAATGACAGCTTAGGTTTCTTGCCAAACCATAATTTATACGGTGTCATCTCAACGGATTTAGACGGTGCCCTATTTAAAGTGAATGTAGCGGCTCTAAAGCGTATCCCCAAAATGATAGCAGTAAATTGGTAAGAGAAATCATAGACCGCACCATATCCAATAGAGTGCGATTACGACGTTCGGACACACCGTTACTGTCGTGGAAATATCACGTCAGATGTCCTTAGTGTGAGGACTTAGTCGCGAGGCCAACGCATCTATGTGGTAGCTTGAGAGAGGTTGAGCAGAATCGAGAGACGCAACACAAGACAAGGGTTTAGACAGCTTCGGGCCCCGGGAAACATCATCCGGTAACAACCCTACATATTGTTTGAGGCTAGATCTCATTATCATCATGAGGGAGTCACCGTAAACCAGCTCTCCTCTAGCTGTGTCTATCCCTAGAGATTGTTTATTGCTTCCCCCTCTTTGGGGAGCCCTGCCCCTCCTTATATAAGTTAAAGGGGCGGGTTACATGTAGAGTCCATCTCGGACTAAGACTTAAACTATTTTGACTTCCCTTCCTAGGCTTCTTAACGTCTGCCGGTTTAACATTGTCTGCCGGTTTAACATTGTCTGTCGGTTTAACATTGTCTTCTGGGTTATGATTGACTTAACACCTGCCGGCGCTACCATCTGTCTTAACTCTGCCGGTTTAACACTCGCCGGTTTACCATCTGTCTCTGCCATCTGTCTTAACTGTCTGCCGGTTTAACACCGCCCCGATTTACCATGTCCCAGCCAGATTATGACTCCGGCCGGGTCATACCGTGGGGTATATCCCCGACATTAGCCCCCAGTTTAATTTGGATTTATCCATGTTAAACTGATCCTAATCATCCTTAAGTCCTTGTCACTTCCTTCTTCTAGAAAATCCAGTTTAATAGGCCAGCTTCATAATCAACTTGCTGACATTGGTTTCTCATAGAAAATATATTGTGAAGAATAACTCCTTTGATTCAGCTCCCAATGCTTAAAAACAATATTGGTCCTTGAAATACTCATCTGATCTTCAGCCGGTTTAAGGACGTAGAACTTACCGGTTTATCATTGCCAAGATCACCGGTTTATAAATATTGATAGCACCGGGTCATACTTGTAGTTAACATCCAGCTTGAAAATATACCTCTTATATGCCTATCACTTGTAGCCCCCAGGTCTTAAGAAGGTAGCATAGCAACAGCTTAAGACTTGCTTCAACATAAATATCACAATCTTGAAGAAATCCAGGTTGTTCATCTCAATCACTAGTCAGAATTGAATATTCCACATAGGTAGCCCCCAAGTGCCGGGTTGTCATGCCTGCAGCAACCTGGGACTTGTAATTGCCTGGTGCTCCAAAAACTTCAACCAGTGTTGCCTCCAAGGGCTGGGTCATTATGCAATAATAAGCAGGGACTTTGTAAATATAATCTTGTAAACTTTGAACAGCAACGTGTAGCCCCCAAGGGCCGGCTCAGTAAGATAATATTGAGCTGGGACTTTGATATATACTTCAATGAAAATAACATCATATGATGTAACCCCCATCATGGAGCTTGAATTCACGTCCACAAGGTTAAGAGCCTTCTGCTTTACCAACTGAACAGTGGATCCTTCAATATAATGAAAAAAAGCTTTGTACCTTGAATTGTTGACAGGAGCAATTGGTAGCCCCAAGGGCCGGCTCATTACGATGTGATGAGTCGGGTCTTCAATAAGGTGAGCAAACAATGACTTTGCATTAGCCCCCAAGTGTCATGGTGCATGCTTGCAGCGACATGAGACTTGTGTATTTGATGTAATCTCAACTTAAATAATGTAGCCCCCAAGTGCCGGGTCGTAAGCCTGCAGCGACTTGGGACTATTCCTTCAATTGTAGAACAAATCATATCCATTGATAATATGATAGCCATTGCGCTAAAGCGAATTTGAAAACCTTAATCATAATACTGGTTATTGATAACCATAATAAAAATCCAGCCATGTTGGCTATTTGAATAATATACCCAATGATTTATAAGTGCATAATAATAATTCCAATGGCGCAATCCAAATATATACTGGCGACTTATAGTCCAAAGCCAGGAGGGGTCAATAAACACCGGATTATAAGTGATTATGTACTGACAATTTGTAGTTGAAAGCCGAGCCGGGTTAATGAACACCGGGTTAATTTGATGGCTGATAGTCATGCCGGGTCAATAGACGTCGGTTCAACATAAAATTTATCAAAAGAGAAAAATGTTGACAAAGGCAAATAAAACCGTGTAGTCGAGGCTTTTCAAGGGCCGCCAGGCCCAAATTTGAGGCTTTTCATGCGCTGCCAGGCCGCTGAGTTAAGCCATTTGACAAAGCCTTTTAAGATGGACCTCCAACTAACCAATCGTCGTTTTAACTTTGACAAGTTCAGGGTCTGTATAAGATTGACTTGTCAAACGTTCGGCGGGTCATGCCAGGATTACCTGGATAGGAGTGGCTTACTTGATGAAGGCAGGTTAACCCGGGGTTTTAGGTGAATACACCAGGCTTCCAAGCCGTGCTTGATAGCATATTACAAGGATCCTTTCAAACTCTTTGTTGCAGTGCACAAAGAGCCCCCAAGTAACTTTGTGAGCTGTGCTCAATGGGTGCCTATGTTTGAGCTGTGCGTAGCAACAAGACTCTCTTTGGCCCCTTGGGTGTGAAACTCCCAAGCTTTGTTGTAGCGTGATAGCCGCATCAAGAGGGTAGTAATCCTATGCTCTCTTTGGTGAATACGCTTATGTTTGAACAGGAAACCCCCAAGTGATTATATGAAGGTGAGCCCATAAGGCAGGATACCCATGTTTGAACCGCGCGTCAGGGCAGCAGGTCCTCTTCGGCAACCTTTTACTTTTTGCAAGAGATAAATTCTTTCTGAATCGGGATTTTGAACCAGATATTGAGAGTGTTGAAGCTTTTGCAAGAGATAATTTCCTCTTAAACCGGATTGGAAACCGGAAGCATCATTGTGAGCCGGAATATTTCTGACGGCCTTTAAATTTTCATCAATATAACAGTACCCTCTGGGACCGTGTTATCTTTTCCTTCAACATCATGGGCCACTTGAATTTGCTGAAACTGGCAAGAATTCTTGAGTCATATCATCGTAGCCCCCGAGTCTTAGGATGACTTAAGGAGTTGTCTTGAGATTCTCCGTACTTGACCATAGCAGAAGGTATATATCATCGGTGTTAATAACGCAATGTAAATCCACAGAAGGTTGAGGTGACTGCGGCGGATTATGAATGATCCCGTATGAGCCGTGTCAGCAACTCGGCCAATGGTTCCTTTCAACTGGTTGTTTGAAGCTAACCAAACTATAGTGACAACAACTTGTGCGTATGTCCATTGAGCCATCCAGCGCAGACAGTGGCTGATGATAATCTGCCTCCAATTTGTTGGAAGAAAACCGGGCTACCCAAGTTGTGACTTGCTCATACTCAATAAAACAGCTCATGTAGACAGGTGCAGCTTGACGTGTTGATGTAGACCAGGTCGCGAGAGACGGACGAAAAATATGTCCGCAGCATCAGAGGTGGCACAAACAGATGAGTCGTCCGCGGCATTGTAAGCCGGTGCGGACAAGCAAGTTGTCCTCCATGTTGTAAATCGGTGCGGATGCGTGAACCGGCCGTCCATTCATTAGGTAATGTAACACGGAGAAAAAACACCATTGTAGAACGTTGCCAGCTCATGTTCCATACCGGCAGTATAAATATAATTGTCCTGCATATAAAAAATACAGCAAGACACATTAGTTGTTTGTGAAAAGAGATCAACATGCGCTTTAACAAACAATATACATGATAAATATCACCTGATTTACTTGGGCGACAGCTCTGTACGCAGACCCTGTCTTTAGGTCTAGCTTGCCTTTAAAATCTTCAGTCATGGTCTTCAAACCGACCGGAACGGCACGTGGGCTTCAACTTCTTCTGGTTGCTTATTTCAAGTATGCTACTCCGGTTTGCAAATGCCTAATACAACCGACAGCCACCATCCTCCTTTTCCTTCATTTTTTATTGCTTTGGACTGATCTGTTTGGAGTAGGAGCTGAGGATTCAACCAGCGACTTGAGGCAGTTACAGTAGAGGAAACGCTGGCGAATTCAGCAATTTGGCGCGAAGTAGATGAGGCCGCGGGGCGGCTCGACACACAACCGTCGAAACAAGGTGGCTCCAAACGGTGACTTGCAGAAGCACCAGCAAGGTGGTACAAAGCGGCTCGACGCAATACCGGTTTAAAGCCACGACGACGGAAAGGTAGCTCAGCAGAAGCGCCCCAAAGGTGTTGAGGCGGCTGGCGGTTTGAGATTACGGCCATGGCCGGAACAGTGGCTCTACGCGGCCAGGTGACATGATCTCACCAGCTTGTAGCACAGCGTGGCGGTTTGAGCGGCGAGTTGTGCACGCGTCTGCTGGTAGTGGTCCGGCGTGGGCAGACACTTGAGACTGGAAGGCCCGGGCGGCGACTCTGACGGCGGGGCAACGGGGCCGGCAGGCGTGCTCAGAACTGGCGTGCATCCAGCAAGGCGAATCAATAGGCGCATCCTCCATCTCTGAAATATAACACTACTTTCACAGCGGACAATTATCCTGACGACCTTGCACTTGTAGTAGATGGTGGACGCACAGTAGACGAATAGTTGATCTGATGTACATGCATTAGCAGCCCACTAACAGTTCTCTATCGTAGTTGTACAATTTGACGATGTAACTGGAGCTCATGGCGGGTCGGCGAGCGGAGGCGAGACGACTTCATGGAAACTAGTCAAACCATGTGAAAAAAGGAAGCACTGGAGGCCGGGACGCCGGGCCACGCCGGGCGCAGGTAAGCTTGAATGGAGAAGCGGTGAGCCAGCGGGGGCGCGCCGGAGCCGGCCGGAGCGGCGACTCAGTCCGGGTGGTATGACCCGGCCGTGTTCAGTGCGGGCGTGCAGAGCAGGAGTTGAGGGCGGTGGTGATTCTGACGGGAAGGCGACGGTGACCGCTGCAACATCCGGTTCAAGGGTAAAAACGAGACGGTGTCGGCGATTCACAACAATGGGGCGGCTCTCGCAGCAGGGGAGAGGCGCACGGCAGCGACTCAAAGGGAGGCTGGGTCGGCTCCAACCAGTGCAACAGCATGTGGAAGACTGGCATGGCCGGCGGAAGGCACGGTCGGCGAGTGACGACTCAAAGCCAGCCGACGCGGCGGCGCAGGGCACTGCGAGGGTGACCTGGCGGCGATTTGGCGGGGCCGCTCCATGGTGACCCGGTGGCGATTCGGCGAGGCGCTCGGCGGTGACCCGGCGGCGATTCGGCGAGGCGCTCGGCGGTGACCCGGCGGCGATTTGGCGAGGCGCTCGGCGGTGACCCGGCGGCGATATGGCGGGGCGCTCGGTGGTGACCCGGCAGCGATTTGGCGGGGCCGCTCCGTGGATGGCGGTTCGCCGGTCGCTGGCCTGGGGTCGGAACGGTGGCGGAGGCCGGCTTGAAGCGAGGGCGCGGGCGCGGTCAATGGACGAGTCCTGGCCATGGCGAGTCACGACGGCGGGAGGTCGTGGAGGTTTGGGCAGTTTGGAGGAAGCGGCGACCCAGTCGAGGTAGATCGAGGCTGCGGTTGGATCAACGGCGGGTTGGAGAAGCGCCAGTACAACAGGGGCCGTGGCTGCACGGCAGTTGAGGCGCGCCTGTTGATGGCGGTTCAAGGACAGAGACAGAGGCGAGACCGAGTCCATGGCCTCGTCCACTCTTGTCGTGTTTTTTAAAGGGCCAGATGTAGTAATCTTCCTTCCATAGTTTTTGAATGAGCCTCCTGGTGTTTTTCCTTGTGTATGTACCGATCAGAGTTGACCAAAGAGATAAACCGATTCGGCTGAGATGATGTATGAGTCAAAGATGCCTTAGTCTTTGAAATCCTTGGGTCTGTTGCTTCATGTGATGAAATAGTACTCCTGTTTTGATCCGGACTTGGCCTTGTGTGTTTTCAGTGACTTACTCCCATCGGCGAACCAAAGTTGAATGAGATCGCGACTCTAACCATGCCGGTTATAGGCGAGTTGCATCGAAAGATTTGACACGCCGGCGAAACCATGTCCATAGCAGAAAACGTCGGCAGCATATAAACGGAACCCTGATTTTTCATCAACTCAAATCTTGTACTCCCAGATCCAAAGTAAATCGTGTTTGGTTGTCTCGTACCGGTTCTTCTTCATCCGTCCAATCATGAGTCTCTCGATCCTAGGGGAGCCCTTCAAGAACTCAACACCACTGTGCGCGAGCCCCACGGTGGGCGCCAACTGTCGTGGAAATATCACGTCAGATGTCCTAAGTATGAGGACTTAGTTGCAAGGCCAACACATCTATGTGGTAGCTTGAGAGGGGTTGAGCGGAATCGAGAGACGCAACACAAGACAAGGGTTTAGACAGCTTCGGGCCCCGGGAAACATCATCCGGTAACAACCCTACATGCTGTTTGAGGCTAGATCTCATTATCATCACGAGGGAGTTGCCGTAAACCGTCTCTCCTCTAGCTGTGTCTAGCCCTAGAGATTGTTTCTTGCTTCCCCCTCTTTGGGGAGCCATGTCCCTCCTTATATAAGTTAAAGGGGCGGGTTACATGTAGAGTCCATCTTGAACTAAGACTTAAACTATTTTGACTTCCCTTCCTAGGCTTCTTAACGTCTGCCGGTTTAACATTGTTTGCCGGTTTAACATTGTCTGCCGGTTTAACATTGTCTTTCGGGTTATGATTGACTTAACACCTGCTGGCGCTATCATCTGTCTTAACTCTGCCGGTTTAACACTCGCCGGTTTACCGTCTGTCTCTGCCATGTGTCTTAACTGTCTGCCGGTTTAACACCGCCCCGGTTTACCAAGTCCCAGCCGGATTATGACTCCGGCTGGGTCATACCGCGGGGTATATCCCCGACAGTTACGCTGAGGTGTTCTTGGCGGCGTGAGTTGTGAAACAATTCCACATTTCCTTAAGTGTGTACCAAACTCGTGACTTGAATATTCTCCCCCACGATCTGATCGTAAGAACTTTATTTTTCTGTCTTGATTCTCTACCTCACTCTAAAATTCCTTGAACTTTTCAAAGGTCTCGGACTTGTGTTTCATTAAGTAGACATACCCATATCTACTCAAGTCATCGGTGAGGGTGAGAACATAACGATAGCCACCGTGAGCCTCAATGCTCATTGGACCGCACACATCAGTATTTATGATTTCCAATAAGTTGGTTGCTCGCTCCATTGTTCCAGAGAACGGAGTCTTGGTCATTTTGCCCATGAGGCATGGTTCGCACGTGTCAAATGATTCATAATCAAGAGACTCCAAAATTCCATCTGCATGGAGCTTCTTCATGCGTTTGACACCAATGTGACTAAGGCGGTAGTGCCGGTTGGAAATATGCCCTAGTGGCAATAATAAAATGGTTATTATTGTATTTCCTTGTTCATGATAATTGTCTATTATTCATGCTATAATTGTACTGACCGGAAACCGCAATACATGTGTGAATACATAGACCACAACATGTCCCTAGTGAGCCTCTAGTTGACTAGCTCGTTGATCAATAGATGGTTATGGTTTCCTGACCATGGACATTGGATGTCATTGATAACGGGATCACATCATTAGGAGAATGATGTGATGGACAAGACCCAGTCCTAAGCCTAGCACAAGGTCGTGTAGTTCGTATGCTAAAGCTTTTCTAAATGTCAAGTATCTTTTCCTTAGACCATGGGATTGTGCAACTCCCGGATACCGTAGGAATGCTTTCGGTGTACCAAACGTCACAATGTAACTGGGTGGCTATAAAGGTGCACTACGGGTATCTCTGAAAGTGTCTGTTGGGTTGGCACAAATCGAGACTGGGATTTGTCACTCTGTGTGATGGAGAGGTATCTCTGGGCCCACTCGGTAGGACATCATCATAATGTGCACAATGTGATCAAGGAGTTGATCGCGGGATGATGTGTTACGGAACGAGTAAAGAGACTTGCCGGTTGCGAGATTGAACAAGGTATCGGGATACCGACGATCGAATCTCGGGCAAGTACTATACCGCTAGACAAAGGGAATTGTATACGGGATTGATTGAATCCTTGATATCCTGGTTCATCCGATGAGATCATCGTGGAACATGTGGGAGCCAACATGGGTATCCAGACCCTGTTGTTGGTTATTGGCCGGAAAGTAGTCTCGGTCATGTTTGCATGGTTCCAGGACCCGTAGGGTCTACACACTTAAGGTTCGATGACGCTAGGGTTATAGGGTATAGATATACGTGGTTACCGAATGTTGTTCGGAGTCCTGTATGAGATCCATAACGTCATGAGGTGTTCTGGAATGGTCCGGAGGTAAAGATTTATATATGGGAAGTCCTGTTTTGGTCACCGGAAAAGTTTCAGGTGCTATCGGTAATGTACCGGGACCACCGGGAGGGTCCCGGGGGTCCACCAGGTGGGGCCACCGGCCCCAGAGGGCTGCGTGGGCCAAGTGTGGGAGGGGACCAGCCCTAGGTGGGCTGGTGCGCCCCCCCACCAGGACCCAAGGCGAAGAGAGAAGGGAAAAGGGGGAAACCCTAGGCTCAGATGGGCCTAAGGCCCACCTAGTGGTGCGCCCCCCTCTCTCCCCCTTGGCCGCCCCCCTAGATGAGATCTAGGGCTGGCCGCCGCCCCTAGGGGTAGAAACCTAGGTGGGGGCACAACCCTTCCCTTTCCCCTATATATAGTGGGGGTTTGGGGCTGGCATACACATGAGAACCTCTCCCTCTTGGCGCAGCCCTACCCCTCTCCCTCCTCGTCTCTTGCGGTGCTTGGCGAAGCCCTGCTGGAGTGCCATGCTCCTCCACCACCACCATGCCGTCGTGCTTCTGCTGGATGGAGTCTTCCCCAACCTCTCCCTCTCCCCTTGCTGGATCAAGGCACGGGAGACATCATCGGGCTGCACGTCTGTGGAACGCGAAGGCGCCGTTGTTCGGCGCTTAGATCGGAATCAACCGCGATCTGAATCACTACGAGTACGACTCCTTCATCCGCGTTCTTGTAATGCTTCTGCTTAGCGATCTACAAGAGTATGTAGATGCACTCCCCTCTCTCTCGTTGCTAGTCTCTCCATAGATTGATCTTGGTGATGCGTAGAAAATTTTGAATTTCTGCTACGTTCCCCAACAGTGGCATCACGAGCTAGGTCTATTGCGTAGATTCTATGCACGAGTAGAACACAAGTTGTTGTGGGCGTTGATTTTGTTCAATATGCTTACCATTACTAGTCCTATCCTGATACAACGGTATTGTGGGATGAAGCGGCCCGGACCGACCTTACATGTACACTTACGTGAGACAGGTTCCACCGACTGACATGCACTTGTTGCATAAGGTGGCTAGCGGGTGCCAGCCTCTCCACACTTTAGTCGGATCGGATTCGATGAAAAGGGTCCTTATGAAGGGTAAATAGCAATTGGCATATCACGTTGTGGCTTTTGCATAGGTAAGAAACGTTCTTGCTAGAAACCCATAGCAGCCACGTAAAACATGCAAACAACAATTAGAGGATGTCTAACTTGTTTTTGCAGGGTATGCTATGTGATGTGATATGGCCAAAAGAATGTGATGAATGATATGTGATGTATGGGATTGATCATGTTCTTGTAATAGGAATCACGACTTGCATGTCGATGAGTATGACAACCGGCAGGAGCAATAGGAGTTGTCTTTATTTATTGTATGACCTACGTGTCACTAAATAACGCCATGTAATTACTTTACGTCATTGCTAAACCGTTAGACATAGTAGTAGAAGTAATAGTTGGCGAGACAACTTCATGGAGACACAATGATGGAGATCATGGTGTCATGCCGGTGATGATGATGATCATGGAGCCCCGAAGATGGAGATCAAAAGGAGCAAAATGATATTGGCCATATCATGTCACTTTTTGATTGCATGTGATGTTTATCTTGTTTATGCATCTTATTTGCTTAGAACGACGGTAGTAAATAAGACGATCCCTTATAATAATTTCAAGAAAGTGTTCCCCTAACTGTGCACCGTTGTGAAAGTTCGTTGTTTCGAAGCACCACGTGATGATCGGGTGTGATAGATTCTAATATTCACATACAACGGGTGTAAGCCAGATTTACGCACGCGAAACACTTAGGTTGACTTGACGAGCCTAGCATGTACAGACATAGCCTCGGAACACAAGAGACCGAAAGGTCAAACAGGAGTCGTATAGTGGATACGATCAACATGAAGATGTTCACCGATGATGACTAGTCCGTCTCACATGATGATCGGACACGGCCTAGTTGACTCGGACCATGTATCACTTAGATGACTAGAGGGATGTCTATCTGAGTGGGAGTTCATAAGATGAACTTAATTATCCTGAACATAGTCAAAAGCTTTTTGCAAATTATGTCGTAGCTCACGCTTTAGTTCTACTATTTTAGATATGTTCCTAGAGAAAATTTAGTTGAAAGTTGATAGTAGCAATTATGCGGACTGGGTCCGTAAACTGAGGATTGTCCTCATTGCTGCATAGAAGACTTATGTCCTTAATGCACCGCTCGGTGTGCTGAACCTCGAACGTCATCTGTGGATGTTGCGAACATCTGAGATACACGTTTTGATAACTACGTGGTAGTTCAGTAATGTTAAACGGTTTAGAATTGAGGCACCGAAGACGATTTCAAAATGTCGCGGAACATATGAGATGTTTCGAGGGCTGAAATTGGGATTTCAGGCTCGTGCCCACGTCAAGAGGTATAATACCTCCGACGAGTTTCTTAGCCTGCAAACTAAGGGAGAAAAGCTCAATCGTTGAGCTTGTGCTCAGATTGTTTGAGTACAACAATCACTTGAATCGATTGGGAGTTAATCTTTCGGATGAGATAGTGATGTTTCTCCAAAGTCATTGCCACCAAGCTGCTAGAGCTTCGTGATGAACTATAACATATCAGGGATAGATATGATGATCCTTGAAATATTCGCGATGTTTGACACTGCGAAAGTAAAAATCAAGAAGGAGCATCAATTGTTGATGGTTAGTGAAACCACTAGTTTCAAGAAGGGCAAGGAGGGATACTTCATGAAATGGCAAATTAGTTGCTGCTCTAGTGAAGAAACCCAAGGTTGAACCCAAACCCGAGACTAAGTGCTCTTGTAATGAGGGGAACGGTCACTGAAGCAGAACTGCCCTAGATACTTGGTAAATGAGAAGGCTGGCAAGGTTGACAGAAGTATATTGGATATACATTGTATTAAATGTGTACTTTACTAGTACTCCTAGTAGCACCAGGGTATTAAGATACCGATTCCGTTGCTAAGTGTTAGTAACTCGAAATAAAAGAGCTACGGAATAAACGGAGACTAGCTAAAGGTGAGATGACGATATGTGTTGGAAGTGTTTCCAAGGTTGATGTGATCAAGCATCGCCTGCTCCGTCGACCATCGAGATTGGTGTTAAACCTAAATAATTGTTATTTGGTGTTTGCATTGAGCATAGACATGATTTGGTTATGTCTATCGCAATACGGTTATTCATTTAAGGAGAATAATGGTTACTCTATTTATTTGAATAATACCTTCAATGGTCTTGCACCTAAAAGAATGGTTTATTGAATCTTGATCGTAGTGATACACATGTTCATGCCAAAAGATATAAGATAGTAATGATAGTACCATCTGCTTGTGGCATTGCCATTTGAGTCATATTGGTGCAAAACTCATAAAGAAGCTCCGTGTTGATGGATCTTTGGACTCACTCGTTTTTGAAAAGTTTGAGACATGCTAACCATGTTTATTGGTATGTGCACATGAAGAAACTCCATGCAGATGGATCGTTTGGACTCACTTGATTCTAAATCACTTGAGACATGCAAATCATACCACATGGGCAAGATGACTGAAAAGCCTCGTTTTTCAGTAAGATGGAACGAGAAAGCAACTTGTTGGAAGTAATACATTTTTATGTGTGCAGTCCAATGAGTGCTGAGGCACGCAGTGGATATCGTTATGTTCTTACTTCATAGATGATTTAAGTAGAAACACAAGTCTGAATTATTGAAAGGTTCAAGTAATTTCAGAGTGAAGTTGAAGATCTTCGTGACAAGAGGATAAAAATGTCTATGATATGATCATAGAGATGAATATCTGAGTTGTGAGTTTGGTACACAATTACGACATTGTGGAAATTGTTTCACAACTAACACCGCCTGGAACACCATAGTGTGATGGTGTGTCCGAACATCATAGATGCACCCTATTGGATATGGGGCATACCATGATGTCTCTTATCGAATTACCACTATCGTTCATGGGTTAGGCATTCACTTTAAATAGGGCACCATGTAATTCCGTTGAGATGACACCGTGTGAACTATGGTTTAGAGAAACATAAGTTGTCGTTTCTTGAAAGTTTCGGGCTGCGATGCTTATGTGAAAAGTTTCATCCTGATAAGCACGAACCCAAAGAGGATAAATACGTCTTCATAGAACACCCAAAACAGTTGGGTATACCTCCTAATTCAGATCCGGAAGCAAAAGTGATTGTTTCTAGAAACGGGTCTTTTCTCGAGGAAAAGTTTCTCTCAAAAGAATTGAATGGGAGGATGGTGGAGACTTGATGAGGTTAATGAATCATCACTTCAACCAGTGTGTAGCAGGGCACAGGAAGTTGTTCATGTGGCACCTACACCAATTGAAGTGGAAGCTGATGATAGTGATCATGATGCTTCGGATAAAGTCACTACCGAACCTCGTAGGTCGACAAGGACGCATACTAGTTCAGAGTGGTACGCAATCCTGTCTTAGAGGTCATGTTGCTAGACAACAATGAACCTACGAGCTATGGAGAAGTGATGGTGGGCCTGGATTCTGATAAATGGCTCGAAGCCATAAAATCCGAGAGAGGATCCATGTATGAAAACAGTATAGACTTTGGAAGAACTACTTGATGGTCGTAAGGCTGTTGGGTACAGATGGATTTTAAAAGGAAGACGGACAATGATGGTAAGTGTCACCATTAAGAAAGCTCGACTTGTCGCTAAGATGTTTTCCGACAAGTTCAAGGAGTTGACTATGATGAGACTTTCTCACTCGTAGTGATGCTAAGAGTCTGTTGGAATTATATTAGCAGTTACTGCATGATTTATGAAATTTCGCAGATAGGATGTCAAAACATTGTTTCCTCGACGATATTCTTGAGGAAAGGTTGTATGTGATACAACCAGAAGGTTTTGTCAATCCTGAAAGATGCTAACAAGTGTGCAAAGCTCCAGCAATCCTTCTAAGGACTGGAGTAAGAATCTTGGAGTTGGAATATACGCTTTTATGAGATGATCAAAGATTTTGGGTTTATACAAAGTTTATGAGAAACTTGTATTTCGAAAGAAGTGAGTGGGAGCACTATAGCATTTCTGATGAGTATATGTTGTTGACATATTGTTGATCGGAAATGATGTAGAATTTCTAGAAAGCATATAGGGTTATTTGAAAAGTGTTTTTCAATGGAAAACCTGGATTAAGCTACGTGAACATTGAGCATCAAGATCTATAAGGATAGATCAAAACGCTTAATAGTACTTTCAAATGAATACATACCGTGACAAGATTTTGAAGGAGTTCAAAATAGATCAGCAAAGAAGGAGTTCTTGGCTGTGTTATATGGTGTGAGTATTGAGTAAGACTCAAGACATGACCATGGCAGAAGAGAGAGAAAGGACGAAGGTCGTCCCCTATGCTTCAGACGTAGGCTCTATAGTATGCTATGTTGTGTACCGCACCGGAAGTGTGCCTTGCCATGAGTCAGTCAAGGGGTACAAGAGTGATCTAGGAATGGATCACATGACAGCGGTCAAACTTATCCTTAGTAACTAGTGGACTAAGGAATTTTCTCGATTATGGAGGTGGTAAAAGAGTTCGTCATAAAGGGTTACGCCGATGCAAACTTTGACACTAATACGGACTATTCTGAGTAGTAAACCGGATTCGTATAGTAGAACAGTTATTTGGAATAGTTCCAAATAGAGCGTCCTAGCTGCATCTAGGAGATGACATAGAGATTTGCAAAACACACAAGGATGTGAAAGGTTCAGATCCGTTGACTAATAACCTCTCTCACAAGTGAGATATGATCAAACCCCATGGGTGTCGATTCATTACAATCACATAGTGATGTGAACTAGATTATTGACTCTAGTGCAAGTGGGAGACTGTTGGAAATATGCCCTAGAGGATATAATAAAATGGTTATTATTGTATTTCCTTGTTCATGATAATTGTCTATTATTCATGCTATAATTGTATTGACCGGAAACCGCAATACATGTGTGAATACATAGACCACAACATGTCCCTAGTGAGCCTCTAGTTGACTAGCTCGTTGATCAACAGATGGTTATGGTTTCCTGACCATAGACATTGGATGTCATTGATAACGGGATCACATCATTAGGAGAATGATGTGATGGACAAGACCCAGTCCTAAGCCTAGCACAAGATCGTGTAGTTCGTATGCTAAAGCTTTTCTAAATGTCAAGTATCTTTTCCTTAGACCATGAGATTGTGTAACTCCCGAATACCGTAGGAATGCTTTGGGTGTACCAAACGTCACAACGTAACTGGGTGGCTATAAAGGTGCACTACGGGTATCTCCGAAAGTGTCTGTTGGGTTGGCACGAATCGAGACTGGGATTTGTCACTCCGTGTGACGGAGAGGTATCTCTGGGCCCACTCGGTAGGACATCATCATAATGTGCACAATGTGATCAAGGAGTTGATCGCGGGATGATGTGTTACGGAACGAGTAAAGAGACTTGCCGGTAATGAGATTGAACAAGGTATCGGGATACCGACGATCGAATCTCGGGCAAGTACTATACCGCTAGACAAAGGGAATTGTATACGAGATTGATTGAATTCTTGACATCGTGGTTCATCCGATGAGATCATCTTGGAACATGTGGGAGCCAACATGGGTATCCAGATCCCGCTGTTGGTTATTGGCCGGAAAGTAGTCTCGGTCATGTCTGCATGGTTCCCGAACGCGTAGGGTCTACACACTTAAGGTTCGATGACACTAGTGTTATAGGGAATAGATATACGTGGTTACCGAATGTTGTTCGGGGTCCCGGATGAGATCCCGGACATCACGAGGAGTTCTGGAATGGTCCGGAGGTAAAGATTTATATATGGGATGTCCTGTTTTGGTCACCGGAAAAGTTTCGGGTTCTATCGGTAACGTACCGGGACCATCGGGAGGGTCCCGAGGGTCCACCAGGTGGGGCCACCGGCCCCAGAGGGCTGTGTGGGCCAAGTGTGGGAGGGGAACAGCCCTAGGTGGGCTGGTGTGCCCCCCCCCACCAGGACCCAAGACGAAGAGAGAAGGGAAAAGGGGGAAACCCTAGGCTCAGATGGGCCTGAGGCCCACCTAGTGGTGCGCCCCCTTCGTCTCTCCCCCTTGGCCGCCCCCTAGATGAGATCTAGGGCTGGCCGCCGCCCCTAGGGGTGGAAACCTAGGTGGGGGCGCAGCCCTTCCCTTTCCCCTATATATAGTGGGGGTTTGGGGCTGCCATACACATGAGAACCTCTCCCTCTTGGTGCAGCCCTACCCCTTCCCCTCCTCGTCTCTTGCAATGCTTGGCGAAGCCCTGTTAAGTGCCACGCTCCTCCACCACCACCACGCCGTCGTGCTGCTGCTGGACGGAGTCTTCCCCAACCTCTCCCTCTCCCCTTGCTGGATCAAGGCACGGGAGACGTCATCGGGCTGCACGTGTGTGGAACGCGGAGGCGCCGTTGTTCGGCGCTTAGATCGGAATCAACCGCGATCTGAATCGCTACGAGTACGACTCCTTCATCCGCATTCTTGTAATGCTTCTGCTTGGTGATCTACAAGGGTATGTAGATGCACTCCCCTCTCTCTTGTTGCTAGTCTCTCCATAGATTGATCTTGGTGATGCATAGAAAACTTTGAATTTCTGCTATGTTCCCCAACAGTGCCACAGGTATGTGGGACTATCATTATCAATTTTACATCTTTTGGTATTCACACTATGAATGTGTGTAACATCATGTTCGAGATTCATTAAGAATAAACCATTGACCAGCGGGGCATGACCATAAAACATATCTCTCATATAAATAGAACAACCATTATTCTCGGATTTAAATGAGTAGCCATCTGGCATTAAACGAGATCCAGATACAATGTTCATGCTCAAAGCTGGCACTAAATAACAATTATTGAGGTTTAAAACTAATCCCGTAGGTAAATGTAGAGGTAGCGTGCCGACGGCGATCACATCGACCTTGGAACCATTCCCAACACACATTGTCACCTCGTCCTTCGCTAGTGTCCGCTTATTCCGCAGCTCCTGTTTTGAGTTACAAATATGAGCAACCGCACCGGTATCAAATACCCAAGAGCTACTACGAGTACTGGTAAGGTACACATCAATAACATGTTTATCACATATACCTTTGGTGTTGCCGGCCATCTTGTCCGCTAAGTACTTGGGGCAGTTCCGCTTCCAGTGACTGTTTCCCTTGCAATAAAAGCACTCAGTGTCAGGTTTGGGTCCATGCTTTGGCTTCTTCCCAGCAACTGGCTTACCGGGCGCTGTCGTGGTTCTAAGTCTGACAGTAGAGTGGGGGGTAGGTATGGAGAGGCAAGGTCCTAGCTATGGAGAGGTTGTAAACACAAGAGATGTACGAGTTCAGGCCCTTCTTGGAGGAAGTAAAAGCCCTACGTCTCGGAGCCCGGAGGCGGTCGAGTGGATTATGTGTATATGAGTTACAGGGTGCCGAACCCTTCTGCCTGTGGAGGGGGGTGGCTTATATAGAGTGCGCCAGGTCCCCAGCCAACCCACGTAATGAAGGGTTTAAGGTACATTAAGACCGGGGCGTTACTGGTAACGCCCCACATAAAGTGTCTTTACTATCATAAAGTCTACTTAATTACAGACCGTTGCAGTGCAGAGTGCCTCTTGACCTTCTGGTGGTCGAGTGAGTCTTCGTGGTCGAGTCCTTCAAGTCAGTCGAGTGAGTCCCTTGTAGGTCGTCTGGAAGGTGATCTCTTCTAAGGGTGTCCTTGGGCAAGGTACTTAGATCAGGTCTGTGACCCTACCCTAGGTACATGACTCCATCATTAGCCCCCGAATGGATTGAGGCTCGAGTTATGAAGGAGTTGATGTTGTTTCCGATTAGTCCTCGCACACTGGTCGTGCGTTGTTTTGAAAAAAATCTCTTTGTTGATAGTGAGCAACTTTTCTTCAGTCGACTCGATCCATTCTTTTCCTTCGTCGAGTGATCTTTCGGACTTCGCCGATTTCCGAGCGACGGATCGCAGGAAATCCCGCGTTTGGCAGACCGATCTGCCGTTCGCGGATTCCGCGGGATGCGAAATTTGGGGAAGCGCGCGAAGCGGGGCGGACCGCGGTGTTCGGACGGGACAGGGCATAGACGCCTCGATCCCCTTGCCGCTTTTTTCGCCACGTATCGCGTCCGCATAACTGTTTAGGATATGATTAGATCGACCGGGCCCACCTGTCATCCACTCGGAAGGGATCTTATAAATGCGCCCGGTGAGGGTTTTTTGAACAGTGCCTCAGCATTCTCTCTCTGCTCCCTTCGTCTCTGCCCAACGCGCTCGCTCTTGCCTCCGCACAACCTCCCCTCGCGCGTCCCGCCGGCAGCCATGGTCAAGGAGAAGACGGCAGCGTTGGAACGCGCGAAGAAGGCGTCGGCGACGGAGAAGGTGAAGGGGAGATCCACCAGTCGTGGCGGGTCTTCGTCTAGATCTCGCCTGCCGAAAGGCTGGGTCCAGGGAGATTGGATCCAGTCGACCATCACGGAGAAGGATCTCCTCGACATGGCCAACGAGGGCCTGATCCCCCATGGAGCTGTGAGGCTTCCGGGGAAAGAGTGGCAGCCCCAGCCGGAAGAGGGTGAGTGCGTGCTTCTGGCTACCCATGTCGACCGCGGATTCTCTTTGCCGCCGAGCATTTTCTTCCGTGGTTTCTTGAACTTCTTTGGAGCGCAACTCCACCACTTCACCCCGAATTCTATCGCCTATCTTGCCGCATTTGTGTCCATGTGTGAGAGTTTTCTGGGTTGTCGACCGCATTGGGGCTTGTTCAAGCACATATTCACGTGTTGCTCTCAGACCGTGAAGAAGGCGAGCCCAGGCGACGAAAAAACCCGAGTTGTCCAAATGTGTGGGGGTCTGGGGATCCAGATGAGGAACAAGAGCACCTTCTCAGCCATGACATTTCCTGAGTCAGTCAGAGGCTGGCAGTCGACCTGGTTCTACTGTTAGGATCAGTCGACGCCGGGGCAGTCGAGTGGACTCCCTCAGTTCACCATGGGTCAAGTGAACAAGCCCTCCTCTCTGAAGGTGATTCCGGAGGAGAAAACCGACGTGAAGATGCTGATGGAGCGTGTAGTTTAGTTGGTTCGGGAGGGAGTGACGGGTATGGATCTCCTGGAGGTTTTTCTTAGGCGTCGTATCCAGCCTCTTCAGTTCCGGAGCCATTGCATGTGGTTGTACTGCGGGACTGAGGATGTGACTCGGGTCAATCCAGAAGCAGTCAACGATGCCACTCTGGAAAGGTGGATGGCCGCTATTACTGGGAACAAAGATAACCCTCGCGGAGCCAGAAGGATTCCTCCACTCGACTGCCACAGTGATCCAAACAAGGTATGTCATTGTATTCTCGTCGCATTTTATTTCTGTTTTCTCTGCCGATCAGTCGACTGATCTTTGTCTTGATGTCTATCAGGCCCTCACTGAGCTGTACTCGAGGCCCAATGGAGCACAGGCCCCGACCGAGGAGGGAGAAGCGAGCGGGGGCGAGAGCCAGGAGGAGGAGTGGGACTCGGACGCCGCTGAGGCTGATGATGATGATGATGACGATGAGGACGAGGAAGAGGAGGAGGAGGAGGAGGAGGAGGTCGCACCACCGCGCTCGGAAAGGCGGTCAAAACTTGTCCATGACCCTGCGACTGAACGCGGCGAGGGGGTTGCGACTGTTACACAGTCGACCAAGCGCCCTCGGACCACCTCTCCGGCGCCGACTGAAAGGGCGTCGAAGCAGCCCAGGGCGGCCCCGTCAAAGCCGACCAAGCACCTGCCAAAGATGAAGGTGTCCATCCCCACCATATCAGGGTAATCATGTTGCTTAAGTCTTCTTGTTTTGTGTGAACTTTATCTCTGGTTGGCGCTGGAGTTAGTCGACTGACTCTTTGGAGTTGCAGTGCTGCTACTTCTGAGACCTCGCCCCGGGCTGACGATCATGAGAAGGAGGACGCAGCAACCTCAAAACCTGGTACTATGCTCTTAACCCCGTTTCTAGTCGACTGACTCATGATCTCTAATTCTGATTCTTTTGTGTAGCTCCATCCAATGTTGTTATCACTCTCCCTGATGATGATGAAGATGAGGAATCGCTGAAGCACAGAATGAGAAGGAAAGCGTCTGCTAGCAGGGTGCCCCAGGATGTGATGGTGCCTGAGACTCTGGTCGCGGAGGAGGAGAACACCACTCGACACACTGTGTCCTTCGCAGATCCACTGACGAGTGCTCTGCAGCCCTCCCTCTTCACGACGCACCACGTCCCAGAGGACCAAGCTGGCGTAGCGAAGGAGGCGATACGCCAGGCAGGGATCATGATGGAGCAGTTGAAGACCATCCGGGATGCGAGCCAGGCAGCTTACGACGCCAGTTCCACCCTCCAAAGCAATGTTCAGGTCAGTTGACCACCGTTTGTTCTATTAGGATATGCTATCAAAAAAAACTTTTCTTTCCAGAATTTATAGTAGTCACCCAGTGGGTGTGTCAATTTAAACTCCGTGTTAGCGGGGGCACGCTGAGTGCACCCGCTGGGTGTAGTCCCCAAGGCTAAGGTCGATTGCTGGCAGTCGGCCTTAGGCTTTATAATTTCAGTCTTTCCGTCATTCGACTATGGCGAATGGATTTCGCAAACCGGTGGGGGCACACTGAGTGCACCCACTGGGTGTAGTCCCCAAGGCTAAGGTCGACTGCTGGCAGTCGGCCTTAGGCTTTATAATTTCAGTCTTTCCGTCATTCGACTATGGCGAATGGATTTCGTAAACCGGTCGACTGGTCGACTCTGTCTTCACTAGGATTAGTGGCGGCACGCTGAGTGCACCCACTGGTTGTTGTCCCCGAGACTACGGTCGAATGCTTGTATTCGGCTGTAGTCTTAGAAACGCATGATTTTTCCTTTTCCACTCGGAAGTGAATTATCTTTGACATTTAGTCGATTGGTTCTTCGCAGAACTCCTGTGACCTTGCGGCTCGCTACACTGAACTTGAAAATAAGCACATTCAGCTCGAGCTGAATTTGAAGCTGGTTCAGGAGAATCTGACGAAGGCAAAGGAGGAGACCGAAGGTATGTTTGGTGAGACCTCGACGACTGCTTTTTCCCTTCATTTGTTTCAAAATCTGATCTTGCTGTAACTTGCAGGTAAGGTGAGGGAGGCCCAAAGGAAAAAGGACCTTGAACTAGCTGAGAAGATCAAGCTTGTTGACGAGAAGTTAGCTTCAGTCACAAAGCTTGAGCAAGAAAATGCTACTCTGAAAGCTGTTCTTGGGAAGAAAAATGATCTGGAGGTCTTCCTGAGTGGTCTTGCCAAGAAGCTGTTTCTTATGCTTGAAGGTAAACCTTCAACAATCATTTTCAACTGTGGTTTTTTCATTCGACCATTGCCTTGACTCGGTGATCGTCCTTGCAGAATTTTGTCAAAACTTTGAAGAAGAGACTAGCCAGCTGGAACCAAACCTTGACCCCGTCAATTCTCCGGCGAACGATGAAGTTGCCATGAATGTTTTCCGACTGGAGTCCCGTGTTGCAGCTGCCGTGGACTATCTTGCGAGGCTGAAGGTCGCCACATCTCGCATCGACTCAACGCTCTGGCCCGGGGAGACACTCCAGAACGACCTCGAGTCGCTGATGGCTCGTTTGAACGCTGTCCCTGGTCGAGTGCAGGAGTGGAAAAAGTCCTCGGCTCGGTGTGGTGCAGATGTTGCTCTGTGTCTGGCCCGAGTCCACTGCAAAGATGCGCGAGAAGACAAGCTGGCTGCCCTCCGGGTGGCCAACACCAAGAAACACGACTTCAGGTCCTTTATGGAAACTTTCCTTGCTGCTGCCACTCGGATCGCAGATGGAATTGATCTTGATGAGTTTGTTGCACCTTCCATCCCTCCACAGGAGGGGTAAAAAACTTCTTCTAAGCTCGACGCTTTAAATTTGCCTCGGTATGCCGAGTGGAGTTGTAACCTGAGCACTTTTGGTTCCTTTAGGTATCGATCTGAACTTGAATTTGGTGTTTGAATATGATTGCTTTTGGCCCGAAATGTCTTTTGCAGGTTCAAAGCAAGACGCTCACTGCAGTCGACTTATTCCTTAATCCACTTAGGCGAGCGCTGGGCTGCAGCTAAGCCTCCCAAGTGAGAGGTTTGCTCTTCACTCGGTAGGATTTCTATATCTTAGGCGAGCACTGGGCTGCAGCTAAGCCCCCGAGTGGGAGGTTTGCCCTTCACTCGGTAGGATTTTGATAACTTAGATGAGCGCTGGGCTGCAGCTAAGCCCCCGAGTGAGGGGTTTGCTCTTCACTCGGTAGGATTTTGATAACTTAGGCGAGCACTGGGCTGCAGCTAAGCCCCCGAGTGAGAGGTTTGCTCTTCACTCGGTAGGATTTTGATAACTTAGGCGAGCACTGGGCTGCAGCTAAGCCCCCGAGTGAGAGGTTTGCTCTTCACTCGGTAGGATTTTTATATCTTAGGCGAGCACTGGGCTGCAGCTAAGCCCCCGAGTGAGAGGTTTGCTCTTCACTCGGTGGGATTTTGATAACTTAGGCGAGCACTGGGCTGCAGCTAAGCCCCCGAGTGAGAGATTTGCTCTTCACTCGGTGGGATTTTTATATCCTAGGCGAGCACTGGGCTGCAGCTAAGCCCCCGAGTGAGAGGTTTGCTCTTCACTCGGTAGGATTTTCATAACTTAGGCGAGTACTTGGACTGCAGCTAAGCCCCCGAGTGAGAGGCTTGCTCTTCACTCGATAGGATTTCTATATCTTAGGCGAGCACTGGGCTGCAGCTAAGCCCCCGAGTGAGAGGTTTGCTCTTCACTCGGGTAGGATTTTTATATCTTAGGCGAGCACTGGGCTGCAGCTAAGCCCCGAGTGAGAGGTTTGCCCTTCACTCGGTAGGATTTTTATATCTTAGGCGAGCACTGGGCTGCAGCTAAGCCCCCGAGTGAGAGGTTTGCCCTTCACTCGGTAGGATTTTCATAACTTAGGCGAGTACTTGGACTGCAGCTAAGCCTCCGAGTGGAAGTCTGGCTTACCACTCGGTAGGATTTTCATCACTTAGGTGAGTACTTGGACTGCAGCTAAGCCTCCGAGTGAGAGGTTTGCTCTTCACTCGGTAGGATTTTTATATCTTAGGCGAGCACTGGGCTGCAGCTAAGCCCCCGAGTGAGAGGCTTGCTCTTCACTCGGTAGGATTTTGATAACTTAGGCGAGCACTGGGCTGCAGCTAAGCCCCCGAGTGAGAGGTTTGCCCTTCACTCGGTAGGATTTTGATAACTTAGGCGAGTACTTGGACTGCAGCTAAGCCTCCGAGTGGAAGTCTGGCTTACCACTCGGTAGGATTTTCATCACTTAGGCGAGTACTTGGACTGCAGCTAAGCCTCCGAGTGAGAGGTTTGCTCTTCACTCGGTAGGATTTTTATATCTTAGGCGAGCACTGGGTTGCAGCTAAGCCCCCGAGTGAGAGGCTTGCTCTTCACTCGGTAGGATTTTGATAACTTAGGCGAGCACTGGGCTGCAGCTAAGCCCCCGAGTGAGAGGTTTGCCCTTCACTCGGTAGGATTTTGATAACTTAGGCGAGTACTTGGACTGCAGCTAAGCCCCCGAGTGGAAGTCTGGCTTACCACTCGGTAGGATTTTCATAACTGAGGCGAGTACTTGGACTGCAGCTAAGCCTCCGAGTGGAACTCTGGCTTACCACTCGGTAGGATTTTCATCACTTAGGCGAGTACTTGGACTGCAGCTAAGCCTCCGAGTGGAAGTCTGGCTTACCACTCGGTAGGATTTTATTTAATCTTAGGCGAAACGGATTCGCAGCTAAGCCTCCGAGTGGGAGTCTGGCTCACCACTCGGTAGGATTTTATTTAATCTTAGGCGAAACGGATTCGCAGCTAAGCCTCCGAGTGGGAGTCTGGCTCACCACTCGGTAGGATTTTATTTAATCTTAGGCGAAACGGATTCGCAGCCAAGCCTCCGAGTGGAAGTCTGGCTTACCACTCGGTAGGATTTTCATAACTTAGGCGAGTACTTGGACTGCAGCTAAGCCTCCGAGTGGAAGTCTGGCTTACCACTCGGTAGGATTTTCATCACTTAGGCGAAACGGATTCGCGGCTAAGTCACCCACTGAGGGGAAAATTTTATTGGACAAAATAAAAAGTGACAAAAATTATGGAGGGACTATGACACTATTATTTTGAGATCCATGAACTATAGAAGTACTTTATTGCAACTCATCCGAGTGATAAACTTAAGTGTAAAATGGGCAGAGTAGTTCCGCGTTCCAAGCTCGGGGCTCGTCGATATTATGTTCGACGTTGTAAAGACGGTACGCCCCGTTGTGGAGAACTTTGGTGACGATGAAGGGTCCTTCCCAAGAAGGAGCAAGCTTGTGTTGTTTCTTCTGATCCACTCGGAGAACTAAATCTCCTTCCTGGAAGGCTCGACCCCTCACATTTCTGGCGTGGAAACGACGCAAATCTTGTTGGTAGATGGTCGACCGGATCAGAGCCATCTCCCTTTCTTCCTCTAAAAGGTCGACTGCGTCCTGCCGCGCTTGTTCAGCTTCTACTTCGTTGTAGATTTCAACTCGAGGAGCATTGTGGAGAAGATCACTCGGCAAGACTGCTTCAGCTCCGTAGACCAAGAAGAATGGAGTTCTTCCGGTCGATCGATTAGGTGTGGTCCGCAGTCCCCAAAGCACCGAGGGAAGTTCGTCGACCCAAGCTCCAGCTGCATGCTTGAGATCACGCATCAGTCGGGGTTTCAATCCCTTGAGAATCAGGCCATTGGCTCGCTCTGCTTATCCATTCGTCTGCGGATGGGCGACCGAAGCGTAGTCGACTCGTGTGCCTTGAGAGTTGCAGAAATCTCTGAATTCTTCCGAGTCAAAGTTCGACCCATTATCCGTAATGATGCTGTGCGGGACTCCAGATCTGAATATCAGTTCCCTGATGAAGCTAACAGCAGCACCAGCGTCAAGGTTCTTGATTGGTTTAGCCTCAATCCACTTGGTGAACTTGTCGACTGCCACCAGTACATGCGTGAAGCCACTTCGCCCTGTTCTCAAAGGACCGACCATGTCCAACCCCCATACTGCGAAAGGCCAGACGAGTGGAATGGTCTTCAGAGCTGATGCAGGCTTGTGCGACATATTCGAGTAGAACTGACATCCCTCGCACTTATCCACTATTTCCTTTGCCATCTCATTCGCCTTTGGCCAGTAAAATCCGGCTCGGTATGCTTTGGCCACGATGGTCCAAGAGGACGCATGATGACCACAGGTTCCCGAGTGGATATCATTGAGGATGATTCGACCTTCTTCTGGTGTTATGCACTTCTGACCAACTCCAGTCGCGCTTTCTCTGTATAATTGTCCTTTGATTACGGTAAAGGCTTTAGATCGACGGACGATCTGTCGAGCCTCTTCCTCATCCTCCGGAAGTTCTTTTCTCAGGATATACGCGATATACAGAACTGTCCAGTCGGGAATGACCACCAAGACCTCCATGACCAAGTCGACCACTGCCGGGACTTCAACCTCAGTCGGATCTGTGGCACTCTTGGGCTGTGGAGCTTCTTCGGTGAAAGGATCTTCTTTGACTGACGGAGTGTGTATATGCTCCAAGAACACACCACTCGGAATGGCTCCTCTCTTGGAACCTATCTTTGCTAGATCATCAGCTGCTTGATTTTTCAGTCGGGGTATATGATGGAGCTCCAACCCCTCGAACTTCTTTTCCAGCTTCCTCACTGCACTGCAGTATCCAGTCATGGCTGGGCTTCTCACGTCCCACTCCTTCATCACTTGGTTGACCACTAGATCTGAATCGCCATAGACCATCAGGAGACGGACGCCGAGTGAAATGGCCATGCGCAATCCGTATAAGAGGGCCTCGTACTCTGCCTCATTGTTGGAGGAATCTGGAGCACATATCTGAGCTTATCTCCTCTGGGGGAAACCAGGACAACCCCAGCACCGGAACCATTCAACATCTTAGAGCCATCAAAAAACATGGTCCAATGCTCCGAGTGAACTTCAGTCGGCTGCTGCTGTTCAATCCACTCGGCGAGGAAATCTGCTATTGCCTGGGACTTAATGGCTTTCTTTGCCTCAAACTTGATATCAAGGGGAAGAAGTTCAATCGCCCATTTCGTCACTCGACCAGTTGCATCTCTGTTGTGCAAGATCTCTGATAGTGGAGCGTCGCTGACGACTGTGATGGAATGATCAGAGAAATAATGAGCAACCTTCTTTGTGGTCATGTATATTCCATACACAAGCTTCTGATAATGAGGATATCTCTGCTTGGATGGAGTCAAGACTTCAGACAAATAATACACTGGGCGCTGAACATTGAAAGCTTTTCCTTCTTCTTCCCGCTCGACCATAAGCACTGTACTGACGACTTGTCCTGTGGCTGCGATATAAAGCAACAGAGGCTCTTTGCTGATTGGAGCAGCAAGCACCGGCTGGGTGGAGAGCAGAGCTTTTAGATCGGCAAACGCTGCATCAGCTTCTGGAGTCCACTCGAACTTGTCTGCCTTCTTCATCAGTCGGTAAAGAGGCAATGCCTTTTCACCGAGTCGTGAGATGAATCGACTTAATGCGGCCAAGCATCCAGTAAGCTTCTGGACATCGTGCACTCGAACAGGGCGTTTCATTCGGAGAATAGTGCCGATCTTTTCAGGATTAGCGTCGATCCCTCGCTCAGAAACGAGAAAACCGAGTAACTTGCCACCAGGAACTCCGAATGTGCACTTTGATGGATTGAGCTTGATATCATACCTTCTGAGGTTGGCAAATGTTTCGGCGAGGTCAGTGAGCAGGTCGGAACCTTTTCGTGACTTGACGACGATATCATCCATATACGCTTCCACATTCCGACTGATTTGAGTGAGTAAACACTTCTGAATCATTCGTATAAATGTGGCTCCGGCATTCTTGAGGCCGAATGGCATAGTGAAATAGCAGAAGCACCCGAATGGAGTGATGAAAGCTGTTTTTACCTCGTCGGGTCCGTACAGACGGATCTGGTGGTACCCGGAGTAGGCGTCTAGAAAAGACAATCTCTCGCATCCCGCGGTCGAGTCAACAATTTGATCTATGCGAGGGAGAGGAAAATGATCTTTCGGGCAGGCCCGATTGATGTGCTTGAAATCAATGCACATTCGGAGTGATTTGTCCTTCTTAGGGACCATGACGACATTAGCGAGCCACTCGGAGTGGTATATCTCTCGGATAAATCCTGCCGCCAACAGTCGAGCCACTTCCTCACCAATGGCTTTTCTCTTCTAGACGGCGGACCGCCGAAGATGCTCTTTGACTGGTTTAGCTGATGAGTCGACTCTTAGGCGATGCTCAGCCAGTCCCCTGGGAACACCTGGCATGTCAGCGGGCTTCCATGCAAAAATGTCCCTGTTCTCACGGAGGAACTGGATGAGCGCTTCTTCCTATTTCGGGTCGAGTGTTGTGGAGATGTGGGTCGGGGCTGCATCGGGGTCGGTCGGGTGAATGTGAACAGGCTTCGTCTCACCGGACGACTGAAATGCAGATTCTGTGGCAGGTTTCTTGGATCGCAGCAAATCACTCGGATCTGCGCTTTGCTTGTATTCTTCAAACTCGACCGCTGTCACCTGGGAATCAACAATCTTTGAGCCCTTCTGAAAGCACTCTTCTGCCTTTTTCCGATCACCAGTGACAGTGATCACTCCTTTGGGGCCGGGCATCTTCAATTTGAGGTACACGTAACATGGTCGAGCCATGAACCGTGCATAAGCTGGTCTCTCCAAAATGGCGTGATATGCACTCTGAAAATCCACGACCTCAAACGTCAACTTCTCTTTGCGAAAATGTTTCGAATCACCAAACACCACGTCCAGAGCTATTTGGCCGAGTGACTCGGCTTTCTTCCCTGGTATAACTCCATGAAAGCTCATGTTACTGGTGCTCAGTCGGGACATCGGAATGCCCATTCCTTTCAGTGTGTCTGCATACAACAAATTCAGCCCGCTACCACCATCCATCAGCACTTTTGTCAGTCGAGTGCCTTTGACAACTGGATCGACCACCAAAGCTTGCCTCCCGGGGGTGGCAATATGAGTCGGGTAATCAGATTGGTCGAATGTGATGGGTGTTTGGGACCATCTTAGATAATTTGCTTTTGCTGGGGTAACCATGTTCACCTCACGGTTAATGACTTTCAATCGACTCTTGCTTTCCACATCTGCAAAGATCATCAGAGTGGAGTTGACATGCGGATATCCTTCCTCACTGTCCTCCTTTTCCTTGTCTTCGACCTTGTCCGACTCCTTTTCCTTGTCTTTGGACTGTTTTCCTTGAAACTGTTGGATCAGGAGTCGACATTGGCGAGTGGTATGCTTTGGGTAAATGACATTCCCCTCTTCGTCTTTCTTCGTGTGGATGTGACACGGCATATCCATCACGTCGTTCCCTTCTTTATCCTTTACCTTCTTAGGGTTCCAGGATCCTTTTGGTTTCCCTTTAAACTTTCCATGAGTCACGGCCAGAGCCTCTCCAGGAGCTGCCGGTTCAGCCTTCCGCTTCTGTTTCCGACTGGTGTTTCCCTTTTCTGACTGGCTCGGCTTGTGCTTGCCGCTTCGGAGTTGGTCTTCTTCTTCGCCGTTGGCGTACTTGGTAGCAATCTCCATCATCCGACTCAAGGTCATGTCACCGGTTCGACCAAATTTCAAACTCAATTCTCTGTTCTTGACACCATCCTTGAAGGCGCAGACTGCCTGATGATCAGACACATTCTCCACAGTATGGTGCAAAGTGATCCACCTCTGAATATACTCCCTGAGAGTCTCATTGGTTTTCTGCACGCAGACTTGCAGCTCCGTCAATCCAGCCGGTCGCTTGCAAGTTCCTTCAAACGTTCTGACGAACACTCGGGACAGATCTTCCCAAGTGTAAATGCTGCTAGGAGGTAACTGAGTCAACCACGCTCTGGCAGAACCTTCCAGCATGAGGGGCAAATGCTTCATGGCCACCTCGTCATTCCCACCACCAATCTGAACCGCCACTCGGTAGTCCTCAAGCCAAGTTTCAGGCTTAGACTCACCGGTGAACTTGCTGACTCCTGTTGCCAACCTGAAATTGGGAGGAATCACTGCGGCTCTGATAGCTCTGCTGAAACATTCCCGACCAGAAACGTGCACTCGACTGCTTGTGGGCGCATCTCTGTCGAGTGCACCTCGATGGGCTCTGTTCCGGTCGACCAAGCCTTCCACGATAATGGATCGCGCGTCGAAGCCTGGTTCTCTGGGGTCGACTGGAACTCTTCGCCCTGCACTGAGCTGACGTCTGTCATCTTGCCGACGAGGAGCGTAGGACCCACCCTTCGGAGGGGAAGTGGGCACTCGACGCCTATCATCTCGGTCGTGTCGGTCTCCATATTGGTCTCGCCGAATCTCGCGTCCTTCACGCCGCGGAGGCGATCTGGGACTGTGAGCCGACTGAACCGTATTCGCAGCGACGGATCGACTGTGAATTCTGTTGCGCGACTGCGACACAACTGAATTCTGATCTCCTGCTGCCCGGAGCAGATCCCTGATCTGCATCAAGCCTCTGCCAGCTTCCGACTGAGAGGGCTGGATGGACTCTGCTATACGGGTCGCAGCTGCTAAATTCTGGATTGGGGTTCGATATACCTGAGTCGGCGGGAAGAGTTGACGTCGACTGGCGTCGGGAACTCGTTGCCGCGCACGCTCGTCGAGTGCTTGCTGAAGATTCTCCAAGCGAGCGCATTCGGCCAAGTTGGCCAAACGTGCCTCCTCCAAGGCGCGAGCCTCGGGGGTTTCTCCCGCGATGGGAGTATGCAGGGCATCCACGTTCCTGCGGCGAAGTTCCTCTCTTTGCAGAGAGTCGAGTGGCTCGGGCTGGTACTCTTCGTGGTCTCGTTCGGGGTCGCCTCCGTCGCCTGCCCCACCATCACGGGCGAAGCCAGGGGGACTGCAGGGCCCGTCGACCATCAGGATTTCCGCCGCTGGATCACTGCTATCGCACTCGGATGCAGTCTCTACTGAGCCAGTCGACAGATCGAACAGGCCGTAGAGAGATTCGTCGGGCTCGATTGCCGCAACTTGGGTGGTGGCCGTCTAGCGAGCCACCGCGTGCCTCACCCACCGCTGAAGCCTCGACCGGCCCGAGCGCTTGCGCTGGCGGGAGACCGGGAGGGTGACCGATGGGGGAGTCGACCGATACGGGGTCGACGGTTGCCGCAGCAGAACGCCGCGGACACATGCGCGAAAATGCGTCGCACCGCGGACGGGGAGCGCATCGACGTCGAGTGGAGCCTCCTGGAGCCAGGCGGAGTCGTCGGCGACGAAGGTGAGAGCACCGAGACGGATCTCTCGACCCTCGACCAAAACTCCAGCAGCCACCATGATGAAAGTACTCGGAAGAATCGCAACTTCTCCACAAAATCGCTAAGACACCTGCCCCAAGGTGGGCGCCAACTGTCGTGGTTCTAAGTCTGACAGTAGAGTGGGGGGTAGGTATGGAGAGGCAAGGTCCTAGCTATGGAGAGGTTGTAAACACAAGAGATGTACGAGTTCAGGCCCTTCTCGGAGGAAGTAAAAGCCCTACGTCTCGGAGCCCGGAGTCGGTCGAGTGGATTATGTGTATATGAGTTACAGGGTGCCGAACCCTTCTGCCTGTGGAGGGGGGTGGCTTATATAGAGTGCGCCAGGTCCCCAGCCAACCCACGTAATGAAGGGTTTAAGGTACATTAAGACCGGGGCGTTACTGGTAACGCCCCACATAAAGTGTCTTTACTATCATAAAGTCTACTTAATTACGGACCGTTGCAGTGCAGAGTGCCTCTTGACCTTCTGGTGGTCGAGTGAGTCTTCGTGGTCGAGTCCTTCAAGTCAGTCGAGTGAGTCCCTCGTAGGTCGTCTGGAAGGTGATCTCATCTAAGGGTGTCCTTGGGCAAGGTACTTAGATCAGGTCTGTGACCCTACCCTAGGTACATGACTCCATCAGGCGCGTCAACTCCCTTGTCGTCCTTCTTGAAGTTCTTCTTACCCTTGCCTTTCTTGAAACTAGTGGTTTTATTGACCATCAGCACTTGATGTTACTTTTTGATCTCCACCTCCGCTGATTTCAGCATCGAAAATACCTCAGGATTGGTTTTCACCATCCCCTGCATATTGCAGTTCATCGCAAAGCTCTTGTAGATAGGTGGGAGCGACTGAAGGATTCTGTCAATGACCGCGTCATCCGGGAGATGAACTCCCAGCTGAGACAAGCGGTTGTGCAACCCAGACATTTTGAGTATGTGCTCACTGACAGAACTATTTTCCTCCATCTTACAACTGTAGAATTTGTCGGAGACTTCATATCTCTCGACCCGGGCATGAGCTTGGAAAACAATTTTCAGCTCTTGGAACATCTCATATGCTCCGTGCTGCTCAAAATGCTTTTGGAGCCCCGGTTCTAAGCTGTAAAGCATGCCGCACTGAACCAGGGAGTAATCATCACTACGCGACTGCTAGACGTTCATAATGTCTTGAGTTGCTGGGAAAACGGGTGCTTCACCTAGCGGTGCATCGAGGACATATGCTCTTTTGGCAGCTATGAGGATGATCCTCAAGTTCCAGACCCAGTCCGTATAGTTGCTACCATCGTCTTTCGGCTTGGTTTTCTCTAGGAATGCGTTGAAGTTGAGGGCAACATTAGCATGGGCCATTTGATCTACAAGACATATTGCAGAGATTTTAGACTAAGTTCATGATAATTAAGTTCATCTAATCAAATTATTTAATGAACTCCCACTTAGATAGACATCCCTCTAGTCATCTAAGTGATACATGATCCGAGTCAACTAGACCGCGTCCGATCATCACGTGAGACGGACTAGTCATCATCGGTGAACATCTTCATGTTGATCGTATCTTCTATATGACTCATGTTCGACCTTTCGGACTCTTGTGTTCCGTGGCCATGTCTGTACATGCTAGGCTCGTCAAGTCAACCTAAGTGTTTTGCATGTGTAAATCTGGCTTACACCCGTTGTATGTGAACATTAGAATCTATCAGACTCGATCATCACGTGGTGCTTCGAAACAAAAAAAAATCGCAATAGCGCACAATTAGGGGGAACAATTTCTTGAAATTATTATGAGGGATCATCTTATTTATGCTACCGTCGTTCTAAGCAAATAAGATGCAAAAACATGATAAACATCACATGCGATCAAATAGTGACATGATATGGCCAATATCATTTTGCTCCTTTTGATGTCCATCTTTGAGGCGCCATGATCATCATCGTCACTGGCATGACACCATGATCTCCATCATCATGATGTCCATCATCGTGTCTCCATGAAGTTGTCTCGCCAACTATTACTTCTACTACTATGGCTAACGGTTTAGCAATAAAGTAAAGTAATTACATGGCGTTATTCAATGACACGCAAATCATACAATAAATAAAGACAACTCCTATGGCACCTGCTGGTTGTCATACTCATCGACATGCAAGTCGTGATTCCTATTACGAGAACATGATCAATCTCATACATCACATATATTTCATTCATCACATCCTTTATGGCCATATCACATCACACGACATATGCTGCAAAAACAAGTTAGACATCCTCTAATTGTTGTTGCAAGTTTTTACGTGGCTGCTATAGGTTTGTAGCAAGAACGTTTCTTACCTACGCCAAAAACCACAACGTGAAATGCCAATTGCTATTTACCCTTCATAAGGACCCTTTTCATCGAATCCGATCCGACTAAAGTGGGAGAGACAGACACCCACTAGCCACCTTATGCAACTAGTGCATGTCAGTCGGTGGAACCTGTCTCACATAAGTGTACGTGTAAGGTCGGTCCGGGCCGCTTCATCTCACGATGCCGCCGAAACAAGATAAGACTAGTAGTGGCAAGTAAATTGACAAAATCGACGCCCACAACAAACTTGTGTTCTACTTGTGCATAGAAACTATGCATAGACCTAGCTCATCATGCCACTATTGGGGATCGTTGCAGAAATTAAAAAAATTCTTCGCATCACCAAGATCAATCTATGGAGTAACTAGCAATGACAGAGAGGGGAGTGCATCTTCATACCCTTGAAGATCGCGAGACGGAAGCGTTGCAAGAACGCGGATGAAGGAGTCGTACTCGAAGCGATTCAGATCGCGGTGGATTTCGATCTTAGCATTGTACAACGGCGCCTCCGCGTTCAACACACGTGCAGCCCGGTGACGTCTCCGGCGCCTTGATCTAGCAAGGAGGAGGGAGAGGTTGAGGAAGATGGCTCCAACAGCAGCACGATGGCGTGGTGGTGATGGAGTGGCAGTTCTCTGGCAGGGCTTCACCAAGCTCGCGCGGAGTAGGAGAGGTGTTGGGGAGGGGAGGGGCTGTGCCTTGGATGTGGTGCTGCAGCCCTCCCCTCACCCTTCTATTTATAGGGAGAAGGGGGAAGGGGGCTGGCCCCTCTAGATGAGATCTAGAGGGGGGGCGGCCAAGGGGGAGGGGGCTTGCCCCCCAAGCAAGGGGGGCGCCCCCCTTAGGGTTCCCCCCAACCCTAGGCGCATGGGCCCTAGGGGGTGGTGCCCAGCCCACTTAGGGGCTGTTCCCTTCCACCTACAGCCCATAAGGCCCTCCGGGACAGGTGGCCCCTCCCGGTGGACCCCCAGAACCCCTCCGGTGGTCCCGATACAATACCGGTATACCCCCGAATATTTCCGGTGATCGTATGACGACTTCCCATATATAAATCTTCACCTCCGGACCATTCCGGAACTCTTCGTGATGTTCGGAATCTCATCCAGGACTCCAAACAACATTCAGTAATCACATACAAATCTTCCTTGTAACCCTAGCGTCATCAAACCTTAAGTGTGTAGACCCTACGGGTTCGTGAATCACGCAGACATGACCGAGACAGCTCTCCGGCCAAAAACCAACAGCGGGATCTTGATACCCATGTTGGCTCCCACATGTTCCACGATGATCTCATTGGATGAACCACGATGTCGAGGATTCAAGTAATCCCATATACAATTCCCTTTGTCAATCGGTATGTTACTTACCCGAGTTTCGATCGTCGATATCCCAATATCTCGTTCAATCTCGTTACCGGCAAGTCACTTTACTCATTCCGTAATGCATGATCCCGTGACTAACCACTTAGTCAGATTGAGCTCATTATGATGATGCATTACCGAGTGGGCCTAGAGATACCTCTCCATCATACGGAGTGACAAATCCCAGTCTCGATTCGTGCCAACCCAACAGATACTTTCAGAGATACTTGCAGTGCACCTTTATAGTCACCCAGTTACGTTGTGACGTTTGGTACACCCAAAGCAGTCCTATGGTATCTGGGAGTTACACAATCTCATGGTCTAAGGAACTGATACTTGACATTAGAAAAGCTTTAGCAAACGAACTACACGATCTTGTGCTATGCTTAGGATTGGGTCTTGTCCATCACATCATTCTCCTAATGAAGTGATCCCGTTATCAATGACATCCAATGTCCATAGTCAGGAAACCATGACATCTGTTGATCAACGAGCTAGTCAACTAGAGGCTCACTAGGGACATGTTGTGGTCTATGTATTCACACATGTATCATGGTTTGTGGTCAATACAATTACAACATGAATAGTAGACAATTATCATGAACAAGGAAATATAATAATAATAATTTTATTATTGCCTCTAGGGAATATTTCCAATAGTTGACACGTCTGAGGTCGAGGCCCTCAAGAGCGCGCTGGCTGAGGCCAAGAAGGAGGCGGACGAGGAACGAACCGCCCGCCGAAAACATGAAGTGAGGTTGGATGAAGTCCAATAAGAGCTCATGGAAGCTATAAGCCATTGTGAGTCCTTGGAGCGCTAGGTGTCAGATCAGGACTCGGAACTTGCTACGACGCTCCAAAGTGCGAAGGAGGCCCGGATTGATGCCCAAGGCGCCTATCGGAGATCTGAGAGGCCAAGAAGATCACGGTGGGTAAGGC
Organism: Triticum aestivum; assembly: GCF_018294505.1. Classification (NCBI taxonomy): domain Eukaryota; kingdom Viridiplantae; phylum Streptophyta; class Magnoliopsida; order Poales; family Poaceae; genus Triticum; species Triticum aestivum. The sequence goes on along the minus strand of NC_057810.1, from coordinate 611,669,061 downwards.
CTTTAATATGAAGAGCAAAATTGTAAGGAGAAAGTACACCTTACTAAGACACATTTGGAGTTCTCCAGGAGCGTTTGCGAATCTACCCCGAAGTATTGCTGATGCTGCAGATTTCTTCCGAGCCAAAGAGGGGAGCTCAACAGAGAAGCTGTCCTGGTCGCAGTACCTTGCGCCAGAGCATCCTGTGCCCCTCAGTGATCAGCTGAAAAAGCTGACCGAGCTACATAGGGTGGCCGAACTGGCCATGAAGGATGTTATAGTCCATCTTTGGCCAGCCGAACCCATACCCAGTAGCTACTTTGGGCTTGTAAAGCGACTAGTCGATGCTTGCCCACGGCTACACGCTATAAAGCGGTCAGTCTGTATCGAAGGTGCCCCGATGGCCTTCGCCCGTGTCAAGGTGCAATCGGCGAAGATGAATGCCACCCGTCTGGCAACCGAGGGACCGCTCGCAAGCAAGGAGCGCCGTACGCCGGAGTGGTATTTCAACGACGTCCTTGAAGGATCCCGCATTGTAGAGGGCCAGTGTTTGAAGGACATCATTTTTGAATGAATGTATATGTGCTGCCCGGACTTTGTACTTATGAAAACAAGTCATTTGTATAATATTTTTCTTGTTTCATCTAAAATTATTTTCCCTCCATTGCGGCCATTTATTGAATCTAAGATTTGGCCAGTCGTCGGCTTCAGCCCCTCGCGTAGGTAGTACGGGGGTGTTCGGAACAACACAACAACACACTTAACCCAACGACTTGGTCCTTGAAGGAGGTGTTAGTGCGGCGAACCGGGCAATCAGACTATGCGGCTTTATCACTCTCACTTAGCCCTAGGAGTTTGACAATAAGATTGTAGGCGCAACCCCTGGTATTGTTCGGCTATCTGAATTTTGGTTGCTATAGACACCTGACCATGTAAAAATCAGTCCTTCTTGTGCCGCGGAAAAAATCACAAGAGATTTATACTGAGTCACCGAATAGCTGACCAGTTCTCGCCGCATCATGACAGTCAGTTTTTGGCTTTCTCTCTGAGGTGTTTATCCGGCTAACCAGAAACACAATCACAGTAGTTCTCCCTTTACTTCCTTAGCTGAACAATCGGAACTTAAGGTAGTAACCACAGGAGCCGAGCAACCCAACTATTGACCCAAGACATGATTCGGAGCCGATGCATATAACGCTAGATTCGGGATGTCGAATTGTACTGTAGAAGTGTTCAGACTTATGTTATTTTTAAGAAATGTACGTGGCTGAATGGATCCCTGACGATTTAGGTCGTGCCGAGGTGTACATGTCAATCAGATGAAAGAGAAGAGGGAATACAAATTAGGAAATAAGCCGGTACCGAATAGTTTAAGCGAAAAACTGTTTCCATTATAGTCTGATTCATACGTCAAAACATATTTGTACAGATAATGCTATAAGAATCGAGGCTATTTTACATGTCGAGCGAAAGGGAAAGCTGTGTACAGGTGCTAAAGAGGGGAAGAGGTGATCTTTGAAGATCCTTTAGGTACTCTGTTGTACATCTGCGCTGCTTTTCGCCTTGGTGTGTGATCCTTTGAGAGGATTAATGAGTAGGTTTTCATAAGGGGCCGGGAAAAGGGCCCTTGGCACCATAAAAAGGTGATGTGGGTTGGTGGGAACCTGAAAAAAAACAAAGTTAAGAAAAGTGCAGATATGGGGGTCCAGGTATGGTTGAGCCATACTGTGGACTTTATCCTTGATATGCCTCCATCGCCGCCCATGGTATCTTTAGTGCGTAGTTATGTGCACGCGGTACATACGCCGCAGTTCAGTTGGGGCTAAGACAGAGGCCGAATTGCTAATCGAGCTCCTGACGAGCTGGACTATCATTCTGCGGGGTAGTCCAGACTCATTTGCCAAGGTCCGGGGCTTGACTGCCGATGTGGAGTTTGGCTTGATAAGGCCGACCTGCACTTCCGTTGTGAGGGCTGTAGTGTGTTCCTCAGTACGGAGGGAGCGATCCATGTTTCCATGGATTGTTATAACACCGCGTGGTCCTGCCATCTTGAGTTTTAGATAAGCATAGTGTGGGACCGCATTGAAGCGGGCAAACAGAGTTCGTCCGAGAAGTGCATGATAGCCACTGCGGAAAGGGACGATGGCGAAGATCAAGTCTTCGCTTCAGAAATTGTCCGGCAAACCGAAGACGACCTCCAATGTGATTAAGCTCGTGCAGCGGGCCTCTACACCAGGTATTACTCCTTTAAAGGTAGTTTTGGTGGGCTTTATTCTTGACGGGTCAATACCCATTTTCCGGACTGTGTCCTGATAGAGCAGGTTAAGACTGTTGCCGCCGTCCATGAGGACTCTCGTGAGGTGGAATCCATCGATAATCGGGTCCAGGACCAACACGGCTAAACCTCCATGACGGATACTGGTCGGATGGTCTATGCGATCGAAAGTGATCGGGCATACTGACCATGGGTTGGATTTTGGGGCGACTCGCTCTATCGCATAGATGTCCCTTAATGCGCGCTTGCGCTCCCTCTTGGGGATGTGAGTAACGTATATCATGTTCACCGTCTTGACCTCGGGGGGAAATTTCTTCTTCCCCCTGTGTTCGGTGGGCGAGGCTCCTCGTCGTCATCCTCACTGGGCGACCCTTTCCCCGTGTGTTCAGTGTTTAACTTACCAGCCTGTTAAGACCCAACAACTTCTGTTGGTATGGTTGGCAGGCTTGTCAGGGGTGTCGTGAATCTGGCAAGGTCGATCGAGTATTCGGCCTAGGCTAGATGAACCGTCTTTGTTTCTTTTGAATGGCCTCTTCCGCTGACCGGGTTTGGAGCCACTGAATCCCGCGTTGACCGCCATGTCTTCGGTATTGTCATTGTTGCTCCGACGCTTATTTTTTTGCGTCGGGGCGTGCCGTTTCTGTTCCTGGCTTCGGAAGTGCCAGGATCGCTGGTACTGTTGTTGCTATGGGAAAGCCAGCTATCTTCGCCTGCGCAAAAGCGGGTCATGAGTGATGTGAGGGCTTCCACGGATTTCGGCTTTTCTTGGCCGAGGTGTCGGGTAAGCCATTCGCCGCGGATGCTGTGTTTAAAGGCTGCTAGAGCTTCGGCGTCCGGACAATCAACAATTTGGTTCTTTTTAATTAGGAACCTGAAAGTGCAACTATCCCTAGGTGGCTTTGGTAATTCATAACAACATATAGCTCATTGAGCTAATGCTATTCCAAGACTATTATTTCAGGAAAGCTCAATGAATGGCATGGCATGGATGATGAAAGTGGATCCCTCAAAATACTAAGGACAAAGGATTGGCTCAAGCTCAAAATCTCAAGACTCTTCATTTTACATTTTAGTGATCCAAGATCACATTGAGTCTATAGGAAAAGCCAATACTATCAAGAAGGGATGAGGTGTTGCTTAATGAGCCTCTTGCTTCATGTGCTTAGTGATATGCTCCAAAACCCTCAACTACTTTCCCACATCCACAAATAACCTAAACCTAAAGCCAAAATCGGTCACACTGATTTTTTCTATCCGGCACCACCGATTCCAAAAGTCATAGCCACTGCCACAAACCCTAAGTAAATCGGTCTTACCGATAAGGATCTCGGTCTCACCGAGATGGGGTTGCAATCTCTCTGTATCCCTTCATAACGTTTTGGTCTAACCAAAGTGAGCGATCGGTCCCACCGAGATTGCAATGTAAACTCTCTGTTTCCTTTTTGTAACATTTCGGTCTCACCGAAAAGAGCAAATCGGTCCCACCGAGTTTACCTGACCAACTCTCTAGAAAGCTTATTACCAAATCGGTCTCACCGAGTTTGTGTAAGCGGTCTCACCGAGATTACGTTATGCCCTAACCCTAACCGAATCGGCCTCACCGAGATGCATGTCGGTCCCACCAAAAATCACTAACGGTCACTAGGTTTACTAAATCGGTCTGACCGAGTTTAATGATTCGGTCCCATCGAGTTTGGTAAATTGTGTGTAACGGTTAGATTTTGTGTGGAGGCTATATATACCCCTCCACCTCCTCTTCATTCGTGGAGAGAGCCATCAGAACGAACCTACACTTCCAACTTACCATTTCTGAGAGAGAACCACCTACTCATGTGTTGAGGCCAAGATATTCCATTCCTACCATATGAATCTTGATCTCTAGCCTTCCCCAAGTTGCTTTCCACTCAAATCTTCTTTCCACTAGATCCAAAACCTATGAGAGAGAGTTGAGTGTTGGGGAGACTATCATTTGAAGCACAAGAGCAAGGAGTTCATCATCAACACACCATTTGTTACTTCTTGGGGAGTGGTGTCTCCTAGATTGGCTAGGTGTCACTTGGGAGCCTCCGACAAGATTGCGGAGTTGAACCAAGGAGTTTGTAAGGGCAAGGAGATCGCCTACTTCGTGAAGATCTACCGCTAGTGAGGCAAGTCCTTCATGGGCGATGGCCATGGTGGGATAGACAAGGTTGCTTCTTCGTGGACCCTTAGTGGGTGGAGCCCTCCGTGGACTCGCGCAGCCGTTACCCTTCGTGGGTTGAAGTCTCCATAAACGTGGATGTACGATAGCACCACCTATCGGAACCACGCCAAAAACATCTGTGTCTCCAATTGCGTTTGAATCCTCCAAACCCTTCCCTTTACTTTCTTGCAATTTGCATGCTTTAATTTCCGCTGCCTATACACTCTTTGCATGCTTGCTTGAATTGTGTGATGATTCCTTGACTTGTCCTAAAATAGCTAAAATCTGCCAATCTCTAAAATTGGGAAAAGGTTAAGTTTTTATTGGTCAAGTAGTCTAATCACCCCCCTCTAGACATACTTCATGGTCCTACAAGTGGTATCAGAGCAATGATCTCCATTTGCTTTGATTTCCATAGCTTTTGGTGGTCATAGCCTTGGTTTCACAACCTAGGAGAGTATGGCGTCTAGCAAGGGAAATTATCACCGTAGAGGTCCTTACTTTGATGGTACTAATTTTGCTAGTTGGAAGCATAAGATGAAAATGCATATTCTTGGACATAACCCCGCCGTTTGGGCAATTATTTGTATTGGCTTGCAAGGTGAATTCTTCGATGGGAGAGAACCGAACCGTGAAGCTAATGCGGAAGAATTGAAGATGCTGCAATACAACGCTCAAGCATGTGACATCATCTTCAACGGATTGTGCCCCGAAGAATTCAACAAAATCAGCCGTCTTGAGAATGCAAAGGAAATTTGGGATACTTTGATTGATATGCATGAAGGTACCGAGTCCGTCAAGGAATCCAAGTTGGATGTGCTCCAAAGTCAGCTTGACAAGTTCAAAATGAAGGATGGTGAAGGTGTCGCTGAAATGTACTCTAGGCTTGCTCTTATCACAAATGAGATTGCCGGCTTAGGGAGTGAAGAGATGACCGACAAATTCATCATCAAGAAAATCCTAAGAGCATTGGATGGAAAGTATGATACCATGTGCACATTGATCCAAATGATGCCAAACTACAAAGATCTCAAGCCAACGGAAGTCATTGGAAGGATTGTTGCTCATGAGATGTCACTCAAGGATAAGGAGGAACTTCACAACAAGTCAAGTGGTGCTTACAAAGCCTCAAGTGAAGCCCCCACATCATCAAGTGAGAACCAACCTTCAATGAAGAATTGAGCTTAATGGTGAAGAACTTCAACAAATTCTACAAAAGTAGAAGCAAAGAAAGAAGCTCCAAGTCAAGGTCTTACAATGACAAGAGATCTTCTAGTCGAGAGCGCAATTGCTACAATTGTGGGAGACCCGGACACTACTCCAATGAGTGTACGGCACCCTACAAAAGAAGAGAAGATTATCCAAGAAGAAGGAGCAAAAGAGAAGAATCACCACCAAGAGAGAGGAGGAGTAGAGATGATCGTTATGAACGAAGACCCTCACGGAGAAGTAAGGATTCGGAAAGAAAGGACAAGTCATCAAGGAGCTACACAAAACGAAGACATCAAGCTCATGTTGGTGAATGGGTTTCCGGCTCCGACTCCGACAATCACTCCGAGAGAAGCTATCACTCCGACTCCGAATATACTCAAGATGAAGGTGTTGCCGGTCTAGCACTTGTGTCAACCAACTCCTACGACATATTTGACTCACCAAATGAAGGTGTTGGAAGATGCTTCATGGCCAAAGGTCCAAAGGTAACACATCCCGAGTATGTTGATTTTAATAGTGATGAAGATGACTTGCTTGTGGATGATGATTTACTTGTTGACAACTCTAGTGATGAATACTATGATGAAACGTCAATTAATCATGCTAATCAAACGAATGACAATGATAAGGAGAAAATTGAGCTTCTAACTAAAGAACTAAACACTCTTAAGTTGGCTCATGAAACTATCTTCGAAGATCATCGAGAACTTTTAAGGGCTCATGAGAAGTTACGCTTTGAAAAGCTCAATCTTGAGCAAGAGCATGAGTTCTTAAAGGCAATCAATGATGATCTCCGCAAGAAAAGTTCTTCTTACATTGCCAAGCGTTTACTCTTATCTACTTACATGCCTCAAGTCAAGTCTAGTAACAAGTACAAGAAAGATACTTCCTCTAGTAGTAACAATAATAATGTCAAATCCAATGTTGTTGCTTCTAGTAGTTCTCTTGATTCCACTAATGATTCTCTTAGCCAAGTTACACTTGAGCAAGAAAATAGTTTATTGAAGGGAATTATAGAGAAAGGTGTTTACAAGAGCCTTGCCGGGAGTAAGCAATTCGAGGAAATTGTACGCAAGCAAGGAAGGCACCGGAAGAATCAAGGTGTTGGTTTTGAACGAAAGTTCAACGCCAATGGAGTTGAGTGGGAAGAAGATCAATACCCCAAGACAAAGTTTGTTCCTCAACAAGAGAAGTATGATCCTACTTCCTTCAAGGGGACACAAGCTCAAGATGATCTTCCACCACAAGACCACAAGAACAAAGGCAAGGACAAGCTTCAAGAAGAGATTGATGCATTTGAAGAAGCACCTAAAGCCTCGTTCAGTTGGGTCCCCAAGACTACGTCAAGTTCTACTTCATCAAGTACAACTACAACTCCAAGGATTCCCATCAAGATGATGTGGATCCCGAAGAAGAAGAACTAGAGAGTTCTTGAGGGTGACTCCGCCAACATTCTTCACTCATATCATTTTGGCAAGAACAAGTGCAATCAACTTTCACATCTTGCACTAGTTCAAGGAGTCACAAACCCTCATGTTGGTAAGGCAAGGGACAAGGTAACCTAATGTTTTCATGGACATCATCTTGTGTGTGCATCACTCTATGTCTATGGATATTCTTGTTTGTTCCTTGTGGGACTAACCCATGTAGGCAAGTTGAAAGTGCAACTCACTCCAAAGGATTGCTCCAAATGATCTACATCAACATTGAGCATCTACATCTTCAACACCTACATGAAGTCATCATCGACAAAACCCAAGGTTAGTTCATCCCTCTAAGGGGGTATCTCACATCTAGGGGGAGCTTAACTCTAAGAATTGAGTCAAAGCAACTCTAATGGTGTGAACACATTAATGCATTATGTAAAAGTGGTAACCCCACTTGAGCTTAAACAATGAGTATGACCTATGATCAAATGTTCTCATTTGACTCCTAAGTCAATATACTCATATATAGATGACCTAGTCATCGCCAATTGCTTGATAGATGCTAAAATTGGTTGTGCATGCTTTGCCACATATTTCAATTGCCATCTGAGCATGTTGGTGCATATTTTACTCATTCAAGGACATCCACTTGTTGTTTTGTTTGTTTGGATTCTTTTCTTTGTGCCAAGTGGATGGACAAGAATGCCTAAGAACCTTCTTTAGCTATCTATGCTTTTCTCGTCTCAAACTCTATTCATGCTACATCACAAAATTTGATCAAGTCAGATTCGAACCACTCTGTGTGAGGAGCACTCGGAGTCCCCGATTCGTCATAGACTTAAACTTCCAAAACCTCTTAGTGATTCTCGGTCTGACTGATCCTTCCATTTCGGTCCTACCGAGATCATCAAGTTGATCTGAGTTTTCAATCTCGGTGCAACCCATTTGAACTTTTCGGTCTCACCGACTTGCTGTAACTGAACACAGTTATGCATCTCGGTGCCACCGAGTTGTTCCACTCAGTCACACCGACAGGGTCGAGCTATATATATATAGCCACGGGCAAAATTTTGGAAATTTCTCCGAAACCCTTCGCCCGCGCAACAGCTCGCTCTGCCATCGTGGTCTCTGGATCGTCTCCTCGTCGCCAGCAGCCTCCTGTCGCTCGTCTCTGCCACCGTCAACGGATTTCGTCCCCGCCGTTGCCGCCGTAGCAAGTCCACCGCCAAGTTAGGGTATGGACTTAATCTTTGTGCTATCCACGTCTGATTCCTGGCACATTGTTTTCATATTGATTCTTGCCATGATTGAAACTCTTCTATCCAGCCAAAGTAGTTCATAGATTAGATGTGATTCAAATTTTTAGGGTTAGGTTTCCGCCGAAACCATCTCGGACCCACCGAGTTGAAAAACTCGGTCTCACCGATTTGGCTTATGCCATTGCACTAGTGACTCTCGGTCTGACCGAGAATTACTAATCGGTGCAACCGATTTGAGGATTCTGTGAAACCCTAGTAGTCTCGGTACCACCAAACTGAAACTCGGTCCAACCGAGATCATCAGTTTAGGTTCCAAAACTGCTTCGGTATCACCGAGTTTGAAAATCGGTGGATCTGAAATGCTTTCTGTGGAAAACTAAGACTGAACTTTTGAGTCATTCTTTTGCAAAAACCTCTGCATTTTGTGATGCTCATCTTTTCTATCTCATCTATAACTCTTCACAGGGTCAGCAGTCAGCTTTTGTAGTATGTCTGATCAAAGTGACAGCCAGAACAGGTCAGAAGAGCAGATGGACTTGAGTGAGGGCACTAGTCCCTCAACTTCAGATGAAGGAAGCAGAAGTACTCCTAGCAATTTGCCTAAGGCTGCAACTAGGCAAAGGAGGAAAATAACTTCAGATTCATAGGATGAAGATTACAAAGCTGAGGAAGATGAGGCTACTTCCAAGAAAGTGGTGCTCAAGAAGGAATATGGCTCAGCAAAGAATACAAAGCCAGGCATGAAGACCAAAAGGCATGCAGGAAGACAACCAATGTCCAAGGCCAGAGCATCAACTCAACTGCCTAAAAGGCCTGATCCCAAAGAGCCAGCTGCTGAAGGAAAGAAGAGGAAGGAAAGGGTCAAGAAGACCATGGCCAAAATTGTTGGTCAACCTTCCATGATGGAAGAGGAAGAGCTTGCTGCACCAGCTCCAAAGGCAGCTAAGCTTATGGGAGATGCAATCAGATCAGGGGCTGCAACATCCAAGCCCAAGGAATCACCCAAAGCTGCCTCCAAGGCCAAGCAAGTTCCAAAGAGGAATACTAGGAGTATTCTAGCTGTTGAGAAGAACGAGGCCCCAGCTCCAAAGATGAAGAAGGACAGGTTCTAAGAAAGCTCAAGCCCAAGATACCAGACCACAATGATGCCCATCCTGTGGCTGAGGACATGAGAATCAGGAAGGATTCAGGGCTGAGACTGTGGAGAATGGAAGATCCATATGCTTCAAGAAGAAGAACTGCTGTTGACTACAGGTTCCACACAAAGGAACAGCAGGACTTCTATGAAACAATTCTGTTGGACAAGAAGCCCATAGTCTGTGACATGAGGTGGGTTGACTGGAAATTCATCAAGTAAAATGAACATCACTATCTGGAGTGCAAGACAACTTTGTTGCTTGTGGAGTTGCAGATTTTGTTGGACAGAAGTTCACCAACTGGAATGATGAGCTTATCATGCAGTTCTACTCCACAGCACACTTTTACCCAGATGGAAGAATAGTTTGGATGTCTGAAGGTACAAGGTACCAGTCCACTATTGAAGAATGGGCAAGTCTGATCAATTCCCCCAAGGAGAATGAGGATGACCTAGACATTTATGCAAAGAAGAAGTTGGGTCACAATTCAATGGCTCACAAGTACAAGGAAATTCCAGACAAGGCATTAGAGACTCACAAGTTTGGATCAGTTCACTTTCTGCTGTCAGGGTTGCCAACCATAAATTGGATTCTGAGGCACACTTTGTTGCCCAAGTCTGGTGACCATAACATGATCAGAGGGCATGCCATCAACATGTTGCATGTGTTTGATGTGCCACAGAAGATCAAAGTCATGAGCCTGATCGTTGAAACAATCAAGAGGACTGCACCAGATCAAAAGAGGAGCTGTGGATATGCACCTCAGATTCAAGAATTGATAAACTCAAAAATGGGCACAGGAAAATATCAGTTGGATAAGGAACACTTTCCACTTTATCCAGACTTTGAGGACAATGAGGTTGTCATGAATGAAGATGATCCACAATCAGTTCAAGCTCAAGAGAAGAAGGAGAAGGCAAAGAGGGAGAAGGCTGCCAAGATGCCAACTCAAGAGGAGGCATCTGAATATTTCTTGAAAACCAAACAGGAGCAGCTGCAGGATGACATGCAGGAGAGGAAGGGCAATACTACCACCAATGTGTTTGCCAGAGTGCCGAGAGCCCAGAGGTCAGTTGCAGTGCCAGTGACAAACACTAGAGCAACAACTTCAGCACCAGCCACTGCCCCTACAGTTCCAGTGCAACCAGCTCCAGCACCAACTCCTCCAGCTCCATCCACTTCAACTGAAGCCTTCATTCAAGGAGCCATCTCTACACCACCACCAGAAGATCAAGCCTGAGAGTCGATCTAGCACTATGCATTTTCTATGAACTTTTTGGTAACTTGTTGCCAAAGGGGGAGAAAAATGTATAGATCATAGGCTTCGAGAGAGAGTGTGTGTGTTGATTTTGTTCTCTCTTGCTTTATTTGGTGGTTTTTCAATCTTTTTTTGCTTTTGGTTGAGATACTATGCTTGTGAGACATTGATGATCATGTGTTTGATCATAAGCTACACTTATGCATGCTTGATATTATCCTATCTATCTTATGTGATTACTCACTATGCTTGGTGATGAGTGCATGTATTCATTGTTTATTATTTTGAGTGCTCCACCAAGATGTATGTGACATGGAAGAGTAACCCATGAGCCTAATTCATTGTGCATTTGCAGTCCAAAGCAAATCTAAAACTATGCACAAATTTAGGGGGAGCTCTTGCTTATCACATACTTCTCAAAGCGACGATGTTATTTAAATTTTATTATCATTTGTCGAAGCTTTGATCTATATGTTGTCATCAATTACCAAAAAGGGGGAGATTGAAAGTGCAACTATCCCTAGGTGGTTTTGGTAATTCATAACAACATATAGCTCATTGAGCTAATGCTATTCCAAGACTATTATTTCAGGAAAGCTCAATGAATGGCATGGCATGGATGATGAAAGTAGATCCCTCAAAATACTAAGGACAAAGGATTGGCTCAAGCTCAAAAGCTCAAGACTCTTCATTTTACATTTTAGTGATCCAAGATCACATTGAGTCTATAGGAAAAGCCAATACTATCAAGAAGGGATGAGGTGTTGCTTAATGAGCCTCTTGCTTCATGTGCTTAGTGATATGCTCCAAAACCCTCAACTACTTTCCCACATCCAGAAATAACCTAAACCTCAAGCCAAAATCGGTCACACTGATTTTTTTCTATCCGGCGCCACCGATTCCAAAAGTCATAGCCACTGCCACAATCCCTAAGCAAATCGGTCTTACCGATAAGGATCTTGGTCTCACCGAGATGGGGTTGCAATCTCTCTGTATCCCTTCATAACGTTTCGGTCTAACCGAAGTGAGCGGTCGGTCCCACCGAGATTGCAATGTAAACTCTCTGTTTCCTTTTTGTAACATTTCGGTCTCACCGAAAAGAGCAAATCGGTCCCACCGAGTTTACCTGACCAACTCTCTGGAAAGCTTGTTACCAAATTGGTCTCACCGAGTTTATGTAATCGGTCTCACCGAGATTACGTTATGCCCTAACCCTAACCAAATCGGCCTCACCGAGATGCATGTCAGTCCCACCGAAAATCACTAACGGTCACTAGGTTTACTAAATCGGTCCGACCGAGTTTAACGATTCGGTCCCACCGAGTTTGGTAAATTGTGTGTAACGGTTAGATTTTGTGTGGAGGCTATATATACCCCTCCACCTCCTCTTCATTCATGGAGAGAGCCATCAGAACGAACCTACACTTCCAACTTACCATTTCTGAGAGAGAACCACCTACTCATGTGTTGAGGCCAAGATATTCCATTCCTACCATATGAATCTTGATATCTAGCCTTCCCCAAGTTGCTTTCCACTCAAATCTTCTTTCCACCAGATCCAAAACCTATGAGAGAGAGTTGAGTGTTTGGGAGACTATCATTTGAAGCACAGGAGCAAGGAGTTCATCATCAACGCACCATTTGTTACTTGTTGGAGAGTGGTGTCTCCTAGATTGGATAGGTGTCACTTGGGAGCCTCCGACAAGATTGTGGAGTTGAACCAAGGAGTTTGTAAGGGCAAGGAGATCGCCTACTTCGTGAAGATCTACCGCTAGTGTGCAAGTCCTTCGTGGGCGACGGCCATGGTGGGATAGACAAGGTTGCTTCTTCATGGACCCTTCGTGGGTGGAGCCCTCCGTGGACTCGCGCAGCCGTTACCCTTCGTGGGTTAAAGTCTCCATCAATGTGGATGTACGATAGCACCACCTATCGGAACCACGCCAAAAACATCCGTGTCTCCAATTGCGTTTGAATCCTCCAAACCCTTCCCTTTACTTTCTTGCAAGCTACATGCTTTAATTTCCGCTGCCTATACACTCTTTGCATGCTTGCTTGAATTGTGTGATGATTGCTTGACTTGTCCTAAAATAGCTAAAATCTGCCAAACTCTAAAATTGGGAAAAGGTTAAGTTTTTATTGGTCAAGTAGTCTAATCACCCCCCTCTAGACATACTTCAAGGTCCTACAGAACCGGGTCTAGAATTTTCTGGCTGACTCTCCGGGCTGCTGGACTATGTGACTGAGGTTATCGGCGTCCGGAGGTCGGATATAAGTGCCCTGGAAGTTATCTCTAAAGGCATGCTCCAGGTCTTCCCAGATTCCAATAGAGTTTTCTGGGAGGCTGTTTAACCAGTGCCGAGCTGGTCCCTTAAGTTTGAGTGGGAGGTATTTGATGGCATGTAGATCGTCACCGCGAGCCATGTGAATGTGGAGAAGAATATCTTCAATCCATACCGCGGCATCTGTTGTGCCATCGTATGATTCAATGTTCACGGGTTTAAATCCTTCTGGGAATTGGTGCTCCATTACCTCATCAGTGAAGCATAGGGGGTGTGCGGCGCCTCTGTATCGGGCAATGTCACGACGTAGTTCGGATGGATTCCGCATGCGGTTTTCAGCCCGGGTGAAAGTTGTGCTTGTTGCGCCAGGCCTGATGGTCGCCTTCTTGCGCTAGGGCACGCCCCCTTGATCCATAGATTAATCTGGTCTGATCGGCTCTATTAGCCAGGTCCTGTCATAGGTTGTAAGTGTATCATGCAGCTACTGTCTCTCTGCCTTCATGGCAGGGTGGTGCGGGCTGGTGTTTGGCGTGAGTTGCCGCTCTGTCCCGGCCACGTGGTGGTTGGTCAGGTTCGTCGACAGTGTTATGCGTTGGCGGTATAGGCTCTGGGGACTCATCATCGAACTGGGTTAGCAGCTTGCGCTTCGGCTAACTCTTAGTTGGTCATTCGAGGCCGTATTCCTCGGTTGCCAGGACATCAGTCCATCTGTCATTGAGCAGATCATGATCATCTTGAAGCTGCTGCTATCTTTTTTCAGGCTTCTTGCAGTGGCTATTAGCTGGTGCTTAAAGCGCTCTTGTTCGAGGGGTTCCTCTGGCACGGTGAATTCTTCATCGTCGAGGCTCTCGCCCTCTTCGGAGATCGGTAAGTAGTTACTATCCTCCGAGCCCTTGTTCCGGATGGGATCGTCAGGGTTGACTTGCCTCTCCTCCCAATCATCATGCTCAGATTTTGGTTCGATAGGGGCTTCTTGGTATTCGGCGTTATCTGGAGTATTGTTGTCTCCGGTGCTGGTATTGCTGTCTTTTTCGCGACGCGATTTAGAGCGGCGCCACTGACGTCGACGCTTTGATGGTGCCACGGGAGGCTTGTCCTCGACTGGATCCTTCCCACCTTCACCGTCAACCTCTTTGGGTGTGTCCACCATGTACACGTCATATGTGGAAGTAGCCGTCCAGCGGTAAACGATGGGTTCTGGCTTTGCTATTCTCCGGCATCGTTGTCCATGCCGTCGATGTCTTCGGAAGCTTAATAGAGCATGTCGGTTAAGTCCTTGACAGTGTCTATGAAGTGGGTGGTGGGTGGGACGTAAAATTCCCCGTTCTCAACCCCTAGTGTGGGCTGGGCATAGTTTGGCAGCGATTCTTCTGCAATTGTGAGAGATCGCATTAAGTCTAGGGCCTCATTTAAGAATGAGGTTTGGAAAGGGAAGCGAGAGTTCGTGGAGCAGGGGGGGACAGAAGTTCCCTGGCCAAGCTCATATAACGCGGATCTCGCGAGTTCGGAGTTGGTGTTCGGAGGCGAGTCCAGCTCGATGAAGATAGAGGGAGCCTGACATGACTCCAGTCCTACCGGTGATGCAATCCGCTCCGGTTCTCCGGTGCCACGCTCTATAGCCGCAGAGAGTTCGGCGAGCGTTAAACTTCCATCTTCGGACCTGGTGGTGCGCTCCGGATCTTTGCCAGAGCGGTGATTGGGGCCGCGAACCCTTGGAAGATCAAGTCTCTTCGGATGTCAGCGACATAGTTCAGATTTCCAAAACTGATCTGATGACCGGGGGCGTAGCTATCGATCTGCTCCAGATGGCCAATAGAGTTGGCACGCAGTGCGAAGCCGCCAAATATGAAAACGTGGCCGGGGAGAAAAGTCTCCCTCAAGGCGGTATTGTTGTAAATGATCGATGGGGCCATCGAGCCTTCTAGCAACGGGCACATGGGAACTCTCAATGAAAGCATCAATGTCGGTGTCAAAACCGGCAGATCTTGGGTAGGGGGTCCCAAACTGTGCGTCTGAGGATCGAAGGTAACAGGAGGCAGGGGACACGATGTTTACCCAGGTTTGGGCCCTCTTAATGGAGGTAATACCCTACTTCCTGCTTGATTGACTTGGATGTGTATAGGGGTTACAAGAGTTGATCTACCTTGAGATAATAATGGCTAAACCCTAGATGTCTAGCCTGTATGATTATGATTGCCCCTAAGGACTAAACCCTCCGGTTTATATAGGCACCGGAGGGGACTAGGGTTGTACAAAGTCGGTTTACAGAGGAAGGAAACTACACATGCGGACACCAAGCTTGCCATCCACGCAAAGGAGAGTCCCATCTGGACACGGGAGACGACCTTCTATCTCGTATCTTCATGGCCCACCAGTCCGGCCCACGTCACATAGGCTGGCTCCCCGAGGACCCCCTAGTCCAGGACTCCCTCTGTCCCCCCTTATCTTGCAGTGCGACGACTAAAGGTGAGGAGAAGTTGCAAAATCATCAGCGCTAACCTCCTTAAACCCTAATTTCTCGTCACTTCCCAATCGGTTTGCATCAATCAATTACATTGTATTGCTACTAGCACCATATAGTTTTTTTTTCCTTAGTGGAGAAGGGGAATGATTTTCATGAGAAAAAAGAAGTTTGTTTTTTTGAAAAAAGAAGGTAACCCATACTATTTTTTAGGCAATGTTTTTCTGGGGCCGTTTTTTGGAAATGATAAATCCCGAATGTTTGGGGATTTGATGGAAAATCGAACATTTTCGATTATAATTTTAGTGATGCGATGATGGCAAGTTTAGTTGACACACATGGCAATTTCCTTGCAAAATATGCAATGAACATGTATTTTTCATGCTTGCCAAAAACTTGCCATCATCACGTCACTAAAATGGCCATAAAAAATGTTCGATATGCTATGGTCAGAAAACGAATGTTGGGTTGCTATTTGTGTCTTTTTTAAGACAAAGTAATCTACACTAGTTTTTTTTGGGAAACAAAGCTAGGCATTTACACAATGTTTACAAGGATTGCAATGGATCAAACGGCGATCCCAACCATATGTATCTCCAAAAGGAAGAGAGACACCTAGCGTAGCAATGCTATGAGCTTCAAAGTTAGAAGCATGAGATTCAAACAGAAATTACAAGATGTAAACACTTGAACAATTTCTGAAATCTCCTTGATGATGCCTCTATAATTTCCCCCAGCTCCTTGATGGATATAATTCACTAACTACTTATAGTGTGAAGCAATCTCAACGTGCTGCAGGTCTAAATCTTGTGCAAGTGCAAGAGCTTCCCTACAAGCAAGTGCTTCAAGCATCGCTGGGTCGACAAGACCTTTAGTGACTAGAGCCGACGAGCCACAATATAATATGTCCCGATCAGGGCATATAGCAGTTGCGTTCCCACATTTTGCTCAGTAGACACTCCTGCATCTGCATTAATCTTGGTATGTCCTATATTCGGTGGCAACCAACGCCCCCTAACCTGCTGTTGTAACTCATTTGCTCTCATGCTTGGTTTTGGAGGGGCATTAAGTTGATCTACCTCCGAAATAAACTTGGTGACAAACATATGTGTTGCATAGGGGCAACACACAGCCCGCAACACGGAGCCGGACCGAGAAATGGGCCTCGAGCTGGAGCACAAACGCCTAGCTATTGTCTCAACCGATGCGCCCCGGTGGCACGCCATTGCCGCCTGCGCAGCATTACCAGGCTCCCACCAGTGCGAATGCTATTTATCGCATTAAGCGATTGCGCAGGGGATGTATCGCTGAAGGAGTCTGGTAATTGGGCCGGCCCATTCGCTGGCAGTCAATGAAGAAAAAAGGGCAGGAGAATGGGGAGCGCTCGGATTAGAACCCCGCTCTCCCCGATTCACAGGAGGTGCGACTAGCCAATGTGCTAAGCGCATGTTTGTGACAAATAAGAAGGGCGGTCTTTCTTAACTCGAAACAAGCCGGGTTTTTCACTAGTTATTCTCTGTTTTTATTTTTATTTTTTGCCTTTTCTACAGTTTTTGTTTTTCTTATTTTTGCTTTTGTTTTCACTCTACATTTTTTTATATGCCAAAAACATTTTTTAATAAGTGACCAAGATTTTTTTGTATGCACGTTCAACATTGTCCGAACGGTTTTTCAGCATTTTTCAAAAACTTGTTCAACATTTTAATACTATGCAACATTTTCAAAAGCTTGTTCAATATTTTTCATATACTCGTTCAACAATTTCTAATACCTATTCAACATTTTTCAAATACTTGTTCGACATTTTCAATACTTAATTACTTATTCAACATTTCTCAAATGCTTGTTCAACATTTTCATATACCTATTCAACATTTTTTAATATCTATTCAACCTTTTCAAATTATTCAGCATTTTAAATACTAATTCAATATTTTCAAATACTTGTTCAACATTTTTCAAATTCTTGTTACATTTTTAATACTTATTCAACATTTTTTCAAATGTGTGTTTTTGTAATACATACATATATATATATATATATATATATATATATATATATATATATATATGTATGTATAGAGAGAGAGAGAGAGAATATTGGAAAGTATAAAGAAAAGTACAAAAATAAAGCAGGAAATAATAACAGAAAACAGAAGAAAATAAATAGGCCATGGCTCTCCGCGGCTGGGCCGGCTCGTCTAGAACGCCCCCAGAAGCGAGCGGCCCCCTCTCCCACGGAGCCGGATCCCCTGACGTACGGCCCCCTGCCGTTGGGCCGCTGACGGGTGGGTCCGGGCCCACACGTCAGTCTGTGGGCCGTACGTCAGACGAGCCGCGTCCCTCTCCCACCGGCCTCGGGTCGAATGCACACCGGGTTTCTTCTTCGCATCTTTTTTTTATCTTCTTCTTGTCGTTAGCGTTTAATCCGACGTCTTGCTGAGTCCGACCGCACCGCATGCATTTCCGCCGCCGTCAACCGATGTTCTCTCGCCGGCACACATGGATGTTTCCCAAGACCAACTCAACACGATCAGAGTAAGTCTGCCCAGCTAGCTTGACGCAGTCACGCTACGCGCGTACGAAGCATGCGTGTACATCATCATTTTGGTGTCGTGGAAGTAGTCTCTTTCGTTATCTACGTAGGTCTCATTACGCATGTTATTTTCTCCCGTGAAGTTTACATCAACAATAGTCATCTTGAACACATCAGACTCTCCTTGATGCATATCACTGTTTAGCTTTTTTTTCCCTTTCTTCTGCGGAACAGGCAACCGGAAGTGGTTCATAAATTCCTTCAGCATCATCCGGGACATTTTCCCAAATAAAAATGTCAAACTTATCCCAATCTGTCTCGTGGGAACCAGTTCCACCGCAGTAAGTAATCCTGTTAGAGCATGGTTAAAATAGTATAGCCAGCTGCTGGCTATATGGTCTTATCACACCATCTATAGCCAAACCTTATAGCTAACAAGTACAATAGTTGCATATAAATATGTATTACTTTTTTGCTACATGGCCCACCTCACTCTCTCACAACATGCCTAGCAGTGCGTGCTGCAGCCAGCTGTTAATCAGTAGTCTGCTTTCCTTCTCTCTCCTCCTCTCTCTCCTCCAACTTATCCAAAATATAATATTTAACGGAAAAACTAACGCCCACACGTGTGGGTGTTTGCATATCGCCCACACGCCTCCATCGCCACTCATTTTGTCACGTATGAATAGATGACATCAGCAGAAATCTTTTTGGTTTTTGGCTTAAAATGTTTTATCTCCAAATTAAAAAAGCGAATTAAAAATCCGTTTTCACCATTAAATCTGTCTCGACGAGAGCTTCAAAACTAGACCACATGTTGATATGTTTTGACGAAAAAAAATTTGCCCAAAAGTTGCCATGATGTTTACACTGTAGTTGTCATGGTGTTTAAACTAAAGTTGCCATGTGGCAATTTTAATTTGTAGATCATGGCAATTTTAGTTTTTTGATGATGGCAATTCCAGTACATTGACCATGAAAATATTTTTTTGCATGAACCATGGCAATTTTAAGTGCATGTATCATGGCAATTTTAGTTTATGGTGCATGGCAAGTCTAGTTTCTTAATTCTCCATTTTATAATATGTCAAAATTTACTTTTAAATATAGAAGAAAATAGCTGAAACATAACATAGCAACTTTAGTGTAAACATCATGGCAATTCATGTGCAATAGACATGTCAACTTTTAACCAAAAAAAAATTTCGTCGAAATATATTGATATGAGATCTAGTTTTGAAGATCTCGTCGCGAGGGATTTAATGGTGGAAACGGATCTTCAATCGGATTTTTCATTTAAGAGATAAAACATTTTAAAAACTGAAAATCCAAAAAGATTTCCACATGCCTACATGCGGTGGCATGGCGTAGTCTGTATGTTATAGGGCGTGTGGGCGGGTTTAGCTCGCACCACACGTGTGGGCGTTATCGTTGTCCATATTTAAAGGTTTACAGCCCCTTATGTCATCCTATTGCACTTGCTTTTATTCTCTTCAGACCACACTGATCACAACTGCTATTCCAGTATTCCAATTGCCACTACTCTAATGGTCACTAGGGAGGTAAACTAAATTACCAGTACTTACTAGGGGTCCAAGCGCAGAAAATCGTCAGATACCTTGGTAGGGGTCCAAGCGCAGCAGGAAGTCACCGATCGAAGGTCACATGAGGGTTTTACTCAGCTTCGGGCCTATGGAGAGTAATACCGTACATCCTGCTTGTTCTTGTTATTCATGGTGGAGGCATACCTCATGCGAGGTGTTACAATGATGTATGAGATTGCTATCGAGAGTTTCTATCTAAGAGAATGAAAGCCCTCTAGCCTCCCCTTATATACACGATGGAGGCTAGAGTTT
Source organism: Triticum aestivum (assembly GCF_018294505.1). Taxonomy (NCBI): domain Eukaryota; kingdom Viridiplantae; phylum Streptophyta; class Magnoliopsida; order Poales; family Poaceae; genus Triticum; species Triticum aestivum. Next base: position 611,649,201 of record NC_057810.1, on the reverse strand, counting down.
TACAGGTAGGCAGATGCGATCTAGGGCGCCGCCGCCGTTGGCTTGGGAAGCAAGATGGCCTACGGCGCCCATAACCTTCTTTAGGGCTTCCTTCAGTCGTTGGGCCTCATGGGCCCCTAGGCATGCCTTCTGCCATGCTCCCCTTGGTGACCATCATCGGTGTATGGCACCGTCGTGTAGCATTTTGGTACCGCTCAAAAAAATGTAGCATTTTAATGTCGTGGTACTAGTCTCTTTAGTTATTCGCGTAGGTCATATGTGCATGATATCATTTCCGGTAAAGTTTACATCAACCAGACTTATTGAACACATCAATCCCTTTTCAATGGGCATCACTGATTGTTCTTTTTGTGGAATAGAAAAACTGAAGGTCGTTCATTAATTCTTTCTGCATAATTCAAGACATTTTCCCAAAAACAAATTGTCAAACAGCCGAAACAATAATCATCCATCAACCTTGGGTCGAGTTCTACTAACTACTGTGAAGGTTACATTAAAGAGACCATAGTTAGATTGGAGCAGCGACACCATCACTCGCACACCTACACGTACTTGACTATCTTCATAGGTTAAAAAAAACATATTAAGTCACATATCAAAAGGATGAAAAGCCGTGACGTTGAATGTACTTAGGCCGGGGACGAACCACAAGATCTTCACCAAAATGCTAAACAACGACTTCGAAGTTACAATGGACCACACCAACAAAAGCGACAGAAAACATTAGCATCTCTATGGACGAATCTATGAGAACATAAACCTAGAAATCCTCATGGTAGGACACACCAAACATGTCGAGACACACACCATCTCACTCTACGGTGGCGCATGATTAGCCACTGCCATAGCACTCTCCGCTAGTGTGTTGCCAATGAAGTTCACAAAATTACGCTAATAGGACTTTTGAATACATCCAGAACGATCCAAGGTTCCCCCCTATCTTGCATTGCGACGACTAAAGGTGAGGAGAACTTGCAAAATTGTCGACGCTAACCTCCTTAAAACCTGATTTCTCGTCACTGCCCAATCGGTTTACATCGATCGATTACATTGTGTTGCTATTAGCACCATATAGTTTTTTCCTCAGTGGGAAAGGGGAATGCTTTTCATGAGAAAAAGGTAGTTTTTTAAAAAAAAAGGAAGGTAATCCTTACTAGTTTTTCTGGGCAATGTTTTTAGGGGACTTTTTTTGGAAATGATAAATCCCGAACGTTCAGGATTTGATGGCAAACCGAACATTTTCGATTGTAATTTTAGTGACGCGAAGACGCAAGTATAGTTGAAACACATGTCAATTTCCTCGCAAAAAATGCACTGAACATGGATTTGTCATGCTTGCCAACTAAACCTGCCATCCTCGCGTCACTAAATTGCCATAAAAACGTTTGATTTGTTATGGTCAAAAAACGAACGTTGGGGCGTTATCTGTGTCTTTGGTTTCAGACAAAGTAATCCGCACCAGTGGCAACACACAGCCCGCAGCACGGAGCCGGACCGGCAAATGGGCCTCGAGCTGGATCACAAACGCCCAGCTGTTGTCCTCACCTGATGCGGCCCGGTGGCGCGCCATTGCCGCCTGCGCAGCAGCATTACCAGGCTCCCACCGGCCTCGGCTCGAATGCACACCGGGTTTCTTCTTCGCCATTATCTTCTCCTTCCTGTCGTTAGTGTTTAACCCAACGTCTTGCTGAGTCCTGACCGCACCGCATGCATTTCCGCCGCCGTCAACCCATGTTCTCTCGCCGGCACACATGGATGTTTCCCAAGACCAACTCAACACGATCAGAGTCAAGTGTGCCCAGCTAGCTTGACGCAGTCACGGTACGCGCGTACGAAGCATGCGTGTACATCAGCATTTTGGTGTCGTGGAAGTAGTCTCTTTCGTTACCTATACGTAGGTCTCATTACGCATGTTATTTTTTCGGGCGATGCTAGGTGCCGGCGCACCGGCGCAATTTCGGCCGGTCCATCCAGAGCCGCTCGATCTGGACGCGCATAACCATCAGATCTGTCCCCCCTTCCCTTTCGTCATCCTCCCCACGGGAAAAAGAGGAGAAAAAGCGAGCGCCACCGCTGCTCGCTGGATCTCGAACACAGATCCACGCTGCTGTCGTTTTTGGACCACCGCCGCTCCTGCTCGCCACCGGCGCTCGCAGCCTCGCCACCGCCGGGCGCGACACCATCTTCGTCGCCTCTTGCCTTCCTCGCCGGATCCACGAATGCAGCTACGTATAACACATGGTTGCAGCTTCGATAGCGTCGGTCACCGGCAAGCTTGCAGTGTACCTCACCTCGGTTGCCGTCCATGGTTGTAGCACTCTGGTGCGTCCCCCCCCCCCCTCGCCGTCATGAGTTTCCACGAACAAAAATGGCCACCAGTCGCACCATAAAACGGATGTAGCAAATGAACATGTCGGTCGTAGCAAAAAACAACAGCGGATGCAGCAAGAACGCTGTGGTCGTCGCCGTGGTTCCCAACTCGCCATGAATGGAAGTAACAAAAGCATTTGCCGGTTGTGTCAAAAATCAACGACGGTTGCAGCAAAATCATCATCACCGCTGTGATGGGCGCAGCTCACCGTGAATGGAACGTAGCAAAAATATTTGCCGGTTGTAGCAAAAATCGACAACGGTTGTACCAAAAAATGCTAGTTCCGGCACAAAACCCACACGATTGTAGCAAAAAAAATGTGGTAGTTCCAGCAAAACACAAAGCCAATGGTAGCAAAACAAATGGCTATTTCCAGCAAAGTCCAAAGATGGTGGTAGCAAAAAAAAGATCTGTGGTTCCAGCAAAAAAATGAGATGGTGGTAGCAAAAGTTGATGCTGATTCCAGCAAAAAACAAAGCTGATGTAGCAAAAAGAAGGGGGTGGCTCCCCGCACACGACAACTTGACCCCGTGGCCGCCGGCGTTGTTGTGGCCGGTGGCAGCAATTCTGAGGCAGTTTGTAGCACACGCGGATGCGGGCTCCAGCACAAAAATCTCGCACGCGCAGCCAATCACCAGGGGAAAAGTGGAGGTGGTGACGGGCATGGCCATTGCGTGCTACGGTCATGGCGGGTTAAAAAAAGGGAAGAAGAGGGGGGAGGGGGGCGCAAGGGCAGAAAGGGGGCCGGGGGTGGGCACCTGCCATGGCCACCACAGAGCAAAAGGGGAGGAGGTGAGCCTCGTCGATGTTTCGATGGTGGCAGCCATGGCGGAGAAAGGTGTGGGGAAAAGAAACAGAGGAGGGAGATGATGGATGAGGCGTGGATGGATAAAAAGAAGGTTGGGCGGTGTGCGGGTCCCACAGGACGTACGAGAAGCAGGAAACGTTCGATAGCGTTCCATCGTACGTGCCGCACGCGACCGGCTCAATCTTGGGCCGGCGCACCGGCCACCAACATTTACCTATTTTTTCCGGTGAAGTTTACATCAACAACAGTCACCTTGAACACATCAACCTCTCCTTAATGCACATCACTGTTTGGCCCTTTTCTTTTTTCTTTTGCGGAACAGGCAACCGGAAGTGGTTCATAAATTCATTCAGCATCATCCAGGACATTTTCCCAAACAAAAATGTCAAGCTTGTCCCTATCTGTCTCATGAGAACCAGTTCCTCCGCAGTAAGTAATCCTGTTATTGTCTTCACAACACAGTGGCCACAGCTGCTATTCCAATATTCCAACTGCCACTACTCTAATGGTCACTAGGGAGCTAAACTAAACTACCAGTACTTACTAGTTTATCCCCCATGGATCGTTGGTTCGGCCATACTAATCACACCACCAGCTCCCCATTTCCTCAATCATCAGGTGGACCAAAATGTCCTGCCGCATTGAAAGTTGAAACAGCTAGCCGTGACTAGAACTGCAGATTACACAAACCCTGAGCCAATTAATCGCTTGCATTAAGAAGCTAAAGCTAAGGAGAAAGGAAAGCACCGCGTCACCTAGACCCTAAAACCCAACAGCCACGCATGCATCGCCCTCCTAGTGCGTCCGGTGGTTGGTGCCGGATAGCAGCAACTCACCACACCACTATCTTGCGACCTACGCCATGGCTGAGCTTGCTAGCAGCTCGTGCTGCGGGAACAGGTGCGACGGCGACCGTCAACCCAAACCGGAACCCACAAAGAGCATAACATATATACGGTGGCGGTAGTACCCGACCCAACACACGTTGCTCTCTTGAGCCTACTCTTGGTGGCAAAGGGGCTGGTTCCATGTTCCATGTGCCAGGAGGAATAAAAAGATCAGTTCGAGGGGGACAAGACACGCAGAGGGAGGCCTCGAATAGGTCTCGTTTACACCGATGCCATTTGGGCGTGTGTTTTTAGCCTGCGCTGTTTGGGAGGGAATTTGTTCTGGAAGTACGTTCTAGTGAAAGAAATGAGCTAGCTGCAGACAGTTCCTGTGCTGCCCCTTATCAGAAAGAACCGTGCTATACGTACGACACTTCCCGTACGAATTCTATCCGACAGAGCAGATCAAACCGTATGTCAGTTGGACTCTAAGTCCAGCAACGGCTGGATGTTGCATCGTACCAAATCGGACAAGTCATGCTCGTACGTGTAGTAGTTTCGTATCAGAAAGATATGATTTGGAGAAGCTGCAAGATTTGCTAAAAATGACGTACCACCACAGCCATCCATCTTATTATTCCCTTATTACTGCAGATATCAACTTCTTCAAGGAACCAAAACTTTCCCAATTAAATCAAGTCCGGTGTAGAGTGCAGGTGCTGTTCTCACATAGACCGTAATTAATTTTGCATTCTCTAATGTGTGGCCTAGTTACCCCATTAGCCCGGGCTATGGTTGTTGGATCGTGGCGATCGATGGTCAGGTAGAAGATCCACGTCAAAATTGTCAACTGCATGTGTCATGCAGCCTCTCTCTCTCCTTCCCTCGTGTCTTGTCTAGTCCTGTCTTGGTATACAAGATTTAACGAACCATTTGATGCCCGTGCCGGCCCCTTGAGGACGTCTCATCTTCTGGTCGCTTTTGAACGCACGCATTGCGTACGTTTTGTTAGATCGAACACATCTTCCCTCACTTTTTATTTCTTCTCTTTCCTCAGGGAAAGCTTTTCTATCTTCATGATTAAGGGCGATGACAGTCAGCGTCATGTGTCGTAGGCCGGCCACTTTTGCAGCGATATCACTGCAGCCCTACGAACTACGCAACCGAATGCACTTGTTCTCATGCTCTCTCTTGAAGAAGAGAATGACGAGCATTGGTGGTCCGATCCGGCGGCTAAACTGCCAAAACATGACCTATGACGATTTTCTCTACGAAGTGAAATGGTGTGCAAGTTAATGTTCAATTTCACTGTCACAGTTTGAGTTTTCATGTATCTTTTTCCTGTAAAAAATGAGTATAACATTTTAATAATCTCTGCATTGGCCCATGCGTGCGGTCACATATATTATTTAGTATTAAAAACGACGGTAATTGTTGGTACCATACAAACCGGCTTTAAAAACGACGGTAATTGTTGATACCATACAAACCGGCTTTAAAAACCGGGACCATCCATGCTGTACACGTGTTATGGCAATATTGTCATAACCCTCTCACAAACTTTATGACCGTGAATCATAATCCACGCGTTGAGCGACAAATGACATAACAAAGAGAGCAAACTCCACAACAACGCATTCAAAAAGGAATTGTCACTCGCACGCTGATGTTGGCTGATCTAACCACGAGTCAAACTTGGGCTGACAAGAGCAGAACTTCGCGCCAACACCTTCAGCAATGAAAATGATGCGCGGAAGTCAGTGCTACCTAGTCTAGCCAGACTAAAACGTTTTCAGGAGGAGATAATGGACCTGTTTGGATACTCTAACTTAGCTAGAGGTTAGAATTAGTTTCTAGCTCATGACTAACCCTGAACTAACTCTAGCCAAAGAGGTGTTTGGATGACACGGTTAGATTGACAATAAATGCACTAGGAGAACTAGCTCCAATTAGCACCTCTTAGGTGGGATAATTTTTTGGGTGGGTTAGATGCAACTAGCTCAAACTAGCCCTCATGTTTGGATACTTTAGTGCTATTTGGGATCAAATTAGCTCAAACTAACTCTAACACATGGATCCAAACAGGGCCAATACAATTTCGATTTCAACCTTGAATGTTGCCCTCCACCGCTGTACCTACCCGTTCACACAGAAATAGCCAGCCATTGGAGGATTTACCGAAAGAGTGCCCCTAGGCTACGACTGCCTTAACGCCCAAGTGTATCACGATTCATAGACAAAAGCAATTTGAAGCCTCAAGCGAAAGAAGAATGTTTATGTGAGATTGCACTTTTTTTCGGGCTATAATACTTTTGTTTCAATTATATTTCACCTTTGCAAATATTTATGCTTAAGCTTAACCTATTCGTTTTAGGTTCCGTTGCTTGCAGTGGATCTGAGGGATGAGATCCATGTTTCTCTAAAAAATATCAGAAGAGTAGATGCCACACTACCTTCAAGTAAAATGGATGGTGAGACAGCCCCGCGTCGCTCAACCCGGGTGCGATCCACCCCCAATGCCGCAAGTGCCTTCTGTCGGTGTCAAAACCGGCGGATCTCGGGTAGGGGGTCCCGATCTGTGCGTCTCAGGCTGATGGTAACAGGAAGCAAGGGACACAATGTTTACCCAGGTTCAGGCCCTCTCGATGGAGGTAAACCCTACTTCCTGCTTGATTAATATTGAAGATATGAGTAGTACAAGAGTAAATCTACCACGAGATCGTAGAGGCTAAACCCTAAGACCTAGCCTATGATGGTATGTTTGTAATTGTGATTAGCCATCTAAGGACCATCCTCTCCGGTTTATATAGACACCGGAGGGGGCTAGTGTTTACATGGAGTCGGTTACAAGGAAGGAAACACAATATCTGGATCACCAAGCTTATCTTCCACGCAAAGGAGAGTCCCATCCGGACACGGGCCGAAGTCTTGAGTCTTGTATCTTCATGCTTCGATAGTCCGGATGACGTATATAGTCCGGCTGTCCGGATACCCCCTAATCCAGGACTCCCTCAGTAGCCCCTGAACCAGGCTTCAATGACGATGAGTCCGGCGTGCAGTCTTGTCTTCGGCATTGCAAGGTGGGTTCCTTCTCCGAATACTCCAATGTACCCAGCACGACAAACAGTGTCCAGCATTTCATCAATGTTTGTACTCCTCGTCTTCAGTGTTGGGGAACATAGTGATTTCAAAAAATTTCCTACGCACACGCAAGATCATGGTGATGGTATAGCAACGAGAGGGGAGAGTGTTGTCCACGTACCCTCGTAGACCGTAAGCGGAAGCGTTATGACAACGCGGTTGATGTAGTCGTACGTCTTGACGATCCGACCGATCCAAGCACCGAACGTACGGCACCTCCGTGTTCAGCACACGTTCAGCTCGATGATGTTCCCGAGCTCCAATCCAGCAAAGCGTCGGGAATGAGTTTCGTCAGCACGACGGCGTGGTGACGATGATAATGTTCTACCGGCACAGGGCTTCGCCTAAACTCCGCGATGATATGACTGAGGTGGAATATGGTGGGGGGGCACCGCACACGGCTAAGGAATGATCCGTAGATCAACTTGTGTGTCATGGGGTGCCCCCTGCCCCCGTATATAAAGGAGCAAGGGGGGAGGAGGCCGGCCCTAGGAGGGGGCGCGCCAAGTGTGGAGTCCTACTAGGACTCCCTAGTCCTAGTAGGATTCCACCTCCCTTGTTGGAGTAGGAGAAGGGGAAAGAGGGGGAGAGGAAGAAGGAAAGGGGGGTTGCGCCCCTTGTCCAATTCGGACCAGAGGGGGGGGGCGCAGGCCTCCTTCCTTTTGGCCTCTCTCCTCTATTCCCGTATGGCCCAATAAGGCCCATATACTCCCCGGCGAATTGCCGCAACTCTCCGGTACTCCGAAAAATACCCGAATCACTCGGAACCTTTCCGAACTCCAAATATAGTCGTCCAATATATCGATCTTTATGTCTCGACCATTTCGAGACTCCTCGTCATGTCCCCGATCTCATCCGGGACTCCAAACTCCTTCGGTACATCAAAACTCATAAACTCATAATATAACTGTCATCGAAACCTTAAGCGTGCGGACCCTACGGGTTCGAGAACTATGTAGACATGACCTAGAACTGTTTCCGGTCAATAACCAATAGTGGAACCTGGATGTTCATATTGGCTCCTACATATTCTAAGAAGATCTTTATCAGTCAAACCGCATAACAACATACGTTGTTCCCTTTGTCATCGGTATGTTACTTGCCCGAGATTCGATCGTCGGTATCCAATACCTAGTTCAATCTCATTACCGGCAAGTCTCTTTACTCGTTCCGTAAATAATAACTTTATTATTGCCTCTAGGGCATATTTATCATGAATAATAAACATTTATCATGAAATAAGGAAATAAATAATAACTTTATTATTGCCTCTAGGGCATATTTCCTTCAGTCTCCCACTTGCACTAGAGTCAATAATCTAGTTCACATCGCCATGTGATTTAACACCAATATTCATATCTGTATATGATTAACACCCATAGTTCACATCGTCATGTGACCAACACCCAAAGGGTTTACTAGAGTCAATAATCTAGTTCACATCTCTATGTGATTAACACCCAAAGAGTACTAAGGTGTGATCATATTTTGCTCATGAGAGAAGCTTAGTCAACGGGTCTGTCACATTCAGAGCTGTATGTATTTTGCAAATATTCTATGTCCACAATGCTCTGCACGGAGCTACTCTAGCTAATTGCTCCCACTTTCAATATGTATCCAGATTGAGACTTAGAGTCATCTGGATTGGTGTAAAAGCTTGCATCGTTGTAACTTTTTACGATTGGCTCTTTTATCACCTCCATAATCGAGAAACATCTCCTTAGTCCTCACTAAGGATATTCTTGACCGATGTTCTAGTGATCTACTTTTAGATCAAAATTGTATTCCTTTGCCAAACTCAGAGCAAGGTATACAATAGGTCTAGTACACAGCATAGCATACTTTATAGAACCTATGACTGAGGCATAGGGAATGTCTGTTCATTCTTTTCTATTTTCTGCCATGGTCGGGTTTTGAGTCTTACTCAACTTCACACCTTGCAACACAGGCAAGAACTCTTTCTTTGACTGTTCCATTTTGAACTACTTCAAAATCTTCTCAAGGTATGTACTCATTGAAAAATCTTATCAAGCGTCTTGATCTATCTCTACAGATCTTGATGCTCAATGTGTAAGCAGCTTCACCAAGGTCTTTCTTTGAAAAACTCCTTTCAAACACTCCTTTATGCTTTCCAGAAAAATTCTACATTATTTCCGATCAACAATATGTCATTCACATATACTTATCAGAAATGCTGTAGTGCTCCCACTCACTTTCTTGTAAATACAGGCTTCACTGCAAGTCTGTATTAAAACTATATACTTTGATCAACTTATCAAAGCATATATTCCAACTCCAAGATGCTTGCACCAGTCCATTGATGGATCGCTGGAGCTTGCACATTTTGTTAACACCTTTAGGATCGACAAAACCTTCTGGTTGCATCATATACAACTCTTCTTTAATAAATTCATTAAGGAATGCAGTTTTGTTTATAAATTTGCCAGATTTCATAAAATGCGGCAATTGCTAACATGATTCAGACAGACTTAAGCATAGATACGAGTGAAAAACTCTCATCATAGTCAACACCTTGAATTTGTCGAAAACCTTTTGCGACAATTCTAGCTTTGTAGATAGTAACACTATCAGCGTCCGTCTTCCTCTTGAAGATCCATTTAATCTCAATGTCTCGCTGATCATTGGGCAAGTCAATCAAAGTCCATACTTTGTTTTCATACATGGATCTCATCTCAGATCTCATGGCCTCAAGCCATTTTGCGGAATCTGGGCTCACCATCGCTTCTTCATAGTTCTGAGGTTCGTCATGGTCTAGTAACATAACTTCCAGAACATGATTACCATACCACTCTTGTGCGGATCTTACTCTGGAAGACCTACGAGGTTCTGTAGTAACTTAATCTGAAGTTTCATGATCATCATCATTAACTTCCTCACTAATTGGTGTAGTAGTCACAGGAACAGATTTCTGTGATGAACTAATTTCCAATAAGGGAGCAGGTACAGTTACCTCATCAAGTTCTAATTTCCTCCCACTCACTTCTTTCGAGAGAAACTCCTTCTCTAGAAAGGATCCATTTTTAGCAACGAATATCTTGCCTTCGGATCTGTGATAGAAGGTGTACCCAACAGTTTCCTTTGGGTATTCTATGAAGACGCACTTCTCCGAATTGGGTTTGAGCTTATCAGGATGAAACTTTTTCACATAAGCATCGCAGCCCCAAACTTTAAGAAACAACAACTTGGGTTTCTTCATATAGTGTCGTCTCAACGGATTTAGATGGTGCCTTTTTAACGTGAATGCAACTGTCTCTAATGCATAACCCCAAAATGATAATGGTAAATCAATAAGTGACATCATAGATCGCACCATATCCAATAAAGTGCGGTTACGATGTTCGGACACACCATAACGTTGTGGTGTTCCAGGTGGTGTGAGCTGTGAAACTATTCCACATTGTTTTAATTGAAGACCAAACTCGTAACTCAAATATTCGTCTCCGCGATCAGATCGCAGAAACTTTATTTTCTTGTTACGATGATTTTTCCACTTCACTCTGAAATTCTTTGAACCTTTCAATTATTTCAGACTTATGTTTCATCAAGTAGATATACCCATATCTGCTCAAATCATCTTGTGAAGGTCAGAAAATAATGATACTTGCCACGAGCATCAACACTCATTGGATCACATACATCGGTATGTATTATTTCCAACAAGTCAGTAGCTCGTTCCATTGTTCCGAAGAACGGAGTTTTAGTCATCTTGCCCAAAAGGCACGGTTCGCAAGCATCAAATGAGTCATAACCAAGTGATTCTGAAAATCCATCTTTATGGAGTTTCTTCATGCGCTTTACACCGATATGACCCAAACGGCAGTGCCACAAATAAGTTGCACTATCATCATTAACTTTGCATTTTTGGCATCAATGTTATGAATATGTGTATCACTACGATCGAGATCCAACAAACTATTTCCATTGGGTGTATAACCATCGAAGGTCTTATTCATGTAAACAGAATAACAAGTATTCTTTAACTTCAAATGAATAACCGTATCGCAATAAACATGATCAAATCATATTCATGCTCAATGCAAACGCCAAATAACATTTATTTAGGTTTAACACTAATCCCGAAAGTATAGGGAGTGTGTGATGATGATCATATCAATCTTGGAACCACTTCCAACACTCATCGTCACTTCCCCTTCAACTAGTCTCTGTTTATATAACTCCTATTTCGAGTTACTAATCTTAGCAACTGAACAAGTATCAAATACTCAGGGGCTACTATAAACACTAGTAAGGCACACATCAATAACTTGTATATCAAATATACTCTTGTTCACTTCGCCATCCTTCTTATCCACCAAATATTCAGGGCATTTCCGCTTCCAGTGACCATTTCCTTTGCAGTGTAAGCACTCAGTTTTAGGCTTTGGTCCAACTGCTGGGCTTCTTCGCGGGAGTGACAACTTGCTTGTCATTCTACTTGAAGTTCCCTTTCTATCCCTTTGCCCTTTTCTTGAAACTAGTGGTCTTGTCAATCATCAACACTTGATGCTCTTTCTTGATTTCTACCTTCGTCGATTTCAACATCACGAAGAGCTCGGGAATTGTTTTCATCATCCCTTGCATACTATAGTTCATCACGAAGTTCTAGTAACTTAGTGATGGTGACTAGAGAATTCTGTCAATCACTATCTTATCTGGAAGATTAACTCCCACTTGATTCAAGTGATTGAAGTACCCAGAGAATCTGAGCACATGCTTACTAGTTGAGCGATTCTCCTCCATCTTTTAGCTATAGAACTTGTTGGAGACTTCATATCTCTCAACTCGGGTATTTGCTTGAAATATTAACTTCAATTCCTGGAACATCTCATATGGTCCATTATGTTCATAACATCTTTGAAGTCCCGATTCTAAGCCGTTAAGCATGGTGCACTAAACTATCAAGTAGTCATCATATTGAGCTAGCCAAACGTTCATAATGTCTGAGTCTGCTCCTGCAATAGGTCTGTCACCTAGCGGTGCATTAAGGACATAATTCTTCTGTGCAGCAATGAGGATAAACCTCAGATCACGGATCCAATCCGCATCATTGCTACTAACATCTTTCAACACAATTTTCTCTAGGAACATATCAAAATAAACATATGAAAGCAACAACGCAAGCTATTGATCTACAACATAATTTGCAAAATACTACCAGGACTAAGTTCATGATAAATTTAAGTTCAATTAATCATATTACTTAAGAACTCCCACTTAGATAGACATCCCTCTAATCCTCTAAGTGATTACGTGATCCATATCAACTACACCATGTACGATCGTCACGTGAGATGGAGTAGTTTCAACGGTGAACATCAATATGCTGATCATATCTACTATATGATTCACGGTCGACCTTTTGGTCTCCGTGTTCCGAGGCCATATCTGTATATGCTAGGCTCGTCAAGTTTAACCTGAGTATTCCGCGTGTGCAACTGTTTTGCACCCGTTGTATTTGAACATAGAGCCTATCACACCCGATCATCACGTGGTGTCTCAGCACGAAGAACTTTCGCAATGGTGCATACTCAGGGAGAACACTTCTTGATAATTAGTGAGAGATCATCTTATAATGCTACCGTCAAACAAAACAGAATAAGATGTATAACAGATAAACATCATATGTAATCAAAATATGTGACATGATATGGCCATGATCATCTTGCGCCTTTGATCTCCATCTCCAAAGTACTGTTATGATCTCTATCGTTACCGGCACGACACCATGATCTTCATCATCTTGATCTATATCAATGTGTCGTCACATGGTCGTCTCGCCAACTATTGCTCTTGCAACTATTGCTATCGCATAGCGATAAAGTAAAGCAATTATTTGGCACTTGCATCTTATGCAACAAAAAGACAACCATAGGGCTTCTGCCAGTTGCCAATAACTTCAACAAAACATGATCATCTCATACAACAACTTATATCTCATCACGTCTTGACCATATCACATCACAACATGCCCTGCAAAAACAAGTTAGACGTCCTCTACTTTGTTGTTGCAAATTTTACGTGGCTGCTACGGGCTGAGCAAGAACCGTTCTTACCTACACATCAAAAACCACAACGATAGTTCGTCAAGTTGGTGCTGTTTTAACCTTCGCAAGGACCGGGCGTAGCCACACTCGGTTCAACTAAAGTTGGAGAAACTGACACCCGCTAGTCACCTGTGTGCAAAGCACGGCGGTAAAACCAGTCTCGTGTAAGCGTACGCGTAATGTCGGTCCGGGCCGCTTCATCCAACAATACCACTGAACTAAAGTATGACATGATGGTAAGTTGTATGACTTATATCGCCCACAACTCACTTGTGTTATACTCGTGCATATAACATCAATGCATAAAACCTAGGCTCGGATGCCACTGTTGGGGAACGTAGTGATTTCAAAAAATTTCCTACGCACACGCAAGATCATGGTGATGGTATAGCAACGAGAGGGGAGAGTGTTGTCCATGTACCCTCGTAGACCGTAAGCGGAAGCGTTATGACAACGCGGTTGATGTAGTCGTACGTCTTCACGATCCGACCGATCCAAGCACCGAATGTACGGCACCTCCGTGTTCAGCACACATTCAGCTCAATGATGTTCCCCGGGCTCCAATCCAGCAAAGCGTCGGGGATGAGTTCCGTCAGCACGACGGCGTGGTGACGATGATGATGTTCTACTGGCGCAGGGCTTCGCCTAAACTCTGCGACGATATGACCGAGGTGGAATATGGTGGAGGAGGGCACCGCACACGGCTAAGGAACGATCCGTAGATCAACTTGTGTGTCATGGGGTGCCCCCTGCCCCCGTATATAAAGGAGCAAGGGGGGAGGAGGCCGGCCCTAGGAGGGGGCGCGCCAAGTGTGGAGTCCTACTAGGACTCCCTAGTCCTAGTAGGATTCCACCTCCCTTGTTGGAGTAGGAGAAGGGGAAAGAGGGGGAGAGGAAGAAGGAAAGGGGGGCTGCGCCCCTTGTCCAATTAGGACCAGCGGGGGGGCGCAGGCCTCCTTCCTTTTGACCTCTCTCCTCTATTCCCGTATGGCCCAATAAGGCCCATATACTCCCCGGCGAATTCCCGTAACTCTCCGGTACTCCGAAAAATACCCGAATCACTCGGAACCTTTCCGAACTCCAAATATAGTCGTCCAATATATCAATCTTTATGTCTCGACCATTTCGAGACTCCTCGTCATGTCCCCGATCTCATCCGGGACTCCGAACTCCTTCGGTACATCAAAACTCATAAACTCATAATATAACTGTCATCGAAACCTTAAGCGTGCGGACCCTACGGGTTCGAGAACTATGTAGACATGACCTAGAACTGTTTCCGGTCAATAACCAATAGTGGAACCTGGATGTTCATATTGGCTCCTACATATTCTACGAAGATCTTTATCGGTCAAACCGCATAATAACATACGTTGTTCCCTTTGTCATCGGTATGTTACTTGCCCGAGATTCGGTCGTCGGTATCCAATACCTAGTTCAATCTCGTTACCGGCAAGTCTCTTTACTCGTTCCGTAATACATCATCCCACAACTAACTCATTAGTTGCAATGCTTGCAAGGCTTAAGTGATGTGTATTACCGAGAGGGCCCAGAGATACCTCTCCGACAATCGGAGTGACAAAACCTAATCTCAAAATATGCTAACCCAACATGTACCTTCGGAGACACCTGTAGAGCACCTTTATAATCACCCAGTTACGTTGTGACGTTTGGTAGCACACAAAGTGTTCCTCTGGTAAACGGGAGTTGCATAATCTCATAGTCACAGGAACGTGTATAAGTCATGAAGAAAGCAGTAGCAACATACTAAACGATCGTGTGCTAAGCTAACGGAATGGGTCAAGTCAATCACATCATTCTCCTAATGATGTGATCCCGTTAATCAAATGACAACTCTTTTGTCCATGGCTAGGAAACTTAACCATCTTTGATTCACGAGCTAGTCAAGTAGAGGCATACTAGTGACACTATGTTTGTCTATGTATTCACACATGTATTATGTTTCCGGTTAATACAATTCTAGCATGAATAATAAACATTTATCATGAAATAAGGAAATAAATAATAACTTTATTATTGCCTCTAGGGCATATTTCCTTCATTCAGTGCTTCAATAATGACCATTTCCACGTGTCAAGCGAATGCGAGGAATCAAGGCATTTTTGCGTTTGCCACCCTCGGTCCTTCAGGCTAACCGTCTATTTGAAGAGACAGGGATTCTCATATCCAAACCCCACTCCCCCTCCTCGAGCAAGCATCCAACAGAGTGCCCCAAAAAAACCATTCCAACATGGCTGGCCGTCGCAGCTCTTCTGCTCGCTCCCCTTGCCCCAAGTCGGGGGACTGGGGAGAGTGTTTAGTTTTGCATAGCCGTCTGATAAAGTTACAAACGCAAGGGTTCCTCCCGCCGGCGTTCACGGTTCCTGCCCGAGCCGGGGTGGCCACCTATAATGGCGGAGAACAAGCGGAGAGATCTCCCAATCCATCTCCAGAGGAGCGCGTATGCCTTATCCCGCATCTGTTAAGGGGCATCGGGTTCCCTATCCATCCATTCCTTCGCGGGCTCCTGGAGTTTTACGGCCTCCAGTTGGACAATTTTACCCCAGCCTCCGTACTACATATAGCTGGGTATGTCGCCCTTTGTGAGCTATTTCTAGGTTGCGAGGCTCATTTCGGATTGTGGAAAAAGTTGTTCTGCCTTGTCCCCCGCAACCAAGGAGAATCCCTATGTCAAGTGGGCGGGGCTGAAGTATGGCGTATCGCTGAGACCGGATACCTATCCGGCACTCCCTAGAAGGCACCAGATAACTAGGCTTCAGAATGGTTTTATATTAACGATGCTCCCCTTTTGGATCTAGTCCGGACAGGACTCCCCAAGTTCAGTAACACCCCGCCGAGGGCACGTCTAAGCTGGCGCCCCCGAGGCCCCCAAGAAGAAGATTCCAGGGAAATACATTTCCTGATGAGAAGGATAAAGTTACTGGCCAAATCCGGACTGACGATAGTCGAGGTCATGGCAATATGCACAATGCGGGGAGTGCAACCGCTTCAATATCGGGGCAATCCCATGTGGCATTACAACGGGAGAGACGATGCCACCCGCTGCGGTCGTAAGGGGACTCCGTCGCTGCACTGGCAAGGATATTGTCCGACCTATACAAAGGAGAAGAGGAAGACTTCCTTCATATCAAACCGCGAGACAGATTATCCATGTACAATCCCCCCAACTGGGTAAGTCGTCATTTATGTTCTTGCTTCAGTTATCATGGCGTTTTTGCTAAGGTTACATATCTCGATATTTCCAAGCAGGAACTGAGGAGGGCCGTAGAAGGAATCTCCAGCCCTTCCCCGCAGCCAGAGGACCCTGAAAGGGCCCTGGACCCAGGACTCGAAGAGGACCTGGATGCAACTATGGAGCTTGTCGACGGGATATTTTATCGGGCGAGCCGTGATGGCGCCTTAGTAGCTATCACCGATGACTATCCCGGACTGCTACCTTCGTCGCGTGTAAGCCATGCCGAAACTCGATCCTCCGAAGAGGATTCTTTCCTGATGTCACGTTTTACTCCTGATGCGTCGTGTTTTTGCAGAAACGACGCTCGGAGCGCAGGGCCGAGCCCCTAGGGACCCGTCAGCCACAGGCGTCCGGATTGGGTAGGCTCAAGAGGAAGGCGGTTAGGGCCGACACGCCTCTACAGAGGTAAGGAAACAACCTATCATGTAATTATTGCTACTTGAAGTGTGACAGCACCCTTTACATCCTGGCAGGAAGAGGGGTATCCGGACTATATCCGGGGATCCTACCAACCACGCCTCCACTAGTCGGGCTCCAGGACCAACTTCGAGAGAGGAGGTGGATGTAGGGCCAATGCCGCATAGTCCTCTGACAGAGGATGCAGATATGCTTTCGGCCACAAACTCCAAAGTGGAGAGCGCCATGAATCACCGGCGCCGGAGGGCCGTGCTTCGGAACAACATCTTTTTCAAAGAGGCCTTTAATGCCTTCAATTCAGCAGATGCATACATCCGGGCTGCTCAAGGCGGGCTTGCCCAAGTGACGAACCAGTATACCAAAGATATACGGGTAAGAAATTGTGATAAGTATGTATAGCAGTAGCCCTTGAGACTTGAAACGGTTGGAACAACAGTTTTAAGTATCAATTTATGCGCGGGTTCTTGTAGATAAGAATGAGCAATTGTCTCGGGAGCTGGAAGAGTGCAAGACTCAACTAAGGGCCACAGTTGCCAAGCTAGAGGAATCCCAGAAGGCCTCATACGGTAACATTTATCTCGATTGTACGAAAATGTATCAGTTAGCAACTGGCTATTTGTAATAAATAGAGAATTCTGTAGATAACCCCGGAGTGAACCCGGAGGACGAGAGAGATGACGAGTCGCATCTCCAAAGGCAACTAAAGGCTGGCGAGCGCATTCTCACGCAAGTGCGGCAGGAGAAGAACAATCTTCAGGATGCCAATGTTCGGCTGGACGTAGAGTTAAAAGACGTCCGCGCCCAGCTAGCGGACTCCGTAAAGGTGAATAAAAGGCTTCTACGCGACATTTATGGTGAGTGCCTAGACGAACTGTATGATAGTTCGGTGAGGAAGTGTATTGATAGAATTTTCGTGTAGGAATGTTAACGGGTCGCCCCGAGGAGGAGATGCCCTCATCTACAGGTGATGTACTGCAAGAACTTTCGCAGTTGCACGAGCGAGCTCGACGGGTGATGTACGTCGCTGCTCAGGCCTTGTGGCCCTCAAGCCCCTTGCCAAATGGCATAGGGGAGCTTGTGGACCTGCTTCAAGGAGCCCGGCGGCGCTTCCGGCTGTGGAAGACATCAGCATGCCTGCAAGGTGCAAGAGAAGCTTGGGCAATGGTGAAGACGCGCTACACCAAGCTGGACCCAAACCATATGGCCGAAGTAGGACCGACGGGGCCCGATGGGCAAGAAATTCCCGTAAGTCTGGTATATGACTAGGTAGCGTTAGCCGCTAAGTATTCTCAACAAGATTGTAAACTAGATAGCCTGTTGGATGGCATAGAGGAGGAATATAGTTAGTCCAAGTGACTGTGTAATGTAAGGGCATAAGTAGCCCCTAGCCGGATTAAAATCATTTGTGATGGCGGACCTTTTCGCTTCAGCCCCCGGATCCTGTAATCCGGGGTGTGTCCGAATACCCGCTTAGTTATACAAAACCGGGGTATGCGTGGTGTCACATCCCTAGTTCTATTAATGCCTAGTGCTAGCATCTGGTGTCGCATCATGTTTAAATTTCAGTTAAACCTGAAATGGGGATTGCCTAAACCCTAGCATCAAAGGAATTCACTAGGATCAACTAAAATATTTTCAGTGAATCCAAATGGCTTTCAAAAATGTCCATCATTTCTAGAAAATGCTAGAAACATTAACCAGAGGTGTTGCACCTTTTTCCATGTCATATTTGGGCTCTGGATTAAATCATAAGCTATTTGCAATTGGGCATTCAAATGCTATATAATATTTTAAATGCTCAATTAATTCTGAACTTAAGTGAGGGCTGTTGGGAATATTCCAAACAGAGCCCACAATTATTTTCAGGATTTTTGAAAACATTTTGGTATTTTAAATAAAGCCCAGAAGTTACAGAAAAATAGAAAACAGAAAACAATTTAGAAGAGAGAGAGAGAGAGAGAGAGAGAGAGAGAGAGAACGCCTACCTGGGCCACTTACCTGGCCGGCCCAGCACGGCCCAGCCCACCGCCGCTTCCCCCCATGTCGTCTTCCTCCCCCGCCAGAAGGACGGAGGCGCGTGGCCGCCCCGCGGCGGCCACCTCCTCCCTCCCTGCCTGCCTGGCTCCCCCCCGGTGCTCCTAGACGACGTCACGGAGACGCTACGCACCCCCTGGCCCCCTCTCACTCTCTCCCGTGCCTCTCCCCTCCTCTGGCTCCCTCCCTCGCACCACCCGAACGCGCCCGCCGCCGCCGACGTGCACCACCGCAGCCACCGCCTTCCCCTCGCTTCCCTGACTGGCTCAAGAGCTCCTCCACCATCTCCTACGCCTCTCTGTCGACTCACGCGACGCCAAACACCCCGAAGCGCCGGCCCTGACGTCTTCTTCCTCCTCGGGTCACCGAGATCGCCACCGTCGCCCTGCTCGCTCCGGACCTCCCCCGCGCCCACTGACCTTCCCATCGTGCTCGCGGTGAGCTTCTCCTCCTCCTCCCCTGAACCCTGTTGCTTGCCGCCTCCTCTAGGTCATAGTTGCGCGGACGCCGAAGCTCGCCGGCGCCGTGCGTCATCGCCGCCGCGGCCACAGCTGCTGCCACCCGCGTCTGAGCTCATCAGCGTGTTCGTTGCAGCCCCAGGAGCCGAACACACCCGCCTACATCCCCTACCATGCCCCATAGCATCAAACCCGCACGCCACCGAACTCCGCCCGCCGCCGCGAGCTCCCTTCCGACGAGCTCGGTCCACCCCAGCTGCTCCTGCTTGCCCCGTTAGGCGCGCCTCGTCGCGCTGCACCCGCAGAGCCTCTCTGCCGCCCATTTGGACACACGTGGGCGATATCCGAGTCGTGCCGCCATCTCGGGCCTCGCCGGTGTCGAGTCGCCGGCGGGTTTGACCCCGCCGGCCTGGGTTTGACCCACTTTGACCCCGGTTGGGCCCCACCTGGGTCAATGACATGTGGGGCCGGCACTAGCTAGATTAGTTAGATGTTAGTTAGTGCTAATCACCAATGTTAGGTGCTAATCCCCTCGCTAATCTAAACCTGAGCCACTGGCATGTGGGCCCAGCCCTGCTGACATTTTCGTTAGGATTAGTTTAACCCTAATCAACTCAGTTAACCAACTGAGTCACTGACCAGTGGGCCCCACTAGTCAGGTTTGACCTAGCGGCGCCTGTTGACCTGCTGAGGTCAGCATGACCTAATGCTGACGCAGTAAACATTTTCTGGAATTAAAATAAATCAGAAATGGTTTATTATTTTAGAAAATGATCTAAACTTCTAAAATTCATAGAAATTCAACCGTAACTCCAAATTAAATAATTTATATATGAAAAATGATCAAAAATCCAATCTATCCATCTGTACCATTTTAATGCATGTTTGAACAACTTAAATATGTTGTATACAATAATTTGAATAAATGGCATTTGAAATGCCTTATGTGGAGTTTGAATTTGAACCTAGGGTTCAAACCAACTTCATTTAACCTGCTGCTAGTTGCATTAGCTCAAACCACAGCATATTGCCATGTCATGATCATGCATCATATTGTGCATTGCATTGATTGTGATTCTTCTTTGTTTGTCGATGCTTGTTCCCTCTCAGTAAGACGTGTACCGACGATGTGATCGATGAGACCAATGAAGAAATATACTATCTTCAGAAGTGCCATGCAAGCAAAACCCCCTTGTTCATTCCGATATAATCCTACTCTCTCGCTCCTGCTCTCTTTTACTGCATTAGGACAACAATGATTCATCTATTACTTGTTGCGGTAGCTGAACCCCTTTTATCCTCTGCATGACCTGTCATTGCCACAGTAAATAGATGAAACCCACTAGCATGAGTAGGAGTTGTTTGAGCCCTGTTGTGCCTACTCATTCATGCTTGTTTGTCATGCCTGCTACTGCTTAGAGTTGAGTCAGGTCTGATTCATCTGGGATGAATCTGAGGTGTGTGAACATGTCCTACTGTGTTTGAGCTAAGTGTGTGAACATGATTTGGTAAAGGTAGCGGTGAGAGGCCATGTAGGAGTACATGGTGGGTTGTCTCATTGAAGCCGTCCTCAGGAACTGAGTTCTGTGTTTGTGATCCATGAAACAGATACTACCACGCATTAGGCCCGAAACCAATGGACCCTCTCAGCTTCTTAATCACCTTGTCCTCTGTCCAGGAGTGCAAGTAGTTTCTGGTGTTTGTAGTATGCTGGAGGCCGTGCGCAGCGCTGACCGGAGGGGTGGGCTGTGATGCGGTAGGCACGTGGCCGGGTATACCGGGCGCCTGTTTGGTGTCACGGAACCCTGTACACATCGTTCGGGGCCATATGTGGAAACCTCGGCCGGACTCCCTGCGGATGGAACTTGAATAGGCGATAAACCTGGACTAGAGACTTGAGTGTTTAGGTAGGTCATGGCCGACACCCTCGTTGGGCTTCCGCTTGAAGGTTGCCGAGTACATGTCGTGTAAACGGCGGTAAGTGGTGAGAGCGTGTGTGAAGAAGTACACCCCTGCAGGGTTAACATCATCTATTCGAATAGCCGTGTCCGCGGTAAAGGACTTCTGGGTTGCCTGTACAGTTCATAGACAAGTGAAAGTGGATACTTTAAAATACGCAAGATAAGCGTGAGTGTTATGGATGGCGTTCTCGTAGGGAGACGGGAGTGGATCCATAGCAGTGTATTGATATGGTGAATATGTGGACTCGTGTGCGCCATCTCAAAAGAGTTACTTGCAGTTGTAGTTCAGGATAGCCACCGAGTC
This sequence comes from Triticum aestivum, assembly GCF_018294505.1. Classification (NCBI taxonomy): domain Eukaryota; kingdom Viridiplantae; phylum Streptophyta; class Magnoliopsida; order Poales; family Poaceae; genus Triticum; species Triticum aestivum. Next base: position 611,627,559 of record NC_057810.1, on the reverse strand, counting down.
AAAGCTGGCTTGCTGCAGTTAAACCCCACCATCCCCTTTGTTGATAATGATGCATATGTAGTTAGTTCTGATGTAAGTCTTGCTGGGTACATTTGTACTCACGTTTGCCTATTTTATGTTTTTGCAGAGACTTCTGTCGGATTTAGGGTTCCGGCAGACCCCTGAGGTTCGAAAACTGGGGTGCGCGCGGAGGTTTCGCCTTCTACCTACCTGTTCCTCGCCGAATCGCTAGGATCTAAACTATGAGAAGAACAACACAAGAGACACAGGATCTAAACTACCAGTGTGTGGCGTGGTGGATTGCCTCTTGGGCTGATGATGAACAATACAAGGAAGAACAGCCTCGTGAGGGTCTGTTCTTGTGGTGGTGTTGTCCCTTTGGAGGGGTTGATTCTAGCTGCCTATCTTATCTCCAGATTCCTATCCAGATGCCTCTACCTTGTGGGTGGCTAGTCCTATTTATAGGCGAAGGCCCTGGGCCACTTCCCAAATATTGAGCGGGAAGGGCGCCAACAATTGGCCAATTTGAAGGGGAACATCTAGTACACTTATCCTGACTAAAGTTGGTCCTCGCGTGTCAAAGGCTCTGGTGGTGACGCCGACTTGGGCTCCACGGTGACCTCCATCCTGCCGTTGGACTGGTCTTGGTCTTGCTGCACCGAAATGGATGCCTTTGCTTGATGCTCTCGCCTGCGCTTGCTCCCCTTGCACCAAAGAGGAAAGAAGGACACTGCGCGGGCTGGCGCCCTTGGTCGTCATGGCTTGCGTCATGGGCACCTCGCGAGGTACCCCGCCTTGAACTCTCCGCCTCCTCGTGAGCCAGCCTGACGAGGCCGTGCCTGAGGAAGCCCCTTGTCGTTCGCCCCGCGAGGCTTGGCCCCTCGTGAGGGTCTTGAGCTTGTGTTGATGAAGATGGGCCGTGCTGGGCCCCCTTTGAGCCACACCGCAGGCCGCAGGCAGGCAAGTCTGGGGACCCCCATTCCCAGAACGCCAACAGTAGCCCCCGGGCCCAAGGCGCGCCCGGACTTGGCCGAGCAGAGAGGCGAAAGGGCAAGTGCGAAGCGTCACGGGCCCTAACAGCCTGCGGCCTTGGGCGCCACGTGGCGGTTGATTGGACGTGGGCGCCTCCACTTACCCATGACGCCTCAGCAACTGCAAGGATTCGACAAGTCCCTGCACGCGAAACAAGTCATAATTACCTGCGGTCGCGGAGGCCGACGGTTGGCCTCCTCTGGCTTTAAGTACGGCACGCCGCATGCCCTTCCAGTTCATCCCCTCTTGCTTCTCCTTCTTCCTCATGGCCCCGCCAAGGAGGCTCTCAGCCGCAGAGAAGGAAAAAGCTCGCCAGGCCGAGCCTGCCTCTCCCCCGCCCAAGTGCGGTCGTGGCCGCCCTTGCAAGCACCCCGTGGCCTCCATGGTGGTTCCCCGTGACCGCGGAGGTGACTTCCCGCGTGGCGACGGGCGGCCAGCCGCAGCCGGGGGGTGTGTTTAGGTCGGGCGGCCCCCGAGGCCGCGCTCTCACACTGCGGAGGTGCTGCCGGAGTTTGTCGTGTCGGCAGTGGAGCCAGCCAACGCCCGGCTTCAGCTCCCTCGCTTCCTCCTAGGTGAGCTCCCGGCTGGCGCCCCAGGCGGCCTCTGGCTCTAGGCAGACGGCTGCTGCAGCCGGGCCTCGTGGGCTTCGCTGGAGGTCTTCGCGGCCGGGAGCCTGGCCCTGACCCGCGGCTGGCAGACGTTTGCCCGCGCGCGTGGCCTGAGCCGCCGGTGCACCCTGCACTTCAAGTTCGACGGCGATGCCACCCTCTACGTGAGGGTGTTTGGGGAGGATGGTCGCCGCGCTGGGTGCTGCCCCGAAGGCGACGGCCACGGCCGGGGACCCAACCCCGGCGAGGATGGAGAGGGCAGTGAGCGCGCGGCTGGTGGCGCCCGGGATTCCTCAAGCTTCACTGGTTCCTCTTCGGATAGCAATTCTTCTAGCAGCGGCCGCGATCTGCCTCCGCGCCGTCGTGCCTGCTTGGAGGGTGGTAGCGGGTCCGCCCGCCGTCGCACCCTGGTGAAGCGCGAGAGGGAGTTCGCTTGAGCTTCGGAGGCAGCTCGGGCCCGGCGCCTGGCGAGCTTTACCTAATTTGTTCCCCCTTCTCCCTTTTCCTGCGCAAAAAGACAGCTATGTGGGGGCCGCGCGGGGGCGTGTTTGTGTTATCGTTGTCAATCATCGTAATGTTTCCGTTATTCTGGTATTGTTCCTTCTTGCTGAACGCCTGCGCGTAGGTAATCCCTAGCCTTGGCCATGGGGCGACCGACCTAGGTCTTGTATTCGTGTCGCGGTGCCCGTGAGGCATGGACTGGAGGAATGCTCCTGTAGTGGACCCGGGTTGTGAGGTCTTGACCGAAAGGATCGAAACACTCGCGAGGGCGCCAGGGCTGTCCCCTCGTGAGACCTCGCGCAAGAGAAATCGGGTCCGGAGGGTGAAAAACCGAAGAGCCAAAAGTCAAAAGACAGCGACAATTTCAATAAAACTTCAAATGAGAATGAACTAGCCAACTGCAGAAAGCAAATGAAAAAGCCGCGTCCGACACCTAGTCTAGTCTTCGACGTCTTCACACCAGTGCGGAGCTAAGTGCTGCCACTAGGTGTGGGAGGGAGCCCCAGGGCCTGAGGCCGGCGCTCCTGAGACTCCGGGGCGTGTACAACCCCAACTCATTATTACGTGAGAGTGTCACGGGTGGCGAGCTTCACAGGCGTTGGCCTTCTTCACAGGCTCCGGTCCTTTCTTCGGGGAAGCAAGCTTCACGGGCATTGGCCCTCTTCACAGGCTCCGGGCCTTTCCCAAAATGCGATAGCTTCACAGGCGTTCGCCTTCTTCACGGGCTCGGGGCCATTTCCAAAAAGATGGTCTTCACAGGCATTCGCCTTCTTCACAGGCTCCGGGCCTTTTCCAAAAAGATGGTCTTCACAGGCATTCGCCTTCTTCACAGGCTCCGGGCCTTTTCCAAAAAGATGGTCTTCACAGGCATTCGCCTTCTTCACAGGCTCCGGGCCTTTTCCAAAAAGATGGTCTTCATAGGCATTCGCCTTCTTCACAGGCTCCAGGCCTTTTCCAAAAAGATGGTCTTCATAGGCATTCGCCTTGTTCACAGGCTCCGGGCCTTTTACAAAAAGATGGTCTTCACAGGCATTCGCCTTCTTCACAGGCTCCGGGCCTTTTCAGGGGTAAAACCTCTGGAGGTGCTGGGTGTTCCACGCATTCTGGACTGGCACCCCCTCCTGAGTCTCCAAGCGCGCAGAGCCGGGCCTGGAAACATGAACAACCTTGAGCGGGCCCTCCCACATGGGAGAGAGCTTATGAAGTCCCTCCCTGGAGAGAACCCGCCTGAGCACGAGGTCCCCTACCTCGAGAGTCCTGGGGCGGATGTTGCGGCAGTGGTATTGCCGCAGTGCTTGTTGATATCTCGCCACTCGTAGCGCGGCTTCTCGGCAACGCTCCTCCCCCAGCACGAGGTCCATCGCCCATATGGCGTCCTGCTGCGCTTCGTTGAACGCCAGGACCCGTGCGGACCGACGTCTGACCTCGTGAGGGAGGACCGCTTCGGCTCCATAGACCAAGAAGAAAGGGGTCTCTCCAGTCGGCTTGATTGCGGTCGTGCGGATGGACCACAACACGGATTGGAGCTCGTCGTACCAGCCTCTGCCGCAAGCCTCCAGCTTCTTCTTGAATGTTCTGGTCTTGAGTCCCCTCAGGACCTCCACGTTGGCCCGCCCGGCCTGGCCGTTGCTTCGGGGGTGCGCCACTGAAGCGTAGCATATCTGCATTCCAAGGTTAGCACAGTATGTTTTGAAGAGGTTGCTGGTGAACTGCGAACCGTTGTCGGTGATGATGCGGTTCGGCACCCCGAACCGGCTCACGATGCCCCTGATGAACCTGACCGCTGAACCCGCGGGGATGGTGAGGATGGCTTCCATCTCGGCCCACTTGTTTGTCCATGGCAACGTAGAGGTAGCGATAGCCCCCTGGTGCCCGGGGAAACGGGCCCAAGATGTCAAGCCCCCAGACTGCGAATGGCCACGTGAGGGGTATGGTCTGCAGACCCCCCGCCGGCTGATGGATCTGCTTTGCATGGAATTGACAGGCCTCGCAGGCCTTTACCAATTCGACAGCGTCATTGAGCGCGGTAGGACAATAGAAACCGCTTCGGAATGCCTTGCCCTCGAGGGTTCGCGATGACGAGTGGTACCCGCAGTCTCCACCATGTATGTCCGCCAGCAGCTCTTTCCCTTGCTCCCTGGAGATGCAGCGTAGGGATACATCATTTGGTCGCTTCCGGTAGAGTTCCCCATCCCTGATGCAGTATGTTGTGGCCTGTCGCGCCACGTGCTCTGCTTCCTCCTCCTTCTCTGGCAAGATCCCTTGTGTCAGATAGCTCCGGAGCTCCATGACCCAGCATCCCTCCTGAGGCTCCATAGTCAAGAGCAAACGCGCCCCTGAGGCCGGCCCGCAGACCAGGGCTCCCGAGGCTGGCGACTGGGGGAGCTCCTCCCGAGGCTGCACCGCGCTTGACAGTGACGGCGTGGCCGAGGGCTTGAAGAGCCGCTCCTCGAAGACGCAAGGCTCCTGAGGCAGTCGCCTGGACGCTCATTTGGCAATGTCGTCGGCCTCCTGATTGGTGCCACGGGGCACGTGCTGTAACTCCAGCCCCCAGAACTGCTTCTCCATCCTGCGGACCTCCGCAAGGTAGGCTTCCATGTGCTCATCCCTTGGCTCGTATACTTTGTTGGAGAAGTTAACGAGGAGTTGCGAATCACCTTTGATGGTAAGGCGCTTTACTCCGACGGCGGCCGCGGCCTTCAGGCCCGCTATCAGGCCTTCATATTCTGCTATATTGTTGGAGACCTTTTCTCCGTGTTGGAAACAGAGCTGCACGGCATAGTAGAGCTTGTCTTGGGTGAACAATTGTTTCTTCTTGGCTGGCGCAGCCCCCTTAGGCTCGGGGGGCCCCCGCGTTGGCAGGCTGTGTCGACGCCGTCGTCTTGAAGGCGAGTTGGAGTGCTCGCAGCGCATCCTCGGTGTCCCCTGGCACGGTGAGGACTCCGCTGCTCCCGAGCATCTTCATGAGGTTGTATGCCGGGAGAGTCGCGACCATGAATTGGGCTAGCACTGGGTAGCCGAGGATGGCATTGTAGGGGAGGCCGATGCGGGCGATGTTGAAATCGACTAGCTCCGTGCGGAAATTGTCGTAGGTGCCGAAGGTCACCGGGAGCCGGATCTGTCCCAAGGAGCTGGATGACCCGCCCCCGATGCCCATGAAGGGCTGGCTCGGCCGCAGCCGCCCCCAGGGTATGCGAAGGAGGTCGAAAGTTTCGACTGAAAGCACGTTGAGGCCCGCGCCACCGTCGATGAGGGTCCTAGTGATAGCCACCTGGCAGATGGTGGGGGTGCACAACATCGGGAGCGCACCCGAGCAGGCCGAATTGGAGGGGTGGTCTTCCGAGCTGAAGGCTAGCCTGGCCTGCGGCTCCGGCCGGTCCCGAGAAGCCCCCTGCCGCGCGGAGGTGGCGCTGACCTGGCGGATGAACGGCTTGACATGGTGACTGGAGGGCGGCGCCTGCGAGCCGCCCAGGAGAGCCGCGATGACCGGGGAGGCCGGAGCGGCATGGAGGGCGAGGAAGAGGTCGCGCGGCTTTTCCCAAGAGGCCACGGAGGGATGCAGGGGCGATACTCGTTGCTCGTTCCCCGCCGGGCCGGTGGCGGTGTTGACGGCGGGCGACGGGGAGCGACGAGGGCGCGCGCCGACGGGAGCCGTCCGGGCGACTCGAGCGGCGCAAGCAGCCCGGCGAGCGTCAGCCATGGAAGCGACGGTTGGAGAAGAGCAGGGCGACGGAAGATGAATTCCGGCGCACCCCTACCTGGCATGCCAAATGTCGGATTTAGGGTTCCGGCAGACCCCTGAGGTTCAAACACTGGGGTGCGCGCGGAGGTTTCGCCTTCTACCTACCTGTTCCTCGCCGAATCGCTAGGATCTAAACTACGAGAAGAACAACACAAGAGACACAGGGTTTATACTGGTTCAGGCCACCATTGTGGTGTAATACCCTACTCTAGTGTGTGGCGTGGTGGATTGCCTCTTGGGCTGATGATGAACAATACAAGGAAGAACAGCCTCGCGAGGGTCTGTTCTTGTGGTGGTGTTGTCCCTTTGGAGGGGTTGATTCTAGTTGCCAATCTTATCTCCAGATTCCTATCCAGATGCCTCTACCTTGTGGGTGGCTAGTCCTATTTATAGGCGAAGGCCCTAGGCCTCTTCCCAAATATTGAGCGGGAAGGGCGCCAACAATTGGCCAATTTGAAGGGGAACATCTAGTACACTTATCCTGACTAAAGTTGGTCCTCGCGTGTCAAAGGCTCTGGTGGTGACGCCGACTTGGGCTCCACGGTGACCCCCATCCTGCCGTTGGACTGGTCTTGGTCTTGCTGCACCGAAATGGATGCCTTTGCTTGATGCTCTCGCCTGCGCTTGCTCCCCTTGCACCAAAGAGGAAAGAAGGACACTGCGCGGGCTGGCGCCCTTGGTCGTCATGGCTTGCGTCATGGGCACCTCGCGAGGTACCCCGCCTTGAACTCTCCGCCTCCTCGTGAGCCAGCCTGACGAGGCCATGCCTGAGGAAGCCCCTTGTCGTTCGCCCCGCGAGGCATGGCCCCTCGCGAGGGTCTTGAGCTTGTGTTGATGAAGATGGGCCGTGCTGGGCCCCCTTTGAGCCACGCCGCAGGCCACAGACAGGAAAGTCTGGGGACCACCGTTCCCAGAACACCGACAACTTCCGTCTCACTAGTAGTTCCTCGTGGACTTCGACGTTTAGCTTGTTACCTCAGCTATCATCTTGTGCCCTCGGCAGGATCTGGTAGATAGTCCGGCTTCTCAGCCTTTTCCATTTGTAGTTGTCTGCACTCAGACATGTTAAGCTTCCGCATGTGCTTTGACTTGTATGCTCTGAATGTTAGGTCATGAGACCTACGTTTGTAATATCTCGCTCCTTGGAGCCTATTGAATAAAATACTTGAGTTGTAGAGTAATGTTGTGATGCCATGTTGTATTTGCACATATCGAGCATATTGTGTGTATGTTATTGAAATGCTTGGTATGTGTGGGATCTGACTATCTAGTTGTTTATCCTTAGTAGCCTCTCTTACCGGGAAATGTCTCCTAGTGCTTCCACTGAGCCATGGTAGCTTGCTACTGCTCCGGAACACTTAGGCTGGCCGACATGTGTCCTTCTTCGTTCCTGTGTCTGTCCCTGCGAGGAAATGTCACGCGATGAATACCGGAGTCCTGTTAGCCCGCTATAGCCCGATTTATCGGAGTCCTGCTAGCCCAGTGCTACAGCCTGGATTCACTCGCTGATGACCAACACGTTCGATGCTGGGTCATGTATGCATGTCCCTGTAAGTTAGTGCCACTTTGGGTTCACGACTAGCCATGTCAGCCCGGGCTCCTTGTCATATGGATGCTAGCGACACTATCATATATGTGTGCCAAAAGGCGCAAACGGTCCCGGGCAAGGTAAGGCGACACCCGTGGGAATACTGTGCGTGAGGCCGCAAAGTGATATGAGGTGTTACATGCTAGATTGATGTGCCATTGAGTTGGGGTCCTGACACGTGGAGACCAGGCGTAGGGGTCATAAGTGCTTGAACAGACAAGTACCCAACTAGTTATGTTATATTACATGGGTAGTAAGAAACATCTTCTAGGGAGAATAGTTCCGTTAGGGGTTCCTTTCCCTGGGGGTGCATGCGGCAAAGCACATGCCCGGGCTGCGGACAAAGGCGCAGGATACAAAACTTTTTGGGGGTTTATGTTATGAAAAACGAAAACATCTTTTGTTCACCGACCGAATATTCTCTTAAGGAAACTAGCTTTCGGCTTCACCCAGTCTGAGGTACACATCCGGCTCAACCGGCAGTAACAATCGCAGAGGTGCTCCCCTTATGCCCTAGCCGAATTAACGGGAACGTAGGGCATAAACATAGGAGCCAGGCAACCTAGCTTAGCCACGTCTTAAGTCATATCGATGCATATAATGGTGAAGAAAAGGCACACATTAAAAGAAATTCATGTGTGATGGGCAAAAAGCCTTTAGAGTTATTTATATTTAGCTTTCGTATAGGAAGCCCCCAGGTATTGTTTACACACATAGTGCGGCCGGAATAATCCGAGAGTCCGTACTGTATGAAATACTTTATGTTAAGAGAAAAAGATCAAGAAAGGAAGAGGGGGGAGCATAAATAAAAAGGAGGAGGTGAAGAGACAAACACTGAGTTCGGCGCTAGGCGTAGAATCTCCGGAGTCTGGCCGCGTTCCATGGGTTCGGCTCGAGTCTGTTATCGGACGCATTACGTAAGTTGTACGCTCCTTCGGTGAGAACTTGGTCGATGACGAAGGGGCCTTCCCACTTGGGTTTAAGCTTGTCCTTCTTCTTCTCTGGTAAGCGCAGAACGAGTTCGCCAATATTTTAAGTTTTGGCCCGTACTTCTCCGCTTTGGTATCATCGAGCTTGTTGCTGATAGAATGCGGAACGGGCCTTAGCGACATCACGCTCCTCCTCCAGGGCATCCAAGTTATCCTGTCGATCTAGCTCGGCTTCCTTTTCTTCTTACATGTGTACGCGTGGCGAATCATGTATTATGTCGCAAGGTAGTACTGCTTCTGCACTGTACACCATAAAAAATGGTGTATATCCGGTGGTGCAATTCAGCGTGGTCCACAACCCCCAAAGTACGGAGTCGAGCTCCACGACCCAATGAGTATCTGACTCTGTCAAGGATCGCACTAGTCGTGGTTTGATGCCACTCATGATGAGACCATTTGCCCGTTTGACCTAGCCATTTGTTTGATGATGGTATAAGGAAGCATAGTCGATCTTAATGCCCATTTTGCTGCACCAAGATTTCACCTCATCGGTCGTGAAGTTTGAGCCATTATCGGTGGTGATGCTGTGGGGGACACCGTATCGGTGTACGGCCCCGGATACAAAGTCGATGACTGGTCCGGATTCGGCCGTTTTCACTGGTTTGGCCTCTATCCATTTGGTGAATTTATCTACCATGACCAATAGGTATTTTCTTGTGGCAGGGATTGTTTGGAGAGTGGTAGGGGGCATATGACTCTGATTGGCAAAGAGCTGGCAACCAACGCAATGTTGGAGAAGGTCCTATGCGTCTGCTCGGGCCGTCGGCCAATAGAAACCTGTACGGAAGGCCTTGCTGACTAGTGCCCGAGCCACGGCGTGGTGCCCGCCTAGTCCGGCATGGATTTCAGCCAGGAGCTGCCGCCCTTCTTCTTCAGAGATGCACCTTTGAAGCACTCCATTCGCGCTTTTCTTGTAGAGTTCCCCTTCATGGACCTTGTAAGCTTTGGAACACCGAATAATGCAGTGTGCTTCATTTTGGTCTTCGGGGAGCTCCTGCCTATTTAGGTAGGCCAAGAAGGGTTCAGTCCATGGGGCAATGACGACCATTATTTCGTGGGCTGACGTTGTTATTTCGGTGGTAGAGCCTCCGATTATGTCTGTTAGTTCGGAATCTGGGGATGTATTCGGATCCGTGCTAGTATTGCTGGACTCCCCTTCCCATACCACGGATGGCTTGAACAGCCTTTCCAGGAATATGTTAGGTGGGACAGGGTCGCGTTTAGCACCGATACGAGCAAGTACATCCGCCGCTTGATTGTTTTCTCGGGCCACATGGTGAAATTCAAGCCCCTCGAACCGAGCTGACATTTTAAGGACGGCATTACGGTAGGCCGCCATTTTTGGATCCTTGGCATCAAAGTCTCCGTTTATTTGGGACATTGCAAGGTTTGAATCCCCACGCACCTCTAAGCGTTGAATGCCCATAGAGACTGCCATCCGAAGACCGTGCAACAGAGCCTCATATTCGGCTGCATTGTTGGAGTCTGTGTATAATATCTGGAGGACGTATTAGACTGTGTCTCCGAAGACGTCAGGACTACAGCAGCTCCCAATCCGGCCAGCATTTTAGAGTCGTCGAAGTGCATGATCCAGTTAGAGTATGCGTCGTACTCTTTAGGGAGTTCGGCTTCCGTCCATTCGGCGACAAAGTCAGCTAATACTTGCAACTTAATAGCCCGTCGAGGCTTGTATATTATGTTGAACGGAAGGAGCTCTATGGCCCATTTGGCAATCCGGCCCGTGGCGTCACTGTTACTTATTATATCGTTTAGTGGTACTTCGAAGGCCACCGTAATCAAACACTCTTGAAAGTAGTGTCGTAGTTTTTGGGATGCCATGAAGACCGCGTATGCTATTTTTTGATAGTGTGGGTATCGGGATTTGCATGGGGTGAGCACCATGGATACGTAGTAAACCGGTTTCTGTAGCGGGAATTTGTATCCGTCAACCTCTCGTTCGACGACGAGTACCGCGCTTACAACTTGATGTGTTGCAGCTATGTACAACAGCATGGGTTCGCCGATATTTGGTGCTGTTAGGACTGGATTATTGGCCAATAAGGTCTTTACTTTATCGAGTCTGCCCGCGGCTGCATCCGTCCACACGAAGTGTTCGGTGCACCGAAGAAGGCGGTAAAGCGGTAGTGCCTTTTCTTTTAACCTGGAGATAAAGCGGCTCAAAGCAGCCACGCATCCAGCTAGTTTTTGGATGTGTTTGAGGTCTATTGGTATGGCCAACTACGACAAAGCTCGGATTTTTGCTGGATTAGCTTCTATTCCTCTAATGGAAACGATGAAGGCCAACAGTTTTCCAGAGGGGACGCCGAAAATGCATTTCTCCGGATTCAGCTTGATGTCGTATGTTCGTAGGTTGTCAAACGTAAGCCTCAAGTCATCTATTAGGGTTCGAATGTGTCTTGTTTTTATGACCATGTCGTCCACGTATGCCTCCACTGTTTTGCCAATTTGCTTTTCCAGGCATGTTTGAATCATGCGTTCGTAGGTTGCTCCGGCAATCTTGAGCCCGAAAGGCATAGTGTTGAAGCAGAAGGGGCCATATGGCGTTATGAAAGCTGTAGCAGCTTGGTTGGACTCTGCCATCTTTATTTGATGGTATCCAGAGTATGCATCGAGGAAACACAGCGAGTCGTGTCCTGTTGTGGCATCGATGATTTGATCGATGCGAGGGAGGGAAAAGGATCCTTGGGGAAAGCCTTGTTAAGGTCTTTGAAGTCGATGCACATGCGCCAGGATTTATCCTTCTTTGGTACCATCACCAAGTTTGCCAGCCAATACGGATGTTTGATGTCTCTGATGAATCCGGCCTCAAGTAGCTTGGCTAGCTCCTCCCCCATGGCTTGTCATTTGGGCTCTGAAAATCGCCTTAGGGTCTGTTTGACGGGTTTGTATCCCTTTAGTATGTTAAGGTTGTGCTCAGCCAATTCGCGTGGGATGCCCGGCATGTCCGACGGGTGCGAGGCGAAGATGTCCCAATTCTCGCGTAAGAAGTTCCGCAGTGCGGCGTCCATAGTGGGGCCTAACTGTGTCCTGATGGAGGCTGTCTTCGTGAGGTCCGTGGGGTGGACTTGGAATTTGACTATCTCATCTGCGGGCTTAAATGAGGTGGACTTGGGTCATTTGTCGAGTATCACGTCGTCGCTGTCCATGGTGGCGCGCAGCGTTGTTAATTCTTCCGCTGCTAGGGCTTCGGACAGTGCCTCCAAGGCTAGTGTTGCGGGGGTTTTTTCAGCACGGAGTGCGATGTCCGGATCACTAGCTAGAGTGGTGATTCCATTGAGTCCGGGCATTTTAAGCTTCATGTACCCGTAATGGGGTATAGCTTGAAAGCTCGCAAATGCGTCCCGCCCGAGAAGGGCGTGGTATCCGCTGCTGAAAGGGGCCACTTGGAACACGATTTCTTCGGACCTGTAATTCTCGGGGGTGCCGAATACCACATCGAGTGTGATTTTCCCCGCGCACCGTCCCTCCCGACTAGGGATAATTCCCCTGAAGGTTGTGCCGCTTTGCTCAATGCGGCCTTTATCGATTTCCATCTTCTCGAGTGTTTCTTCGTAGATCAGGTTTAATCCGCTTCCGCCGTCCATGAGCACTTTAGTGATACAACAAAAAAAAGACACATCTGTGACATTTTGGGCCGAACGAAAAAAAATTCTGTCATACATATGACACTTCTATGACGATAATTGTGACAAAACCCGGTATCATCATAGATGTGGTGGGCTCCTACTTCTATGACAACAAAACATGACAAAAAATGGGCTTTTCATCCTGGGCGGGCCGGAGACGCAGCTGCATGACATTCTTTGGGCCGTCCATGACGGAAAAAACCATGGTAGAAGCGAGGGGGAGGAAAATTTCGGGGAGTTGCCGGTTACGGTGGGAGGTCGGGGCCCGAGCGATGCGCGTTTCTCTCATACGTATGCGTGTGTGTGCGAGGCATTGGCTCTAACTGAACCCGAGCGAGGCGTTGGGCTCTAACTGAACCCGAGCAATTGCACTGCAGGCTACGCGTTACTGAACCCGAGCGATCGATCGATGGCTGTTAACTGAACCCGATGGAGCGATTCCTTTGCTACTGCTGCTAACTGAAGCCGATCGATGCTGTCTCTGGGATGAACAGTGAGTGTTGCGCGGGAGGGGGGGTTGGATGAACAGTGAGCGGTGGCATTGCCTCTAGATGAACAGGAACCCGTGGTGTGGAGGGCTGGATGAATAGTAGACGGTGGAGGGGTGGCCGTGGAGGGGTGGTTGAATAGGACCCCATGGTGTGGAGGGCTGGACGAACAGTAGACGATGAAGGGGTGCCCGTGGAGGGGTGGTTGAACAGTAGCCGGTGGAGTAGCGCACGGTGGAGGCTGGGTGAACAGGAGCCCGTGGAGGCTGGAGGAGGTCGACGGTAGCCCGTGGAGGCTGGAGGAGGTCGACGATGGAGATGAACAATATCCCGTGGAGTCCCGTTTTGTGGTACGCCACACCCCTCCCGATGAACAGGACCCCCATTTCGACCGTAGCGCTCCAACACAAGTCCGTTTCGTCCGTTTTGTGGTACGTCACACCCCTCCCGATCAACAGGACCCCCGTTTCGACCGTAGGAAGTCCGTTTCATCCGTTTTGCGGTACGCCACACCCCTCCTGATCAACAGGACCCCCGTTTCGACTGTAGGAGGTCCGTTTTCTCCGTTTTGTGGTACGACAGACCCCTCCCGATGAACAGGATCCCGTTTTGAACATGGTCGGTCGAACACAAGGCCGTTTCCTCCGTTGTGCGGTACGCCAGGCCTCGTTTCCATCGCCTGTTCCGTCCAAGCCCTCCCGATGAACACGACCATTCATTCCGTTCTGACCCAGCCGGTTGGCTTCCACGCGTTCCGTTGCCTCCCGATGAACACGACGCATTCCGTTGCCTCCCCATGAACACGACGACGACGCTGTTTCTCCATTCCGACCCAGCCATGTACGCATGCGCGAGTAGGCGTTCGAGACCCTGCCCGTATGTACGTACATGGCCGTATTTTCTTTCTTGCACCCTCGCCGTTGTACGTACGTGTACATGCTACGTGCGCGCCTCTACTACGACACGTGCGCGCCTCTACATCTATGACACGTGCGCGCCTCTACATCGACCAGTATGTACGTACATGTTTGCGACCAGAATGACAACACTACGTACGCTTCGACCAGGTGGGTCCCGACTGTCAGGCACTTCCTTGCCTGCGAAGATGTAGCTGGTGGGTCCCAGTAGTCAGGGGGCGAATCGGTTTTTTTTTTGCCCGGACACACTTCCTTGTGTGCGAAGGTGTAGCTGGTGGGTCCCAGCAGTCAGGGGGGAAATGTTTTTTTCATGAAATATGGTGGCCCGTCCGGTGGGTCCCTGCTGTCAGGTGGAGGAATAATTATTTTTTGCATAATAAGGAGGCACTTCCTTGCTGCGGCCGTGGACCCAGCTGTCAGCCTCTCCACATACAGTCCACGTCCGATGGAAGTTGGTCGTTAACCACATTGACCACGCCGCGCTGAGAGCACCACGGTGGTGGACGACGGTGAGGCCTAGGAAGGGGACAACGCGGAGCCGGGGAAGACACGACAGTGGATGCCCACGCGGAGGGGAGTACGACTGTACGAGGGTTTACTGGTTCGTCTGCCGTCGCCGGAGAATAACAGCAGGTGTGGGTGAGTAGAGGGATGGCTAGGCTAGCAATGGGAGTATGATGGGGTGGTGAGGCCTGCACAGAAGCACAGCCGGCCACGGGGAGGAGGGAGCAGGCAGTCCCGCCGGCGCTTGTTTGAGCGGCTGGAGCAGGAAGAGCAGAGATTGAAGAAGCACAATGGTCGTTGGATGGCCATCCAACAGTCACTGCTTGTGCGTCAACCTTTTTTTAGGAAAGCCTCAAATCTGTGGAAAACAACATACAACCCATCTGCCATTATTTTTAATAATTTACAGCCCATTTGCTAATTCTTAAGGGTTTTTTTGGAGCCCATATTCTTTTTATTAGCATTACAGCCCATATTGTGGCCACGGTTAAAAACTTATACGAAATTTTGCATATTTCGGTGCGATCTGAACTGTTTTTAATCCCGAAATTTCGACTCACATTCAAACTGATTTTAAAAATAAATGTATATCAATATAAAATCCAACAAATTCTCCACGCATAAAAATTAATGTAATTTAAAATCTCAAAATGAAAAAAAGATATTTGAAACTAATTGTCGGTTTGATGTGTTTTAAAAATGTACAGCCCATTTCTCATTACTGATGGGCCATTTTCTCGGCCAGCCAAATGAAAGCTCTCCTCGTCTTGAAAGATTTGCAGCCCAACAGGCCTGACAAAGCGACTTACCTGGCAAATCACAAAAAAACTAGGTTGTGGCCGTGGACCCAGCTGTCAGCCTCTACACGTACAGTTCTCTCCTGATGGAATGTCATTGACCACATTGACCACGCCGCGCCGAGAGCACCAAGGCGGTGGACGACGGCGAGGCCTAGGAAGGGGACGACACGGAGCCGGGGAAGACGCGAGAGTGGATGCCCACGCGGACAGGTGTACGAGGGTTCACTGGTTCGGCTGCGGTGTGAGGCTGCCATCGCCACAGGGCCTGGCTAGCGGTGGGAGTAGTAGGGGGCGATGAGGCCTCAACGGCAGCACAGCCGGCCACTGGAGGCAGGAGCAGGCGGTCTCCCCGGCGCTCGTTTGGGCGGCTGGTGCAAGAAGAGCAGCGATTGAAGAAGCAGCAGGACCGTTCGATTCAAATCCAACGGTTACTGCTGCTAGAATTGTTTGTTGACTAAGTTGACAACCCCTGCATATGCGTCAACGTAGTAGGCCCACAGGGCAGCCTCCCAACCAGTGCGCCCCAGATGTCAGTGGGAGGAATCATTTTTTCGCATAATAAGGAGGCAGTTGATTGCGTGCGGCCAGGCCAGCGGAGGGAGTAGGGTGGGCCGAGGAAGCCTATGCGGCATCACAGCGGGCCACAAGAGGAGGGAGCAAGCAGTCCCGCCGGCGCTAGTTTAGGCGGCTGGAGCAGGAAGATCAAAGATTGAAGAAGCACGGCAGCTAGAATCGTGTGTTCACTGACAAAGCCTTGCGTAAACAAGTCAGCCTCGAAATCTGTGGCGTGTACAACCCATTTTCTATTATTTTTATAATTTTTACTCATTTTCTAATTCATATCGAATTTATTGCAGCCCGTTTTCCATTTTTAGAATTGCCGGCCATTTGCTGGTCAGTACCAGGGTCAAAAAATTAACTAAATATGTGGGAAATTTTTGCTGGGGAACGAAATATCCTTAATCCAAAAATTAATAGCCATACTAAAACAAATTTAAAAATAAGTTAGTACTATGTCATGTTAAATCCAATGAAATACGTATAAGATATCAGTGAAGAACAAAATTAAAAAAACTAATATCCCATTTGCTCGTCTTGAAAGATTTGCAGCCCAGTAATTCGGAGAAAACAAATAGGCCTAGCTTGGGTATTCTTCAAAAAAAATACTGGGCTACCTATTTTCCCAAAGAACTGGTGCATGAGCATTTAGTTTTATTTATTTATTACTTATTTATGTTTAGGGGACCATGAGCATGTACCTCGGCCGGATTCATGTGAGAGCGTCCCTTCCAGTTAATTATGGACTTCTCTATTGGGCCTTCATCAGTGGGCTGCATGTTATCAACAAGTGGAAAATGTGTTCCGTACGAAAAATAGTATGAGCTACGTACGGTACGGGGCACTAAAGGATCGAACCGTGCAACGTCTTCCAAAACATTGTGTTTGTCGTTCTAACAACATATTTATATTCAACCAATAGACGAAGTATACTACTGATTGTACATTGAAAACAACAGCAGCAGCAACCAGGGCTGGGGGTGCAACAGAAGCAGTAAGCAGGCCAGAAGAGTGAAAACGCAGCTCTCTCTTCCAAACCAAACATCAGCCATCATTACAAAAGGGCTACCAAAAAAGAACAAGTGTATGCATCAAAGTAAATAAAGATCCTACTACACCAAGTGTACGCATCTAACTAACTCGCTTAGTTAGACGTTACTATTTATTAAGCTGTGGAGATTGGCTGACGGCTTGAACCAGATGGGTGCCTGACGGGGGAAACTCCAGCCAGCAAGTCGAAGTCTGATAATTACGACCCTCTCTGCTACTTTGGGCTGCAGAGCATGGCAGCACATATCAGAGTATGGTGCATGCAAAGACGCATGGTACGCTGTGTACACACAGTTTTTCCTGATGAACGAAACCGCGCTGCCATCATGATCCTTGCCATCGGTTATCTCCTGGTTAATCGGATAATTCAGTCCGACAAACAGAGAGCGTGTGCCAAGGCTACTTACCAGCCTCCAGTCAAAAATTCCTGAAGGCCCAGAGAAGCTAGGATCCTGCTCAAAGACCTTGCAGTGACTGTGATTGTATTCCGCGAAACAACACGTCCAGTACGTGCGAACGATCATCAATCTTTCGCCGTCGTTTAATCGAGCTAGGAACCACCTGCAACTGCCAAGCCGCTTTTCTTTGAAAGGTTCTGGGATTAGGAAGGGTAGGGACACCAGGCGGCCTACAACATCATATCAAGTTGGAGTCAAATAAAAAAGGGCTCTTGATTTAGTCAATCTTAAGAACAGCATGTTATGAGCATGAATATTTTTTCAGTAAATGTTGACAGTAATATAAGCAAGCCATCATGATATCATAGGAAAGTAACATACTGCTGTAACAGCCGTTTGTAGCGATGATGAAAGCACAAGTGCTCCCTAGGTGGTTTTGGTAATTAATGTCAACATATCTCTTGTTGGACTAACTCTTTTATCTAGTATGTTTCAGATAAGTTCAACATTGGAGTGGCATGGACTAAAGGATGTGGGAACTCCTTCAAGATGCTAAGGACAAAGGATTGGCTAAAGCTTCAAGCTCAAGACTCTTCATTTTACATTTTAGTGATCCAAGATCACATTGAGTCTATAGAAAAAGCCAATACTATCAAGGAGGGATGGGGTGTTGCTTAATGAGCCTCTTGCTTGAAGTGCTTAGTGATATGCTCCAAATACCCTCAACTACTTTCTCATATCCTCATATGACCTAATCCTAAAGCCAAAATCGGTCACACCGATTCTTTCTATCCGGCGCCACCGAGTTCATATGTCATAGCCACTGCCACAAACCCTAGGCAAATCGGTCTCACCGATAGGGATCTCGGTCTCACCGAGATGGGATTGTAATCTCTCTGTGTATGTCCATTATCAAAATCGGTCTTACCGAGTTTGAGCAATCGGTACTACCGAGATTACAATGCAAACTTTCTGGTTGACTCATTACCAAAATCGGTCCCATCAAGTTTGAGTAATCGGTCCAACCGAGTTTGCCTGACCAACTCTCTGGTTAGCTAATTACCAAAATCGGTCTCACCGAGTTTGTGTAATCGGTCTCACCAAGATTACGTTATGCCCTAACCCTAACCATATCGGTCCTACCGAGTTGCATTTCGGTCCCACCGAAAATCCTAACGGTCACTAAATTTGCTGAATCGGTCTGACCGAGTTTTACAATTCGGTCCCACCGAGTTTGGCAAGTTGTGTGTAACAGTTAGATTTTGTGTGGAGGCTATATATACCCCTCCACCTCCTGTTCATTCAGGGAGAGAGCCATCAGACTGAACCTACACTTCTAGCATCCTATCTCTGAGAGAGAACTACCTACTCATGTGTTGAGGCCAAGATATTCCATTCCTACCATATGAATCTTGATCTCTAGCCTTCCCCAAGTTGCTTTCCACTCAAATCTTCTTTCCACCAGATCCAAATCATATGAGACAGAGCTGAGTGTTGGGGAGATTATCATTTGAAGCACAAGAGCAAGGAGTTCATCATCAACGCACCATTTGTTACTTCTTGGAGAGTTGTGTCTCCTAGATTGGCTAGGTGTCACTTGGGAGCCTCCGACAAGATTGTGGAGTTGAACCAAGAAGTTTGTAAGGGCAAGGAGATCGCCTACTTCGTGAAGATCTACCGCTAGTGAGGCAAGTCCTTCGTGGGCGACGGCCATGGTGGGATAGACAAGGTTGCTTCTTCGTGGACCCTTCGTGGGTGGAGCCCTCCGTGGACTCGCGCAACCATTACCCTTCGTGGGTTGAAGTCTCCATCAACGTGGATGTACGATAGCACCACCTATCGGAACCACGCCAAAAACATCTGTGTCTCCAATTGCGTTTGAATCCTCCAAAACCCTTCCCTATGCATTCTTGCAAGTTGCATGCTTTACTTTTCGCTGCTCATATACTCTTTGCATGCTTGCTTGTTATGTATTGTGAATGTTAAACTTGTGCCTAAACTCCACTTAAACTAAAAGAGGTTAGAAAAACTGCAACGTTGGTACTTAGTGTCTAATCACACCCCCCCCCCTCTAGACACCTCTTCTCAAGGTCCTACAAGTGGTATCAGAGTATTGGTCTCCATTGCCTTGGTTTAATCACCATTGGAGGAAGATGGATGAGTCTACTTTGGGGAGTCTTAGACATAGAGTGCCTATTCTTGATGGAGAGTATTTTCATGAGTGGAAAAATGAGATGCTTGTGATTTTCAATCAATATCATTTGAACAAGTATATTGTTAGCCCTTGTGCACCTCATGTTGATCCTATGCATCCTACTCTTGATGAGTCAATTGACATGGTTAGGAATCTTAGAACTGCCAAACTTATTATTAGAGGATTGCCTAGAAACTTGATTGGATGTTTGCCTACTCTTGAGTGTGCCTACACTATATGGAAATTTCTTGAGGAACGATTTCTAAATTACTCCTTGAAAAATCTAGATGAAATTCTCCATAAGTCTATTGCTTTGAGTAAGATGAATACTAGTGATCCTATGTTTGGTGATCGTCTATTTGAACTTACAAAACTTATGCGTGCCAAAGGAGATGTTGGAATTATTAGTGATATTATTTCCGAAGCCATAAAAATTCATAGACAAGATCATTGTCAAACTCACTCTAACGAATCACCCTCTCTAGGATTTGATCCACCACATGATCATGTTGAACATGGATACTATGATGAGGATGATGATAGTGACTTCGATCTTGATGATGCAATGAGACACTTTGGTCTTATGGCAAATCTTCGGGGATATATGTCAGGAGGAAAGGAATGGGTTCTTGATAGTGGATGTACCGATCACATGACCGGAGATAAAGACATGTTTCATGAGCTTGCTGAGAATGATGGTCCTCGAAAATATGTCACTTTCGGTGACAACTCAAAGGGTAAGGTGGTTGGCCTCGGTAAGGTGGCCATATCACATGATAGCTCCATACAAAATGTTATGCTCGTTGAATGTCTTGGTTACAACCTACTTTCAGTATCTAGACTTGCTGATTTCGGTTTCAATGTCCAATTTACTAAAGTAGATTGCCAAGTGTTTCGTCGAGACAATCATAAAATGGTCTTTACCAGTATATGTAGAGGTGATCTATACATTGTTGATTTCACTAAAAAGGCTCAACCTAAAACTTGCTTCATTGCAAAATCCTCAAAAGGTTGGTTATGGCATAGACGACTAGGTCACGTTGGCATGAGAAACCTTGACAAGCTTATTAAAGGGAATCATATCCTTGGTGTTAACGATGTCATATTTGATAAGGATAGACTTTGCAGTGCTTGTCAAGCAGGTAAACAGGTTGGAGGAAGGCATCCCATGAAGAACATCATGACCACAAAGAGGCCACTTGAGCTACTTCACATGGATCTTTTTGGTCCCAACTCTTACAAGAGTCTCGGTGGAAATTCTTTTGGTCTAGTTATAGTTGATGATTTTTCAAGATTTACGTGGGTGTTATTTCTCGATGATAAATCGCAGGTCCAAAAGATCTTCAAAAACTTCGCTAGGAAGACCCAAAACCAATTTGAAGTGAAGATCAAGAAGGTTCGCAGCGACAACGGAACGGAGTTCAAGAACGCAAATGTGGACACCTTTCTTAACGAAGAAGGGATTTCACACGAGTTCTCGGTTACGTACACACCTCAACAAAATGGAGTTGTTGAGAGGAAGATCCGGACGGTCATCGAAATGGCGAGAATGATGCTTGATGAGTACAAGACGCCGAAGCACTTTTGGGCAGAAGCGGTTGAGACAGCTTGTCATGCAACAAATCGCTTGTATCTTCACAAGCTACTCGGCAAGACGGCATACGAGCTCCTCACCGGTAACAAACCCCAAGTTGGATACTTTCGAGTATTCGGCTCAAAGTGTTACATTCTTGGTAAGCATCGTCGTTCTAAATTTGCTCCTAAGTCTCATGAAGGTTTCCTACTAGGTTATGGCTCAAACTCTCACACTTACCGTGTCTACAACAACTTCACCCGAAAGGTTGAAGAGACGGTAGATGTGAAGTTTGATGAATCTAACGGCTCGCAAGTAGAGCAATTGCCAATTGATGTAGGAGACAAAGATCCTTCGGAAGCAATCCAAGACTTGTCTATTGGCAAGGTCCGTCCAACGGAGGTGAAGGAGAGTACCTCGTCCGTCCAAGTGGAAGCTTCTACTTCACGACAAGGTGAACCAAGAGTTGATACGGAAGCATCCACAAGTGGGACACACCAAGATGAAGAAAACGAGGAAGTGCATCAAGACGAGCATCAACAACCTCCTTCTCCACCACGACAAGAGAACGATAACGCCAACAATGAAGAAGGCCAAGAAGAAGAACAAGATGAAGAAGAAGTTCAACCAAGATCCAAGCAAAAGCTTTCACGAGTTCGAGCAAGAATTGCTAAAGACCATCCTGTCGAGCAAATCTACAATGATATTCAAACCGGGAGAATCACTCGCTCTAAAACTCGTTTAGCTAACTTTTGTGAAAACTATTCTTTCATCTCTAGCATTGAACCTATGAAGGTCGAAGAAGCATTGGAAGATCCGGATTGGATAAATGCTATGCATGAAGAGCTACACAACTTTGAAAGGAACCAAGTTTGGACATTGGTTGAGAAGCCTGACAACAACCACAACATCATCGGTACCAAATGGGTGTTTCGCAACAAGCCAGATGAAGATGGACAAGTAGTTCACAACAAAGCACGTCTCGTCGCCCAAGGCTACACACAAGTTGAAGGTATGGACTATGGTGAGACTTATGCTCCCGTTGCTAGACTTGAGTCCATTCGCATCTTACTTGCCTATGCTAATCACCATGATATCACCTTGTACCAAATGGACATTAAAAGTGCTTTTCTAAATGGTGAAATAGAGGAGGAAGTTTATGTTAAGCAACCTCCCGGCTTTGTCAATCCTAAGAAACCCAATCATGTTTACAAACTTCACAAAGCCCTTCATGGTCTTAAACAAGCTCCTAGGGCGTGGTATAAATGCTTGACCAAGTTCCTTATTGAAAAAGGCTTTGAAATTGGGAAAATTTATTCTACTCTTTTTACTAAAAGGGTTAATGGAGAACTATTTGTGTGCCAAATCTATGTTGACGATATTATATTTGGTTCAACTAACCCTCATTTTAGTGAAAAGTTTGGGAAGCTAATGTCGGAGAAGTTTGAGATGTCTATGATGAGTGAACTAAAATTCTTTCTTGGGTTGCAAATCAAGCAAACTAAGGAAGGTACTTTTGTTTCTCAAACAAAGAACACCAAGGACTTATTCAAGAAGTTCAATATGCAAGAATGCAAAGGTATGACTACACCCATGCCTACTAGTGAACATCTTGACTTAACCAAAGATGGTGAACCGGTTGATCAAAAGGTTTATTGCTCTATGATTGGTTCATTCTTATATCTATGTGCTTCACGTCCCAATATTACGCTAATTGTGTGCATGTGTGCACGATATCAAGCTGCTCCTAAAGAATGTCATCTTAAGGCCGTGAAAAGGATAGTGAGATACTTAATTCATACACCAAATTTTGGCATTTGGTATCCTAAGAGGGCCTCTTTCGATCTTGTTGGCTACTCCAACTCACACTATGTCGGAGACAAGGTTGGTAGAAATTCCACTTCGGGTACTTGTCAATTTCTTGGTAGATCTCTTGTGTCTTGGTCCTCCAAGAAACAAAACTCGGTATCCTTATCCACCGCCGAAGCGGAATACATTGCCGCTGGTTCATGTTGTGCTCAATTACTTTGGATGACCCAAACTCTTAAAGATTATGGGATATATGTGAAACAATGGAAAAAGATTATGGGATATATGTGAAACATGTTCCATTGCTTTGTGACAATGAAAGTGCTATCAAAATTGGTCATAATCATGTGCAACATTCTCGAACTAAGCATATTGAAGTTCATCATCATTTCATTCGAGATCATGTTTCTAAGGGTGACATTGATCTTAAGCATGTTCGCACCGAAAAGCAATTAGCGGATATATTCACTAAACCTCTTGATGAGAAAGTGTTTTGCAGGTTAAGAGGAGAATTGAACATCATTGATGCTTCAAACATGGAGTAGAAACTCCATTGGATACATGCAAGACATGAGCTTATGACAAATCCTTGATATCTCTCTTATGATGAAAATCTTGTGTCTTGGATATATTTGTATCTTGCATGTTATCTAATCCATGTAGGTACTTGGATGAATCTAATTCCATGAGGTTGTAACCTACTCATATCTTGAGCAATCTCTACATCACCAAGTATCTACACAAAGGTGGTTGAAGCCAAGGAAGCACGAAACCATTCAAACATATCCTTTGACAAATTCTATGTTGAGCTTCATGATTGTCATTTTTGGATACACAAGTGCTCTTCCTTGCAAGAACTAACCCATGTAGGTAGATGGACTCAAATTCCAAGTGGTGCTCCCAACTCTTGATGAGCTACATCAACCTTGAGCAAGCCACACAAGTTCAACTACATGGACATCACCACCAACCAAGGTATGTTATTCCATCTTAGAGAAGCTTTACTCCAAGTCATGAGCTAAAGCAACTCGACAAGACGTGAATACATCAAGATGCTTAAACGAAAAATGGCAACCCCATTTTGAGCTTAAACGATGAGTATGACCTATGATCAAGTGATCTCACTTGACTCCTAAGTCAATATACTCTAACATAGGTGACTTTGTCGCCGACCATCTCTAGATGAAGTTCTCTTGTGTTCTTTTCTGAGTTTTGCATTTGTCTCATGCATATGTGTTTCCTCTTTCAAAAAAAACTTCATCTAGATTTCTTTCTGTTTGCTCTGCGATTTCTGCATCCAATTCATTGCCTATCATTCAGTAAATTCCTTGCAAATCTTTGTGAGATCTTATTAGTATAGTGAGCTGAGGTGACAAGTGTTTTCTCTGTGATGAACTCGGTTACATCGATTTGTTATTTTCGGTCCAACCGAATCCTTTCGGTCCAACCGAAGCATACCACTCGGTGCCACCGATTTCACCACAGGAAAAACAGTTTGCCACTTATTCTATGTTTCTTCTGATCTAGCTCCACTCAATGAATCTTGTCCTCTACAAGCATCACATTTTTATCTTTGCCTTGTACTGTGACTCAAGGACCAAACCCATTCGACAGATTCCAGAAAACCCTTCTTGGAAATTGATGTCAAAGGGGGAGAGAGAGATCACATCAAAGCTTATCATTTAGAGAGAGATCACATCAGAAAATATATCACCTCCTTAGGGGAGAGAAAGATCTCCAGGGGGAGAGAATACTCAAGTAGTACTTCTCAAGGATCCCATATGCTTGGTGTTCAAGAGGAGAGATGCCACATGTCTTCTTGAGGGGAAAGACATGTTCATATGTGCTTTTCTGCATTAGTTTGCATTAGCTCTGTTCATTTATATCTTTCAGCTCTGATTTTCTGTTCCCTATCTTCTCCCAGTATCCCATGCTAGATTCAGGGGGAGCAAGACATCTAAAGGTAGAAATCATTTAAATTCATTGCATATCTTTACTCTTGGGGACATGTCCAGTCAAATGTGGTACTTCGTACTCACTCCCTACATGTCATCCCAGTCTTGGCATTCTTGTGGTTTCTTCTGTTTGCTCTGGCTAGTAGATGTATCTGTGTTATCTAACCTTGTTTACATAGGTTCATTCCATCCTAAGCCAACTCAAGACTACAAGGTAAGTATATGCATCACAATCATGTGTATGAGGAATTCTTGCTGATGTACATATTGTTTGCAAGAAGGACTCATGGGCATGAAGGTATCTCCTTTAATAATTTTTTCTCTGATGCATGTGGCCAAGATACATGTAACACATTGCCTGCTCTATCATGGTTATGCTCTCACATGCTTCTATATTCCATATTCACATGATTGCATACATGTAGGGGGAGCCTATGCTTGTTACATGTCTTTCCAAAGCTTTACTTGCTACTCTTCATATCTTTATCTAAAGCTTTGATGTATGTTGTCATCAATTACCAAAAAGGGGAAGATTGAAAGCACAAGTGCTCCCTAGGTGGTTTTGGTAATTAATGTCAACATATCTCTTGTTGCACTAACTCTTTTATCTAGTATGTTTCAGATAAGTTCAACATTGGAGTGGCATGGACTAAAGGATGTGGGAACTCCTTCAAGATGCTAAGGACAAAGGATTGGCTAAAGCTTCAAGATCAAGACTCTTCATTTTACATTTTAGTGATCCAAGATCACATTGAGTCTATAGGAAAAGCCAATACTATCAAGGAGGGATGGGGTGTTGCTTAATGAGCCTCTTGCTTCAAGTGCTTAGTGATATGCTCCAAATACCCTCAACTACTTTCTCACATCCTCATATGACCTAATCCTAAAGCCAAAATCGGTCACACCGATTCTTTCTATCTGGCGCCACCGAGTTCATATGTCATAGCCACTGCCACAAACCCTAGGCAAATTGGTCTCACCGATAGGGATCTCGGTCTCACCGAGATGGGATTGTAATCTCTCTGTGTATGTCCATTATCAAAATCGGTCTTACCGAGTTTGAGCAATCGGTACTACCGAGATTACAATGCAAACTTTCTGGTTGACTCATTACCAAAATCGGTCCCACCGAATTTGAGTAATCGGTCCAACCGAGTTTGCGTGACCAACTCTCTCATTAGCTAATTACCAAAATCGGTCTCACCGAGTTTGTGTAATCGGTCTCACCGAGATTACGTTATGCCCTAACCCTAACCATATCGGTCCTACCGAGTTGCATTTCGGTCCCACCGAAAATCCTAACAGTCACTAAATTTGCTGAATCGGTCTGACCGAGTTTTACAATTCGGTCCCACCGAGTTTGGCAAGTTGTGTGTAATGGTTAGATTTTGTGTGGAGGCTATATATACCCCTCCACCTCCTGTTCATTCGTGGAGAGAGCCATCAGACTGAACCTACACTTCCAGCATCCTATCTCTGAGAGAGAACTACCTACTCATGTGTTGAGGCCAAGATATTCCATTCCTACCATATGAATCTTGATCTCTAGCCTTCCCCAAGTTGCTTTCCACTCAAATCTTCTTTCCACCAGATCCAAATCCTATGAGAGAGAGTTGAGTGTTGGGGAGACTATCATTTGAAGCACAAGAGCAAGGAGTTCATCATCAACGCACCATTTGTTACTTCTTGGAGAGTGGTGTCTCCTAGATTGGCTAGGTGTCACTTGGGAGCCTCCGACAAGATTGTGGAGTTGAACCAAGAAGTTTGTAAGGGCAAGGAGATCGCCTACTTCGTGAAGATCTACCGCTAGTGAGGCAAGTCCTTCATGGGCGACGGCCATGGTGGGATAGACAAGGTTGCTTCTTCATGGACCGTTCGTGGGTGGAGCCCTCCGTGGACTCGCGCAACCATTACCCTTCGTGGGTTGAAGTCTCCATCAACGTGGATGTACGATAGCACCACCTATCGAAACTACGCCAAGACATCCGTGTCTCCAATTGCGTTTGAATCCTCCAAAACCCTTCCCTTTACATTCTTGCAAGTTGCATGCTTTACTTTCCGCTGCTCATATACTCTTTGCATGCTTGCTTGTTATGTATTGTGAATGTTAGACTTGTGCCTAAACTCCACTTAAACTTAAAGAGGTTAAAAAAACTGCAACTTTGGTACTTAGTGTCTAATCACCCCCCCCCCCCTCTAGACACCTCTTCTCAAGGTCCTACAGATGACTGGAGTAGGCCAGCAATACGTCCAGCCATAGAAGGAGTCGACAGTGTAAATGAAGCCCTTGTGTTCAATGGCATCAGAGAACCATGGAGGATGTATGATCCTGCGATGGACATGCAGATTTGTCCACTTACCGCAGTGACCTGTCAGATAGGCGAGACCACGGTTGAAGAACGCAATTAGCCTGAAATCTTTATAATTCCCAGATCTTGTGGGCACTTGGCAGATTACAACCTTGAGCAAATCAAACTTGGTATCATGTTGGCTACTATAAGATTCCGAGTATTCTGGGCCACGGTGCCAAAGCAGTGCAGTGTTAATTGAAGGAAGGGGGGTCAATCGTCGGGTGTAGACCTCCACGAGCATCCAGCTGCCGCAACCGGCGACGACCACCATCCAAGACGTGTTCATGCCAACCCAGTACATACCGTTAATGTAGCTGAGGCTGACGGGGATCGGATCGCAGTGAAGGGGGTTGATGCTCGCCACCCTATGATCGTTATGCTACGTGACACGCCGTTTCTGAAGATCAGGCGGCATCAGCAAACAAGGAGCTGGCTTAAAAAGCTCTGGCCGAAGGGCTTTGAGTAAACGGTACAGCCCCGACGAGCACGAGCCGAGCGGCATGGTACTGAGATTGTCCACACGCGAAACAATGAGCTTCATTACCTCTGTGGGGAGCGAATTCCAGCCACTTTTTCGGCGGACGCTGCTCGATTCTGCCATTGTTAGTGCTTGGGTTTCGGACGAGAGGGGGAGGCGCCTAGCGGGGATGGAAGCTTGGACGAGATTATGTGCGGACAAAGATGGAGAAGCGAATATGTGTTGCGGGAAGTGGACAGGTGATGATGACTACAGCACGCCGCTTGAATTACGAGACACATACCAGCAGCGTAGGGTCATATCGATGCTAGACAACTTGCTTGAGTGATCACAGTACTGGTACTCCCTACAATACCTACTACAGTACTATGCCCTAGCTTGCTAGAGTAGAGTAGTAGAGTAGGACTCTGCTCTACTACTAGCACCGGAGGAGTAGTATATTCTAATCTAAAATAGTTACAAACTTCGATGCCCGATCATGGAACGACTACGAACCATGCTCAAAGACCATGTCTACGTGGTGTTCGGACTTATATGCAAAAAAATAGCAAGATGCCCATGCATTGCACGGCACACCATCATCACCAACTCGGTTTTTTCTCTACTCCTACTCCTATAAAAGACTCAGTTAGTGATGATGGAGGCGAGGAGGCGTGTTCAGCCGGGCGTGCAGCGGACAGCGCAGCACTATTCGATTTGTTATAAAAAAAAGTGCTTGTAGAGATAGAGACATAGGGAGGAGCACGAGGTAAGGCCTTATCTGTAAATGTGGAGAGAGGTGCGGGTATCTTTTGTAAAATTGTCATAGTTGGCTTTATATCCGTCAGATATAGATCGAACGGTCTATATTACAAGATGGTAGGCAAACCATCATCACGAATTCGGTTTTCTATAAGAGTAGATATATATAGATATAAATAGATAGAGACTAGGGAGTACTAGTAAGGACACCATCTACTGCTTCGTGTGCTACTCATGTGCTCCATTCGGCGGCCGCAACGTCCCCTACAGCCACTCCCTCCTGTGCTCCATTCGGCGGGCGCTGTTGAAATCTAGGGAGCGCACTCTCGGGACTGCTGGCAGCCACGACTTCACCGACGACGACTTCTTCCCCAACCTCGGCAACCTATTCCTCAACGACATGGGCGACAACCTCAACGCCAACGGTGCTGCTCCCGTTGCATCGTATGTGTCTCTGTCCTTCCTATTCGAAATCGTGGTAGAATTCATGTTTCTACTTTGTATCCTACTACTATGCTAGTCCACATGATTAGTTTCATCTCTGTTATAGCCGTCATGATTTATTTTGTGCTTATTCGGATTAAATCTCGTAGTAACTTGCTCACATATTCAACTGGCGCAACGTCCCCTACAGCCACTCCCATTTCATGGATGGCCTGGTCGATGCCTCCAAGGAGCCCTTCGTCCACTGCTATGAGTGCCCGATGCCATTTTGTGGCTCGCCGGAGTACATGGTGCATCACCTCACGGATATGTACAGTGGTCACTGCTGGCCCTTGGTGGAGAACATCAAGTACGACACATGCTACTGGTTCACCATGCCGGAGTCGCTGGAGGATCACCGCCGCCTGCTAGTCTCGGAGGAGGACGGCAGCGTCTTCCTCTTGATCGTGGGCACCGGCGAGGCCCACGCAGGCCGCCGCCCCGTCTTTGTAGCGTGCGGCAGCGGCGTGACACTGACACGAGGCAGATGTACGGGTGCAAGGTCAATGTTACTACCCCTCCGGGTCACGTGGGCGGCGAAACCGGCCTCATCGGACAGACTTGGAATCTGAGGAGCTGGGACTATCCCGCCAATGTGGACTTGGAAAACCCATGGCATCCGTTCTATCCTTTACCCGCTGAGTCGGTGCACGCGGACTCCAAGGAGGTTCACCTGGACATACGCATTATCAAGTGCACTTAGAAAACATGTAGTGTGTGTGGGGGGGCGCTTATGGCCCGTGTCTTTGCCGCTTTTGATTCTGTAAGCTTGTCGTTAAACTTGAGTGGCTTTCGCCGCAGTCCTTCCTTTGAACTGCTCCTCTCGGTGAGCTGATGTGAGACACTTTGGGTTTCATTTGATAATGGAACTGGGGAGGAGCCTCCCTGTTCTTCTAAAAAAATACGCATTATCAAGCTAAATGTTGATCATTAGTCTTCGCTCAATGTAATCCGTTGTCTAAGCATGTGGAGACTTCGATGCAGGATCTTGCTCTATTGGAGTATCGCGCGTGAATAAAAGTGTATCCGTTTATGGTTTAGTCTAGAATCTTCCATGTATGAATTTTTACTATAGTACTGGTGAAAGACTTACGATGAACCATTTCTTACATCTCCTCTGCCCCCTTGCAAGTCATTCTGATTTAATCCCTCCGTCTAGGTGTATAAGGGCATGGTTAATATTACTTAATAGTATAGCCAACTGTTGACTATAAGAAAGTGCCATGTCATCTGTAGCCAACATGTATAACAATCGATACTCAAAAACTAATTCTTAAAGATCATTTCTTGCAAAGCACAATAAGTGTTATTTATTCACAAGTTTTGGATGCAGGTTGAACAGTTGAACGCTTTTGTTTGCAAAAGATACATTTTTATCTATTTCACCCGGATGTTTGTGAGCTCTAGAGATGAGATAATATCCGAAGAAACCTATCGATACCCGTTACACATGAGATGACCCCCACATCCTTTGTCAAAATAAACAACTCCCGATCAATGCATTTCACTCTTCGGTATGACCAAAAATTGAACTAACATTTTATATAGTACGATAAATACTGATGCATGTCACCTAAAATTATATCATTCAAAACTATGTTCAAATATGAATCCAACGATATAGTTTTTGTTGACATGCACTAACATTTTGTCAGTTAAATCTTCAGTCAAATTCAATGGGGGACTAATAAACCACGACCGATGTAGTACAAGTGTAGAGGGCGGCGCTGCATGGGAGTCTCACCTCTCACCCCGCTCGTGGCGCGGCAGTAAAGCCGTTATATCACAAAACCCAATCACTCCCAGTAATAAATGGCCTGGTAAAATAAACGGACAAGCAACAATCACATCCCTCCGTCTTTTTTGCATTTCATCTCTCTGCATTTACTTTCTCCGGTTCATCTCCCACACTCGATCCCTAGCTACTACTCCTAAGGCCAGTTCTTTTGGCGGCTTCCCCAGCTTTTCCCACAAGACTAGTCACAGTGGAGAGTAACAATAAGGCGCCTCACTCATTTATTTGGGCTTCTAAACTACTACTCTGTCCTGGTTTATTCCTCACCATTGTAATTTGTGCTAAATTTTGACCACAGATTTAACTGATAAAATGTTACTCAAAACACTTAGGCGCGGTGCATCTAGGTGTGTAAGTCATCTTACAAAAACCAAATAATCCCAAAACACTTAGGCGCGGTGCATTAACTTCTACCTCGTTTCTTGTTTCTTGACATATCAACCAATAAGAGATAAAGAGTGTGCATGCTTTTAATGACTTGAGATATCAAACACGACATGCAGTGGTTAGTTCATTGCATGCAATACTATTAATTAGCAAATAAACATTAACATTTCTCGTTTTCTCCTCCTCCTTGGTCACGGTGCACAGAGAAATAACCATAGAGAAGGAAGCTAAAAGTAAACAATCAGACGAGCATTTTTGCATTTGTTTTGCATTGAATCGTTTCACAAGCTTGACTAGTGTTGTTTTTCTACTTTTACAAAAACCGCATCATAATGTTCAAACGTGCATTTGCACGTACATAAGTAATAGTAGTACTCCCTCTGTCTAGGTGTACAAGTCTTCCCTCCTTCTTGGTCACCGTGCACAACCAAAGATGACTTATTGACCTGGACGGAGGGAGTAGCACAGTCTGCAAGCATATATCAAGAGAGACGTGTAGTCCGATAGTATATAGTGAAGTTTGTGCTATATGCACGTACTTGCAAAATGCGTAATAATACACAACGTTTCCAAACTTTCCCTTTTACATACTTAATTAAGGACGCTAAAAATTCCTGAACGTTCGGGATTTATCATTTGCATCCCAAAACTAATGAGATCGCCTTACGAAACAAAAAATATACTCCTCCTAAAAGCCACGGCACTCGCAGGAGCGCTTGTGGCGCGCCACGAGTGCCCTGGTGCGCGGCCGTTTCCCAGCGCGCCGACACAACGCCTCTTCCTCAGCCTCGCAACTCGCGAGGTGATGATTGGCGGCTTTCCGGCGGGCGAGCGCGATCTCACCGGTGTGGTGATCCGGCGCCAACAGGTACTCCTCTTGGCTGGAAGCGTGCACCCGATCCACGTACCGCCAAGCATAGATGAGGCGCTTGGGCCCGACTGCACTCAGGGCATCGGCACGGGCGTCCTCCGCCACCCTCGCGGCCCTCGCACGAGCCTTCTGCCAAAGAACCAATTGCTTGACTCTCTCGGACGCGACATAGATCTCCTAGAAAGCTTGTTGTGCGGTGCCCTTCTCTTCCTTGGCCTTCTTCTCCGCCTCTATTTTGGCGCGCTCTGCTAGAGGCAAAGCCTCCCACAAGGCGACATCCATTTCTTTCCAAAGCTCCTCAAGGCTGGGGGGCTCGGCGGGCGGCGCGGTGTTCTCCTCGTAGCGGGGAGCCGACGCGTCCTCCGACGCGTGTTCTGGCGAGATTGAGAACGCCGACGCGTCCACCTCGACGCGTCGCGACGAGGAGCGGAACGCCAACGCGTCCTCCTCGACTAGTGGCGGCAAGGAACGGAATGGTGACGCATCGCGTAGCGGCGAGGAGCGGAACGCCAACACATCCTCCTCGACTAGTGGCGGCGAGGAACGGAACGACGACGCATCGCGTAGCGGCGAGGAGCGGAATGCCGACGTGTCCTCCTCGACTAGTGGCGGCGAGGAACAGAAAGGCGACGCGTGACTGTTCGCGCGGTGCAGCGAGGGGCTCCTAGGGCTTGGGAGGGGAGATGCCATGGTGGTCGACGTGAGAGGGAGGGGGAGGAGATAGCGATGAACGTGAACATGAGGGGGGAGATAGCGATGTCGTGGGAGGCGCAGTATTTATAGCAAGCAATGGCACACCTACGTAAGATATGGACTGAGCTGCACTGACTTAACTGCAGGTCCAGTTGCGTCACTGACATGTGGGCCAGTGCACTGCTGGGCCCGTATGTCAGTGACCCAATGCACCTGAAGTTAAGTAAAAGCTACATGGGCATATTTGTTGGAGTAAATTACGGGGGAGCGAAGGGGTGGAAATATTGCTGGTCACAACGGATTGGACGAGCGTGGGGGGAGGAGAGTCATGCATGCAGATTTTTTTCACACGGGGTGGAGTGGTGGGACCGCCGGAGGGAGAAGGAGAGTTTGGCAGGCATATTGTTTCCACACATGGAGAGGAAAAGATTTAGAGACGAACGGGCTTCCTGCAGGTATGGGGAACGGTGCATAATAAGTCATCTTGCATGTCGGGCTAGGTATAGTCTCAAGTCATTAAAAACATGCACGCCCCGCACATGTTCATATTTCAAGGTGCACTAAATTATTGCATGCGATGATTAAGGCTGGCCATCATGGTGGTATCTTAGCTGGTATCATGCACATGGGAATAGCAAACATGCTGATGTGGCAAAGAATTAAAGAAGAGAGGGGGTTAGACTAACTAGTGTTCATGCATGCATTGGTAAACACATTTTTTTGTGAAGAACGACAGCATTAGTTGAGTACTTTTGCAGACTTCAAAAACTATTCCACCGCCTCTACTATCTTGCTAAGAGTAGGTGAAATTTTTGAGTCGAGCCCTTTAAACTAGAAGGGAGGTAGTGGTACTCTAATAGCTAGGTGTGTAAGTCATCTTACGAAAACCAAATAACCCCAAAACACGTAGGTGTGGTGCATTAACTTCTACCTCGTTTCTTGTTTCTTGACATATCAACCAATAAGAGATGAGGGTGTGCATGCTTTTAATGACCTGAGACTATCAAACATGACATGAGTGGTTAGTTCATTGCATGCAATACTATTTAATTAGCAAATAAACATTAATGTCTCTCGTTTTCCCCTCCTCCTTGGTCATGGTGCATAGCCTAAGATGACTTACTCACCTAGACGGAGGGAGTATCAACATTCACAATGTCAAATCAATATTTTTACACTCATTATAAAACGTAGTTATTATACTCATTATAATCAGTATTGTAGATATTGATATTTTTAGTATAAATTTGGTCGTGGGATTTCATTGATGCCTGTCAAAGCATGGAGGAAGCGGAGCTTAGGGCTTGCATTGACGGTCTCTACATAGGTATTTCTCTTCATAATCTTGTAATTTTAGAGACTGATTGCACTTTTGTGGTAGCGTCTCTTGCATCGGGGGACTATGACAGGTCTGCTATGTGTGACCTGAAGATGAAAGCGTTGAGCATCTCGAAGTTGATCAACAATCTTCAATTGTCAAAGATTAGCCGTTCGGCCAATAAGGTGGCACACTTAATCGCTAAGTACGTATAGCTTTGACAATAGATTAGATGGTATTGTTGTAAATAACGTACTGCCCTGTGTGGTGAATATCGTATCGAATGAGTGTACTGGTGTGGCTGGTTAATTAATATAAGGTGGTGTTTAAAAAAAATATTTGGTCAAACACTTTGCAAACGGTTGACGGGAGTAAAAAGGATCAGAGGGAGTATCATGCATGCGGAGTAGGCAAAAAAATTGCTCATTTTTAGCCGGTCGAAGTCTCAAAGGGCGCGACCGCGGAGAGAGGCGAAGGTCGTGGGAGGCGCGACGGTTGACGGAATTAAGTGAAGTTACATCCATGCGCCGGCATGACATGCGAACAGGCAGAAGCTATACCGTCAGGCCTACGATATGGGTCTAGTAGACATGACATCTAGTGGGCCCCGCATAGTTCTCGAGAACTCTTTGGGGGCTTGCAGCCGTTTATCCACCGGGCAAGCCAGCAACCCCATGCCGTTCGCACGCCCTACTCGTCCCCGTCTTCTACCTCACAACAGTTTGCTCCCAGTCGTCCCGTCCTTTCACATTAGTTTGCTCCCAGTTTTTGCGGGGTACAACAGTTCAACTTCTCCTAACCCTCCTCCAAAATCCATGGCCTCCCAAATCTCCATGGTCGCCGCTGAGTACCAGGTTAGAGCCATCACCGGCGATCAGTTCATCATCATCTACACACGTGGATCCGCGATGGTGAAAGCATGGCTTGCTCGCTTCCTACGCATGTTCAACAGTTCAACGAATGAGTGGGTCGCTGGGCTAGATGTTGAGTACACCATAGTCCTGGGACGAGAGAAGGATCTAAAGGACAAAGAGAGGAAGAAGCCCGCCGTGATCTAGGTTTGCATACATAACATTTGCTTGGTCTACCACATATGCCATGCCGACGTTGAGTGCCAGGATTTTAAGAACTTCCTCAAGGACAAAAGAGTGAAATTTGTTATTGTAGGATTTAAGAACGACAAAGAAGTCCTGTGTCGGATAGGTCTCTTTGTAGGCCAGCCCTTCGATCTCCAGAAGGCAAGCCTGGTGTCCTCCTCTCAACCTTCAATGCTGACCCTGGCAGCAGCCATGATTGATCCTTCGTACGCTAAACTGAAGAAACCTCATCACGAGTTTCATCATGCATGGGAGTCGAAGACATTAGATGAAGATCACATCATGTACGCAGCAATGGATGCCTACATTTGTTTAAATATCTACATGGGTTGGATGAAGAAGTAGAGCCCAGTGTCCGGTTCAAGCAAAGAAGCGTCGTCAAAGAGGAAGAGGAAGAGGGACGAGGACGAAGTCAAGGACGTGGACTCGGACTCCGAGTAGGTGGCAGTGCTGTCGCTCATGCTGGTTCTACTGCAGTGTCAAGCTGACTAGTTGCTTAGTTTATTTTCAAGGGTGTGTTGTGTTGAGGCCCCAGCGGAACTATGTTTATGTTCTTTCTCGTTATTTGAACTGTTTAGTACGTAGAGTAGTACTAGTACTATGTCTTACTACTGTTCTTCTTCCAGTTGGTACTACTGCTCGTACCTTCGTGTTCCCACTGTACTTAGTACGTTCGTACTACTAGTATAATTTGGGTCGGTCGATTTGTGAAAGAAGTTCGACGGAGCGAAGGAAGAAGACGGCAGAAGAGGTGGAAGAAGCCATTCTAGCCATCCATGTTGCATCAAACGGCTCACATGAGTCGACTGACCCAAATTGCTCCTTCAGATTGCAGGATCCACGTGGCATTCAAGGTCTTGAAGGTAGATTCCGCATCCGCATCCAGTTTGCGGGCTCGGTGCGCGCGCGACCGGCTTCCGCCGCGACAGCCACCATGCGCGCCTCCTCCATGCGGGCA
This sequence comes from Triticum aestivum, assembly GCF_018294505.1. Lineage (NCBI taxonomy): Eukaryota > Viridiplantae > Streptophyta > Magnoliopsida > Poales > Poaceae > Triticum > Triticum aestivum. The sequence continues at coordinate 611,592,034 of NC_057810.1, read as the reverse complement.
GAGACGACAATGGCATGCTAGTTCCTCCTCGCTGGCGTGTTGGAGCACGCGCTCATCCTCCTCTTCATATGCTGCGTGCATAGACGCGGCTCCACCAGCTGCTCGCGTGCTTGGCAGCACGGTGACATGGCGAGGAGGGACTGCAGACGACGTGAGCGGGCGAGCCTTCGGCTTCATGGCATAGGGATGGCGGTGACACGGCGGTGATGGGCGAGAAATTGTTGGCCGGAGCAGGCGGGCACCGGCATGCGCAATGGCGGCGGCAGCATATTGATGAGTGCGCGTATGGGAGCTTACTTTAGTTTTATATGAGGCTGGTCAAACTTAAAAGAAAATCATACTAGTACACGTAAACATTAGACTTAGGCAGCACTTATATTATTTATTTTTTTGAAGTTAGTACCACAGCCACGATAAGGAATCCTGTGCAAGCGCGTGAACCGTGGTCGCGCGGTCGATCGAATGGTGCGTCACCATGTCGCGCTCGAAGGACATCCACCGAACCTTTTTGTGTGTGTGTGAAAACATCCTTGAATATTACTCAACTTTTTTTCCCTGGGAAAGTTCTTGACGCTGCAATATTTCCATATATTTGAATTAAGCTCCAGTTTGTGTTTATTTGGATTTGGACGTTTTAGGTGCGCCCTAGTTTTTTTAATACTTATTTTGTGTGTGTGACTGAGAGAAAACGTGTGTATGTGTCCATATGTGTGTTGTGGTGGAAGGGCAATGTGGAGACGGTGTGCGTGTGATACAGACATAGAGAGATGTGAATGTGCAAACGATCATGCATGAGTGAGACATAGACAGATGCCGATACGTTGTGTATACATGAGAGAACGGTCTTCTAGTTTACTTGTGTGTGTGTGTGAGTGAGAGAGAGAGGGAGAGGGAGAGAGAGAGAGGAGCATCCATAACACAACAACCATCTCTCTCGATTCGTCCGTCCCTCGCATGATGGCATGCAACATATGCATCAACGCGCACATTTTGACACCCTCACTCGGCCCCTGCCCACCTCAAGGCCCGCGCAATCTCTTCGTGAATACCCATTTCTCTCCTTAGGTTTGTTTTCGCTCAATATCACACACACACACACACACACACACACACACACGCAGCACAACACACACACACACACTCCCCTGAGCACACAATTCATCCCCATCCAAGGTTATACGGCGACCACTCTCGCTTGTGCTTCTTTGCACCCCAACATGCACAACACCTCAATCTTCAAAGAGGGCATCGAGCAGATCGAAGATGGTGACCACACCGCGCTAGAGAATGTGGGGTCATTTGGAAGCAGGGGGATGTGACGACGGCTGACTGACTCCTCCCCCCCCCACCCTCTCTCTCTCTTGCACAAAATTACCGATCCCTCTCTCCCCCGTACAGAATTGTCAATCCCTCAACCCATGAGATCCTTCCCCTCTCGTCCATGTTTTTCCAGCTCTCTCGTCAAACATGTTGTCTCTTCTCCTTCCACGTATACAGAATCATGTATATTACATGTCTCCATCTTT